>NW_027279551.1:0-307506 GCF_046629955.1 Centroberyx affinis
TTTACTGGGTGATAATTGAAGTTGATAACGATAGTGTAATGTCCGTGCTTTTCATATTACTAGAGCACATGTGCATAAGCCAACCCTGTTATAGCTGTGCTAAATATTAGACTATTATGTCTATTATTGTAGGTTAATCATTAAAGTGGAAATTGCAAGTAAGTTACACGTCAGATTGCTTTAGATTGTATTGGATGGAACTGACTGTAATTCATCTGTTTAGCCTTACTGGACGCCATTAGTGATCATTAAACGCCCTCTAGTGGACGTTCACTGCATCTCTGTACATTGACATATGACATTTATTTGTAGTTTATAAATTATTGCAGTTTATTGATATTAATGTATGCTTCTTTTTCTCATTGTAGACCACACTCAAGACTATATGTCATTCTAACCCAATATAAATGGAGTCAAATAAAGATTTGAAAGGACATCTAATGTTTATTAATCTCTGACCGGATGCCAGTGGTGGCTGTAAGCAATCCTGAATCAGCATAGAGAGTTTCTTAAAACCCTTCATAACAGACAAGCTTCTCTGCATCTGACAGGGTCAGAGTGGGGCGGAGTTTGGAGATGTTTTTGAGATGGTCAAAAGTCAGGTGAGGGTCAAACCTAACACCCAGATAAGTGACTGAGGAGGAGAGGGGGATGTCCTGGCTGCCAAAGGTGAGATGAGATGTGGGAGATGACTGAACCTGGTGTGGAGTGCCAACAAGGAGAGCTTCAGTTTTGCTGCTGTTTCACTGGAGGAAATTGTTGCTCATCCAGGCCTTCATCTCCTCAAGGCAGGTGCTGAGGCCGGACATGGCTGCAGAAGGGCTTGGGGCAGTTTTGATGTACAGCTGGGTATCATCAGCATAGCATTGGAAAGACATCCCATGTCTGCTGATGACACGACCAAGGGGGAGCATGTAGAGGGTAAACAGGATGGAGCCGAGAACAGACCCTTGTGGATGGAACTGGAACACACTTGTATGGTGACATGACATGTTATTTTCTTGCATGCTTAAATTATTTTATGTTTGACTGATATCAAAGCTTGAAAATGTACATTTTAACTCTAAAGGTAATCAATGGATAGAGAACAGCAATTAACCATGTATATTTCACACTAATGAAACAAACAAGTTATAAGATTCCAAATGAAAAAGCAGGTCCAAAGCACTCAAGTGGATTCAGTCATTATCAGTCTTTATTTAGTTGGGCTAAAACATTATTCTGGCTGATGACCTTTGCTCATAAATCATTAGGAGCAAAAATAACACCAAATCTATAAGAGAAACCCTACGAAGATAATATTAAAAAAAAAAAGATGACCAAAAAATCAGTACTCTGAACATTCAAAATCACCTAAAGGGGAGAAACAGAAAAACTTGTCAGGAATGAATATTGTTTCTGTCAATAGTTATCTATAAAGTAGTGAAAAGCATAGGAAATCCATCATATTTAGTGCCACCTAAGGTATATTTATCATTCAAATGTAAATTACAGCTACTACATATGATGAATAAAAAAACAGAAAAAAATGATAGCCATTATCTACAAGTTATTACAAAAATGGTGAGAAATCAGTTTCCACATTTAAACCTGGAAACTGAGTTGCCTTCAGAGAATAAATCCAATAGGTTTCTCTCTGTAGTAGCAACTTTAGCCTATCTCCTCCTCTCTGAGAGCGTGGTATATGTTCAATTCCTGATAGACAGGAGGAAGATAGCTGGTGACCACTTTGTCCTGAATGGTGGAGGCTCTTCTGAAACTAATTCCTGGCCCATTTGAAAATATGTCTCTTAGAGTATTGTCACTGAGGATAATATCCCAAATTTTGTGGACGATATGTTTAATTTGGACCGCTGTATCTTGTAACAAAAACAGGTTTATTAGTATCAGACTGAGGCTTTTGTTTCTTAGTCAGTAGCTGTTCTCTATCTGTGTTTTTTGCTTTGTTGAGAGCCTTGTTAACTGTATCAGGCTTGTAGCCCCTTTGGAGAAACCTATGTTTCATCTCAATTGCTTGATTATCAAAATCAATTTTTTTTAATTTAACATAAAAGTACATCTGAAGACACACAGTATTTCACACAGGAGAGAAACTTTTTAGTTGCTCAGTTTGTGGTAAAAGTTTCACTGAAAAAAGACCTCTGGAGACACACATGAGACTCCACACAGAGGAGAAACCATTTAGTTGCTCAGTCTGTGGTAAAAGTTTTAGTGAAAAAGTAAATTTGACGACACACATGAGAATCCACACAGGAGTGAAACCATACAGTTGCAGTGTTTGTTTGAAAAGATTTAGCTGTCACATGTGAACAGTCATAAGTGTGGTACTGCGAGTGAAGCTGCAGGTGGAGGTGGAGGTGAGCAGAGCTTCTGGTTCATTTGAATTGTTCAGCAGTAATAGTACAATAAACTACAGACACATCACGATAGTCCACTATTAAGGAGGAAAACCAAACTCCTCTAATCAGTGTTGTGGTTGGTGATGCAGCCATATCTGAATATTGCTGATACACATCATGCTGTAATATAGGGTAATTGAAGAGAGATAAAATTACTATTTCTGTTCTATGGCTCAAATTCAGGTTTAACATATATACACAGTTCAGTATGTTTAGTATGTTCAGTATTACAGAATCGAACATCAGCAAAAATGTTAGAAAAGGTTACAGGGACTTTTGCAGTTTGTAAGTAAGTAAGTTTGGCGATTTTGGACCTGTGTATATAATGTGTCTGTTACATAGCTGTAATACCTGGACCTGCAGAGAATACCGACTCCAGAGTCAGCTGTCGATTGAAACGGCGAGCTCCTGTTGCTAGGCCTCCTGCTGCTAACAATGAGTCCAAATGGGGTATGATACGAGATAAGAGATAAATACTTGGAATCTCTTATTATCTCCCCATATCTATGACATTCCATTGGGAAAACCTATGAACTGGTATTATCACTTCATCATATTTCTACCAGTTTTTCTACCAGCTTTCTATCAGCTGTTCTCAGCCATTGCTGCCATGAGCTGTGGACCTCCAATATGGCCACCAGAGGGCAGGATCCATCAGCTGAAAGAGGCGGAGCAACACTGGATAGACAAGAGTTTCAACCTCACATTCCTGAGCTGAAACTGAAAGTAACTCAGAGCCACAGCACTGCTGCAGACGAGAAAAGTCTCTCTCTTTCTCTCCAAAGAAAAATAAAACTAGGTTCATCAGGCCTGTCTCAGAAATACAGAGTCTTAGACATACACAGGTGAGTACAGCCGATAATATTTACTGTGTTTAAAGAGAGAGCAATAACACATAATTGAGCTGTATCCAGATAGGATGTTTCCCTGTTTTAATTTTATTCCAATAATCTAACTTTGATATTTTTATGCCGATATTAGAGAATTATGTAATTACAATGCTGACATTTCACATTTTCACTTTAGGTCTCAGTGTCTAGATATGTCTGCTGCCAGCAGTCTCCTCTCTGAAGAAAAGTTTCTGTGTTCCATCTGTCTGAATGTGTTCACTGATCCAGTTGCCATCCCATGTGGACACAACTTCTGCAAAAACTGTATCACACAGCACTGGGATATTAATGCCCAGTGCCCAGTGTGTAACGAGCTTTTCAACACAAGACCTCTGCTGCGGGTCAATACTTTAATATCTGAGATGGCTGCTCAGTTCAGAAAGTCAGCTCACACGAAAGCCAGCAGCTGCTCAGACCAACAATGTGTCAAACCAGGAGAACCAGTTCCCTGTGACGTCTGCACTGGGACCAAACTGAAGGCCCTGAAGTCCTGCCTGGTGTGTCTGGTCTCCTACTGTGACACTCACCTGGAGCCTCATCAGAGAATCACAGGCCTGAAGAGACACAAGCTGATCGATCCTGTGGAGAACCTGGGCGGCAGGATCTGTAAAGATCACGATGAACTCCTCCAGCTGTTCTGCAAGACCGACCAGATGTGTGTATGTATGCTCTGCACCGCTTTGGACCACAAGCCACATCATATTGTTCCTCTGAAAGAAGAATATGAAGAAAAGAAGGCTGAGCTGGGGAAGACGGAGGCTGAAATTCAGCAGATGATCCAGGAGAGACGACTGAAGATTCAGGAGATCAAACACTCAGTAGAGCTCAGCAAGGAAGATGCAGACAGAGAGATAGCAGACAGTGTGCGGGTCTTCACCGCTCTGATGCAGTCTGTGGAGAGAGGCCAGGCTGAGCTCATCGAGACGATCCAAGAGAAGCAGAAAACAACAGAGAAACAGGCTGAAGGCTTCATCAAAGAGTTGGAACAGGAAATCTCTGAGCTGATGAAGAGAACCGCTGAGGTGGAGCAGCTCTCACGCACTGAAGACCACCTCCACCTCCTCCAAAGCTTCCCATCCCTGAACACTCCTCCACACACCAAGGACTGGACAGACGTCAGTGTCCACTCATCATATGAGGGGACGGTGAGGAGAGCTGTGGCTCAGCTGGAGGAGACGCTCAGTGAAGAGATGGAGAAGCTGCTTGAGGCTGAGCTGAAGAGGGTCCAGCAGTATGTAGTGGATGTGACTCTTGATCCTGATACAGCACATCCCTCTCTCATCCTGTCTAATGATGGGAAACAAGCAAAAGTTGGTGATGTAAAGAAGAATCTCCCAGACAACCCAGAGAGATTTTCTGCTTGTGCCAGTGTCTTAGGAAAGCAGAGGTTCTCTTCAGGAAGATTTTACTACGAGGTTCAGGTTAGAGGGAAGATTGAGTGGGATTTAGGAGTGGTCAGAGGGTCAATCAACAGGAAGGGACAAATCAAACTGAGACCAAAGCATGGCTACTGGACTATATGGTTGAGGAATGGAAAGGAGTACGAAGCTCTTGCTGGCCCTGGTGTCCTCCTCTCTCTGAAAACGAAGCCTCAGAAGGTGGGGGTATTTGTGGATTATGAGGAGGGTCTGGTCTCCTTTTATGATGTAGATGCTGCAGCTCTTATCTACTCCTATACTGGCTGCACCTTCACTGAGGAACTCTACCCATTCTTTGGTCCCAGTCTTAATTATGGTGGTAAAAACTCTGCCCCTCTGATCATCTCTCCTGTCAATCACACAGATTAGACTAATCACTTATTATTACACTTATTACTGTGTCTTAGAGAGGATTCACTTTTTGCTATCTTATGTTATCTGATGTTATCTTTTGTTAAATTTTCATGTTTTAACTTCAGTTGAAGGATTCTACGCTCCTCTGTGGGTTGAGAAAATTCTACCACCCTTGGTCTTTTGAAATCCTTTCAAAACCCATTAGATAAATTAAAAACTGCGCTGAGGTCAGGCTGAAAAAAGGCTGTTTTTCTTATTCCTGAAAAGTTGACATTTTGGAGATCCAAGGTTTTCACTGGATAGTGACGATATTCAAGGGTAGATTATATATTTTACTATTTTTTTTAAGGCAACTGTTTGCCTTGTTTGTGAATTGTAATAAAACATAAAAAACACTTTGGGCTCGCTTCACACACTTGTGAAGCACAATTAAAGATTAATATATTTTTTCAATACAGCTCTATATTGAGAGAAGAATTGGAAAAACTATCTATGAAAAAATCCCAGTTATTAGTTTCTCATCTCTTTACCATTCTTCGTCTTGGCAAAATTAATGTCTTATCATAAAAACACAGTGTTTAAATACAGTAACTGACTCCAGATTCTGGTTAATATGGTTAATGCTCTTTCTCATTTATATACTGGTTACTTTGTGTATCCTATTCCGACTTACTGCTGCAACAGATCGAATTTCCCACAGGGATCATTAAAGTTTAATCTAATCAAATCTAATTTAATAACTCTACAAAATAGTGTCATATTGGAAATCGGAAGCATTTGCTAAAATCATTTAAACGTTTATAAACGACAAATTAAAAATGTGTTATTATTGTCAGATCATTGTACATATTCTGATTGTATGCATGCATTGTATGTTGACATAATTACTGAAGAACAGTTTATGAATAAAAAATAATTCTGCAATTTATTATTCTCACATTAAAAGATTTTTTTGAATAAATAAAAACAAATAATAGTAATAATGCATGTTATTTGCGCTGCACTTTTCATTCACAGTGAATCTCAAAGTGCTACAGGGTTAAAAACAAACAGAAAACAAAAACTAAGAAGACAATCACCAAACATCAGTTAACATGAAAAAGCCTTCCTGAATAAAAAGGTTTCTAGGCCTGTCTTAAAAGAGTTCAGGGTCTGTGCTGCTCTTAGATGGTTAGGAAGGCTGTTCCACAAGCAGAAGACCCGATCCCCCATGGTGCAGAGCTTGGTACTGGGGGCCCGGAGGAGCCTGGAGGATTTGTGGGGTAATCAGTTCTTGTAGGTAGGGAGGCGCCGGGCCGTTAATGCATTTGTAAGTAAGTAGTCCAGTCTTGAGGAGATAAAGGCATGGACAATGTTGAAAATGGTCTAGTGAATTAATATCTGTCCCATTAAGACCAGCTGAAACTTTGTGTTATTCATTTTGTTTAATAAGACGTTCTGTGATTGGCCCAATCATAATAATATGTTAGCGAATTAGAATAGGTTTTGATTAAGGGCTATTCAGTATAGCAGCAAGTTCAGGAGGAAGCAACTTAGCTCACATGCTCCATTGGGTTAATTACCAGTTGTATGCAGAGTGTGCGTGACTTGAACAAACATGTGCATAAGCCAACCCTGTTATAGCTGTGCTAAATATTAGACTATTATGTCTATTATTGTAGGTTAATCATTAAAGTGGAAATTGCAAGTAAGTTACATGTCAGATTGCTTTAGATTGTATTGGATGGAACTGACTGTAATTCATCTGTTTAGCCTTACTGGACGCCATTAGTGATCATTAAACGCCCTCTAGTGGACGTTCACTGCATCTCTGTACATTGACATATGACATTTATTTGTAGTTTATAAATTATTGCAGTTTATTGATATTAATGTATGCTTCTTTTTCTCATTGTAGACCACACTCAAGACTATATGTCATTCTAACCCAATATAAATGGAGTCAAATAAAGATTTGAAAGGACATCTAATGTTTATTAATCTCTGACCGGATGCCAGTGGTGGCTGTAAGCAATCCTGAATCAGCATAGAGAGTTTCTTAAAACCCTTCATAACAGACAAGCTTCTCTGCATCTGACAGGGTCAGAGTGGGGAGGAGTTTGGAGATGTTTTTGAGATGGTAGAAAGAGCTTTTGCACAGATGCTTTTGCACAGATGTTTTATATGATGGTCAAAGGTCAGGTGAGGGTCAAACCTAACACCCAGATAAGAGAGGAGGAGAGGGGGATGTTCTGGCTGCCAAAGGTGAGATGAGATGTGGGAGATGACTGAACCTGGTGTGGAGTGCCAACAAGGAGAGCTTCAGTTTTGCTGCTGTTTCACTGGAGGAAATTGTTGCTCATCCAGGCCTTCATCTCCTCAAGGCAGGTGCTGAGGCCGGACATGGCTGCAGAAGGGCTTGGGGCAGTTTTGATGTACAGCTGGGTATCATCAGCATAGCATTGGAAAGACATCCCATGTCTGCTGATGACACGACCAAGGGGGAGCATGGAGAGGGTAAACAGGATGGGGCCGAGAACAGACCCTTGTGGATGGAACTGGAACACACTTGTATGGTGACATGACATGTTATTTTCTTGCATGCTTAAATTATTTTATGTTTGACTGATATCAAAGCTTGAAAATGTACATTTTAACTCTAAAGGTAATCAATGGATAGAGAACAGCAATTAACCATGTCTATTTCACACTAATGAAACAAACAAGTTATAAGATTCCAAATGAAAAAGCAGGTCCAAGGCACTCAAGTGGATTCAGTCATTATCAGTCTTTATTTAGTTGGGCTAAAACATTATTCTGGCTGATGACCTATGCTCATAAATCATTAGGAGCAAAAATAACACCAAATCTATAAGAGAAACCCTACGAAGATAATATTAAAAAAAAAAAGATGACCAAAAAATCAGTACTCTGAACATTCAAAATCACCTAAAGGGGAGAAACAGAAAAACTTGTCAGGAATGAATATTGTTTCTGTCAATAGTTATCTATAAAGTAGTGAAAAGCATAGGAAATCCATCATATTTAGTGCCACCTAAGGTATATTTATCATTCAAATGTAAATTACAGCTACTACATATGATGAATAAAAAAAACAGAAAAAAATGATAGCCATTATCTACAAGTTATTACAAAAATGGTGAGAAATCAGTTTCCACATTTAAACCTGGAAACTGAGTTGCCTTCAGAGAATAAATCCAATAGGTTTCTCTCTGTAGTAGCAACTTTAGCCTTTGTCCTGAATGGTGGAGGCTCTTCTGAAACTAATTCCTGGCCCATTTGAAAATATGTCTCTTAGAGTATTGTCACTGAGGATAATATCCCAAATTTTGTGGACGATATGTTTAATTTGGACCGCTGTATCTTGTAACAAAAACAGGTTTATTAGTATCAGACTGAGGCTTTTGTTTCTTAGTCAGTAGCTGTTCTCTATCTGTGTTTTTTGCTTTGTTGAGAGCCTTGTTAACTGTATCAGGCTTGTAGCCCCTTTGGAGAAACCTATGTTTCATCTCAATTGCTTGATTATCAAAATCAATTTTTTTTAATTTAACATAAAAGTACATCTGAAGACACACAGTATTTCACACAGGAGAGAAACTTTTTAGTTGCTCAGTTTGTGGTAAAAGTTTCACTGAAAAAAGACCTCTGGAGACACACATGAGACTCCACACAGAGGAGAAACCATTTAGTTGCTCAGTCTGTGGTAAAAGTTTTAGTGAAAAAGTAAATTTGACGACACACATGAGAATCCACACAGGAGTGAAACCATACAGTTGCAGTGTTTGTTTGAAAAGATTTAGCTGTCACATGTGAACAGTCATAAGTGTGGTACTGCGAGTGAAGCTGCAGGTGGAGGTGAGCAGAGCTTCTGGTTAATTTGAATTGTTCAGCAGTAATAGTACAATAAACTACAGACACATCACGATAGTCCACCATTAAGGAGGAAAACCAAACTCCTCTAATCAGTGTTGTGGTTGGTGATGCAGCCATATCTTAATATTGCTGATACACATCATGCTGTAATATAGGGTAATTGAAGAGAGATAAAATTACTATTTCTGTTCTATGGCTCAAATTCAGGTTTAACATACAGTATATACACAGTTCAGTATGTTTAGTATGTTCAGTATTACAGAATTGAACATCAGCAAAAATGTTAGAAAAGGTTACAGGGACTTTAGCAGTTTGTAAGTAAGTAAGTAAGTTTGGCGATTTTGGACCTGTGTATATAATGTGTCTGTTACATAGCTGTAGTACTTTGACCTGCAGAGAATACTGACTCCAGAGTCAGCTGTCGATTGAAACGGCCAGCTCCTGTTGCTAGGCCTCCTGCTGCTAACAATGAGTCCAAATGGGGTATGATACGAGATAAGAGATAAATACTTGGAATCTCTTATTATCTCCCCATATCTATGACATTCCATTGGGAAAACCTATGAACTGGTATTATCACTTCATCATATTTCTACCAGTTTTTCTACCAGTTTTCTATCAGCTGTTCTCAGCCACTGTTGCCATGAGCTGTGGACCTCCAATATGGCCACCAGAGGGCAGGATCCATCAGCTGAAAGAGGTGGAGCAACACTGGATAGACAAGAGTGTTTCAACATCACACTCCTGAGCTGAAACTGAAAGTAACTCAGAGCCACAGCACTGCTGCAGACGAGAAAAGTCTCTTTCTTTCTCTCCAAAGAAAAATAAAACTAGGTTCATCAGGCCTTTCTCAGAAATACAGCAGAGTCTTAGACATACACAGGTGAGTACAGCAGATAATATTTACTGTGTTTAAACAGAGAGCAATAACACATAATTGAGCTGTATCCAGATAGGATGTTTCCCTGTTTTCATTTTATTCCAATAATCTAACTTTGATATTTTTATGCCGATATTAGAGAATTATGTAATTACAATGTTGACATTTCACACTTTCATTTTAGGTCTCAGTGTCTAGATATGTCTGCTGCCAGCAGTCTCCTCTCTGAAGAGCAGTTTCTGTGTTCCATCTGTCTGGATGTGTTCACTGATCCAGTTGCCATCCCATGTGGACACAACTTCTGCAAAAACTGTATCACACAGCACTGGGATATTAATGCCCAGTGCCCAGTGTGTAACGAGCTTTTCAACATAAGACCTCTGCTGCGGGTCAATACTTTCATATCTGAGATGGCTGCTCAGTTCAGAAAGTCAGCTCAAACGAAAGCCAGCAGCTGCTCAGACCAACAATGTGTCAAACCAGGAGAACCAGTTCCCTGTGACGTCTGCACTGGGACCAAACTGAAGGCCCTGAAGTCCTGCCTGGTGTGTCTGGCCTCCTACTGTGACACTCACCTGGAGCCTCATCAGAGAATCGCAGGCCTGAAAAGACACAAGCTGATCGATCCTGTGGAGAACCTGGACGGCAGGATCTGTAAGAAGCATGACAGACCGCTGGAGCTGTTCTGCAACACTGACCAGATGTGTGTATGTCAGTTCTGCACCGAGTCAGACCACAAATCACATCATATTGTTCCTCTGAAGGAAAGATATGAAGAAAAGAAGGCTGAGCTGGGGAAGACGGAGGCTGAAATTCAGCAGAAGATCCAGGAGAGACGACTGAAGATTCAGGAGATCAAACACTCAGTAGAGCTCAGCAAGGAAGATGCAGACAGAGAGATAGCAGACAGTGTGCGGGTCTTCACCGCTCTGATGCAGTCTGTGGAGAGAGGCCAGGCTGAGCTCATTGAGACGATCCAAGAGAAGCAGAAAACAACAGAGAAACAGGCTGAAGGCTTCATCAAAGAGTTGGAACAGGAAATCTCTGAGCTGATGAAGAGAACCGCTGAGGTGGAGCAGCTCTCACGCACTGAAGACCACCTCCACCTCCTCCAAAGCTTCCCATCCCTGAACACTCCTCCACACACCAAGAACTGGACAGAAGTCAGTGTCCACTCATCATATGAGGGGACGGTGAGGAGAGCTGTGGCTCAGCTGGAGGAGACGCTCAGTGAAGAGATGGAGAAGCTGCTTGAGGCTGAGCTGAAGAGGGTCCAGCAGTATGTAGTGGATGTGACTCTTGATCCTGATACAGCACATCCTAATCTCATCCTGTCTGATGATGGGAAACAAGTAAAAGATGGTGACATAAAGAAGAATCTCCCAGACAACCCAGAGAGATTTTCTGTTTGTACCAATGTCTTAGGCAAACAGAGCTTCTCTTCAGGAAGATTTTACTACGAGGTTCAGGTTAAAGGGAAGACTGACTGGACTTTAGGAGTGGCCAGAGGATCGATCAACAGGAAGGGAAAAATCACACTGAGCCCCGAGCATGGCTACTGGACTATATGGTTGAGGAATGGAAATGAGTACAAAGCTCTTGATGGCCCTGCTGTCCTCCTCTCTCTGAAAACGAAGCCTCAGAAGGTGGGGATGTTTGTGGATTATGAGGAGGGTCTGGTCTCCTTTTATGATGTAGATGCTGCAGCTCTTATCTACTCCTATACTGGCTGCACCTTCACTGAGGAACTCTACCCATTCTTTGGTCCCAGTCTTAATGATGGTGGTAAAAACTCCGCCCCTCTGATCATCTCTTCTGTCAATCACACAGATTAGACTAATCACTAGTTTTTCTTAGAGAGGATTCACTTTTTGTTATCTTATGTTATCTGATGTTATCTTTTGTTAAATGTTCATGTTTTAACTTCAGTTGAAGGATTCTCTATGGGTTGAGAAAATTCTTCTCATGAAACCCTTCAAAACCAATTAGATAAATTCAAAAATGCACTGAGGTCAGGCTGAAAAAAGGCTGTTTTTCTTATTCCTGAAAAGTTGACATTTTGGAGATCCAAGGTTTTCACTGGACAGTGACGATATTCAAGGGTAGATTATATATTTTACTATTTTTTTTAAGGCAACTGTTTGCCTTGTTTTTGAATTGTAATAAAACATAAAAAACACTTTGGGCTCACTTCACACACTTGTGAAGCACAACTGAAGATTAATATATTTTTTTCAATACAGCTCATTGAGAGAATAATTGGAAAAACTCCCTATCTATGAAAAATGCCCAGTAACTACTTATGTTTCTCATCTCTTTACCTTTCTTCTTCTTGGCAAAATGAATGTCTTATCATAAAAAAGAACAGTGTTTAAACACAGTAGACAGTAGACCCCAGATTCTGGTTAATATGGTTAATGCTTTTTCTCATTTATATATGTTTACCTTTTATGTATCTTATTCCAACTTACTGCTTCAACATATCAATTTCCCCACAGGGATCACTAAAGTTTAATATAATCAAATCTAATTTAATAACTCTGCAAAATAATGTAATATTGTAAAACAGAAGCATTTGCTAAAATCATGAAGTCTCATTGTGTCTGAGTGACAAATATAAAATCTGTTATTGTTGTCAGATCACTGTGCATATTCTGAGCATTGTATGTTGACATAATTACTGAAGAGTATTTTATTAAAAATAAAGTTTCTTTGTTTTTTCACATTAAAAGATTAGTTTTTTTTTATAATAAAAACAAATGGAACATACTTGTATGGTTACATGACTGTTATTTACCTCCATGTTTAAATTATTTAACGTTTGACTGAGATCAAAGCTTGAAAAATTAAAAATACCTGTCGCTGCTGCCTTTTATCTAATTTATCTAACAGTGGATGTGATGTATCAAACATGGAAAAAAAACAGCAACATCTCGGCCTTGTTCAGAGCTGAAAAAAGCAAAAATGACAAGTATCATATTTGATATCACATTGAATATGTAAATTTAGGTGTGATCTTTTTTAAATTAGCTGGCACAATTTGTAACATAATGCATTCAGCTTTTCTGGCAGGAGGGGGATTGCTGATCCAAATGAGAATGTACATATATGTGGGAATTAAAGTTGAAAATCAAATAAATATACAATATACTTTCTAAAAGTTCATGCTGTATGCAGCTCAGTTGGGGTTATAGGGTCCCCACCTTTCCATTTGCTTCTTCCTCTGCACACACACACACACCTTATATTTTTACATCATCTTAATATGCAACATTTAGTTCTGCTGGGATTACGTTAGTGATTACAATCTGTAATCCATACTACATTTGCACATTAGGGTGTTCAGCAGCTGATGCTGTCATCCACAGTGACTTACAAAAAGTGCACTTTAAATGAGCTTAAACTCCCTGTTCACTAATATTACAAGCAACCAGTGGTAAGGAGTGCAAAGGTGAGAGGCACAGTGTCCTGACAATACATGTGACAGTCCTGTTATCATCTATGAATGAAAAGTAACAGGAAAGTAAATAAGAGGTGAGGTTAAATGCAGAAAGTTTTTTTTTAAAACAGCAGTACAGGAATATATTAGAACCAGTATTTCAGTATTATTGAAAGCTTTACATATTGAAAGTAAAAGCTCAAATTAATGGGGTAATTACTCTGTTGTAACTTTTTGTCATTTGGGTACTACATACAGTATTCTTCTGCACACTGAAAGGCTTCCTACCGTTTCATATTGAGATGTATTTAATGTCTCTATATAGTAACCAGTGGTTGAAAGAGTACTAGAATGTCCTACTCAAGTAAGTACTGTTACTTTGCTGATATTTTACTTCAGCAGAAGTAAAAGTACTAGTGTAAAAATCTACTTAAGTAAAAGTAAAAAGTAGCTCATTTAAAATTTCCTCAAAGTAAAAGTTACTGAGTCTATTATTCTGATTTGTATTCAGAGATACAAATGGGTCTTTATCAGCTAATGCAATTATACTAGCTATATTCTGGCTATATTATATGGCTATATTCTGGAAACTTCCTTACAGTTTGTGCATGTCCAGTTTGTCCAGCTAACTCTGTGAGGTATCCTTTAATGCAACTCTGAGACAGTCCCTTAACTCTGCAGTGAGTTACTTTCAAATCTGTTGTGCTGCATGCTCCCTACATTGATTATACAAGTGAATGAGCTGTATCCTAAACTACCACTACAAATACCGGTAGGCCTTCAGACAGCATGCTGGCTGTGACTGGTGCTTGAAACCAATAGAGTGATACTATTACATTTAACACCACATGGGAAGCAACAGACAGACATCTCTATGTGCAGACTAGATGTTAAAATAGAAATGAATGCTGATGCAGGTGTGTATATGGTGTACAGGCACCACCTGGCAGAAGGAAACCTGGCCGACCTAAACATGGCACAGGACAGTAGAGGCTCAGCTGACAAAGATGAAGATTTCCTGGGGTGAAGCTGACCGTGCTGCCAAAGAAAGAACGAGGTGGAGGGCTACTGCAGATGTCTCATGCCCCGGATGGAGCGAAGAGCCAAAGTAAAGTAAGTACAGTATGTTTCTCACATTAAAAGAACTTATTGAAATTAATATAATCCAGTGGAAAAAGCTTGTATGGTTATTTTCCTGCATGCTTAAAGTATTTTACGTTTGACTGATATCAAAGCTTGAAGTCATAAAATTAGAAATGCAATCAGCTGTTCTCAGCCACTGTTGCCATGAGCTGTGGACCTCCAATATGGCCACCAGAGGGCAGGATCCACCAGCTGAAAGAGGCGGAGCAACATTGGATAGACAAGAGAGTTTCAACGTCACATTCCTGAGCTGAAACTGAAAGTAACTCAGAGCCACAGCACTGCTGCAGACGAGAAAAGTCTCTCTCTTTCTCTCCAAAGAAAAATAAAACTAGGTTCATCAGGCCTTTCTCAGAAATACAGCAGAGTCTTAGACATACACAGGTGAGTACAGCAGATAATATTTACTGTGTTTAAAGAGAGCAATAACACATAGTTGAGCTGTATCCAGATAAGATGTTTCCCTGTTTTCATTTTGCACTGACACTTGTCAAATGAAGGTTAAAATGAAGTGCCATTTAACTATATGACTCAAAATGACATTTGCTAATATTCCAATA
This sequence comes from Centroberyx affinis, assembly GCF_046629955.1. Classification (NCBI taxonomy): domain Eukaryota; kingdom Metazoa; phylum Chordata; class Actinopteri; order Beryciformes; family Berycidae; genus Centroberyx; species Centroberyx affinis. Next base: position 14,957 of record NW_027279551.1, read on the forward strand.
ATCTAACTTTGATATTTTTATGTAGATATTAGAGAATTATGTAATTACAATGTTGACATTTCACATTTCACTTTAGGTCTCAGTGTCTAGATATGTCTGCTGCCAGCAGTCTCCTCTCTGAAGAGCAGTTTCTGTGTTCCATCTGTCTGGATGTGTTCACTGATCCAGTCGCCATCCCATGTGGACACAACTTCTGCAAAAGCTGTATCACACAGCACTGGGATATTAATGCCCAGTGCCAGTGTCCCATGTGTAAGAAGCGTTTCGACAGAAGACCTGAGCTGCATGTCAATACTTTCATATCTGAGATGGCTGCTCAGTTCAGAAAGTCAGCTCAAACGAAAGCCAGCAGCTGCTCAGACCAACAATGTGTCAAACCAGGAGAACCAGTTACCTGTGACGTCTGCACTGGGACCAAACTGAAGGCCCTGAAGTCCTGCCTGGTGTGTCTGGCCTCCTACTGTGACACTCACCTGGAGCCTCATCAGAGAATCGCAGGCCTGAAAAGACACAAGCTGATCGATCCTGTGGAGAACCTGGAAGGCAGGATCTGTAAAGATCACGATGAACTCCTCCAGCTGTTCTGCAAGACCGACCAGATGTGTGTATGTATGGTCTGCACAGTTTTGGACCACAAGCCACATCATATTGTTCCTCTGAAAGAAGAATATGAAGAAAAGAAGGCTGAGCTGGGGAAGACGGAGGCTGAAACTCAGCAGATGATCCAGGAGAGACGACTGAAGATTCAGGAGATCAAACACTCAGTAGAGCTCAGCAAGGAAGATGCAGACAGAGAGATAGCAGACAGTGTGCGGGTCTTCACCGCTCTGATGCAGTCTGTGGAGAGAGGCCAGGCTGAGCTCATTGAGACGATCCAAGAGAAGCAGAAAACAACAGAGAAACAGGCTGAAGGCTTCATCAAAGAGTTGGAACAGGAAATCTCTGAGCTGATGAAGAGAACCGCTGAGGTGGAGCAGCTCTCACGCACTGAAGACCACCTCCACCTCCTCCAAAGCTTCCCATCCCTGAACACTCCTCCACACACCAAGAACTGGACAGAAGTCAGTGTCCACTCATCATATGAGGGGACGGTGAGGAGAGCTGTGGCTCAGCTGGAGGAGACGCTCAGTGAAGAGATGGAGAAGCTGCTTGAGGCTGAGCTGAAGAGGGTCCAGCAGTATGCAGTGGATGTGACTCTTGATCCTGATACAGCACATCCTGAACTCATCCTGTCTGATGATGGGAAACAAGTAAATCATGGTGACATGAAGAAGAATCTCCCAGACAACCCAGAGAGATTTTCTTTTTGTACATGTGTCTTAGGAAAGCAGAGCTTCTCTTCAGGACGATTTTACTACGAGGTTCAGGTTAAAGGGAAGACTGACTGGACTTTAGGAGTGGCCAGAGGGTCGATCAACAGGAAGGGAAAAATCATATCAAGCCCCAAGAATGGCTACTGGAATATATGGTTGAGGAATGGAAATGAGTACAAAGCTCTTTCTGACCCTTGTGTTGTTCTCTCTCTGAAAACGAAGCCTCAGAAGGTGGGGGTGTTTGTGGATTATGAGGAGGGTCTGGTCTCCTTTTATGATGTAGATGCTGCAGCTCTTATCTACTCCTATACTGGCTGCACCTTCACTGAGGAACTCTACCCATACTTTAGTCCCAGTCTTAATTATGGTGGTAAAAACTCCGCCCCTCTGATCATCTCTTCTGTCAATCACACAGATTAGACTAATCACTAGTTTTTCTTAGAGAGGATTCACTTTTTGTTATCTTATGTTCTCTGACGTTATCTTTTGTTAAATTTTTCATGTTTTAACTTCAGTTGAAGGATTCTACGCTTCTCTGTGGGTTGAGAAAATTCTACCACCCTTGGTCTTATGAAATCCTTTCAAAACCCATTAGATAAATTCAAAAATGCACTGAGGTCAGGCTGAAAAAAGGCTGTTTTTCTTATTCCTGAAAAGCTGACATTTTGGAGATCCAAGGTTTTCACTGGACAGTGTATCTTCACTGTCCAGGGTAGATTATATATTTTACTATTTTTTCAGGCAACTGTTTGCCTTGTTTGTGAATTGTAATAAAACATAAAAAACACTTTGGGCTTACTTTACACACTTGTGAAGCACAATTAAAGATTCATATCTTTTTTCAATACAGCTCTATATTGAGAGAAGAATTGGAAAATCTATCTATGAAAAAATCCCAGTTATTAGTTTCTCTTCTCTTTACCTTTCTTCGTCTTGGCAAAATGAATGTCTTATCATAAAAACACAGTGTTTAAATACAGTAGACATTACACTCCAGATTCTTGTTAATATGGTTAATGCTCTTTCTCTTTTATATCCTGTTTACCTTTTATTTTATACCAACTTACTGCTGCAACAGATCAATTTCCCCACAGGGATTACTAAAGTTTAATCTAATTGAATCTAATTTATTTAACTCTGCAAAATAGTGTCATATTGGAAATCAGAAGCATTTGCTAAAATCATTGAAACGTGTCTAAACGACAAATTAAAAATGTGTTATTATTGTCAGATCATTGTACATATTCTGATTGTATGCATGCATTGTATGTTGACATAATTACTGAAGAACAGTATATGAATAAAAAATAATTCTGCAATTTATAATAATTCTCACATTAAAAGATTTTTAAAAAAATAAATAATAACAAATAATAGTATTAATTCGTAATAATATTGCATTTTATTTGTACTGCACTTTTCATTCATAGTGAATCTCAAAGTACTACAGGGTTAAAAACAAACAGAAAACAAAAATGAAGAAAACAATCCCCAAACAAAAGTTCAAATGAAAAAGCCTTCCTGAATAAAAAGGTTTTTAGGCCTGTCTTAAAAGAGTTCAGGGTCTGTGCTGCTCTTAGATGGTTAGGAAGGCTGTTCCACAAGCAAGACCCGATCCCCCATGGTGCGGAGCTTGGTACTGGGGGCCCGGAGGAGCCTGGAGGATTTGTGGGGTAATCAGTTCTTGTAGGTAGGGAGGTGCCTGTCAGTTAATGCATTTGTAAGTAAGTAGTCCAGTGTTGAGGAGATAAAGGCATGGACAATGTTGAAAATGGTCTAGTGAATTAATATCTGTCCCTTTAAGACCAGCTGAAACTTTGTGTTATTCATTTCGTTTAATAAGACGTTCTGTGATTGGCCCAATCATAATATTATGTTAGCCAATTAGAATAGGTTTTGATTAAGGGCTATTCAGTATAGCAGCAAGTTCAGGAGGAAGCAACTTAGCTCACATGCTCCATTGGGTTAATTACCAGTTGTATGCAGAGTGTGCGTGACTTGAACAAAGTAAGAAGTTATTTCCTATCTTTATTTCATGTTGAAATATTAGTTATAGTCCATGGTATGTTTACTGGGTGATAATTGAAGTTGATAACGATAGTGTAATGTCCGTGCTTTTCATATTACTAGAGCACATGTGCATAAGCCAACCCTGTTATAGCTGTGATAAATATTAGACTATTATGTCTATTATTGTAGGTTAATCATTAAAGTGGAAATTGCAAGTAAGTTACATGTCAGATTGCTTTAGATTGTATTGGATGGAACTGACTGTAATTCATCTGTTTAGCCTTACTGGACGCCATTAGCGATCATTAAACGCCCCCTAGTGGACGTTCACTGCATCTCTGTACATTGACATATGACATTTATTTGTAGTTTATAAATGATTGCAGTTTATTGATATTAATGTATGCTTCTTTTTCTCATTGTAGACCACACTAGACACACTCAAGACTATATGTCATTCTAACCCAATATAAATCAAGTCAAATAAAGATTTGAAAGGACATCTAATGTTTATTAATCTCTGACCGGATGCCAGTGGTGGCTGTAAGCAATCCTGAATCAGCATAGAGAGTTTCTTAAAACCCTTCATAACAGACAAGCTTCTCTGCATCTGACAGGGTCAGAGTGGGGAGGAGTTTGGAGATGTTTTTGAGATGGTAGAAAGAGCTTTTGCACAGATGTTTTATATGATGGTCAAAAGTCAGGTGAGGGTCAAACCTAACACCCAGATAAGTGACTGAGGAGGAGAGGGGGATGTCCTGGCTGCCAAAGGTGAGATGAGATGTGGGAGATGACTGAACCTGGTGTGGAGTGCCAACAAGGAGAGCTTCAGTTTTGCTGCTGTTTCACTGGAGGAAATTGTTGCTCATCCAGGCCTTCATCTCCTCAAGGCAGGTGCTGAGGCCGGACATGGCTGCAGAAGGGCTTGGGGCAGTTTTTATGTGCAGCTGGGTATCATCAACATAGCATTGGAAAGACATCCCATGTCTGCTGATGACATGACCAAGGGGGAGCATGTAGAGTAGTTCTCTGATCATTCAAAATCACCTAAAGGGGAGAAACAAAAAACTTGTCAGGAATGAATATTGTTTCTGTCAATAGTTACCTATAAAGTAGTGAAAAGCATAGGAAATCCATCATATTTAGTGCCACCTAAGGTATATTTATCATTCAAATGTAAATTACAGCTACTACATATGATGAATAAAAAAAAAGAAAAAAGTTTCCCCATTTAAACCTGGAAACTGAGTTGCCTCCAGAGAATAAATCCAATAGGTTTCTCTCTGTAGTAGCAACTTTAGCCTATCTCCTCCTCTCTGAGAGCGTGGTATATGTTCAATTCCTGATAGACAGGAGGAAGATAGCTGGTGACCACTTTGTCCTGAATGGTGGAGGCTCTTCTGAAACTAATGCCCGGCCCATTTGAAAATATGTCTCTTAGAGTATTGTCACTGAGGAGAATATCCCAATTTTTGTGGATGATGTGTTTAATTTGGACCGCTGTATCTTGTAACAAAAAAAGGTTTATTAGTATCAGACTGAGGCTTTTGTTTCTTAGTCAGTAGCTGTTCTCTCTCTGTGTTTTTTGCTTTGTTGAGAGCCTTGTTAACTGTATCAGGCTTGTAGCCCCTTTGGAGAAATCTGTGTTTCATCTCAATTGCTTGATTATCAAAATCAATTTTTAATTTTAGCATAAAAGTACATCTGAAGACACACGGTACTTCACACAGGAGAGAAACTTTTTAGTTGCTCAGTCTGTGGTAAAAGTTTCTCTGAAGAAGGACCTCTGAAGACACATATGAGACTCCACACAAGGGAGAAACCATTCAGTTGCTCAGTCTGTGGTAAAAGTTTTAGTGAAAAAGTAAATTTGACGACACAGATGAGAATCCTCACAGGAGTGAAACCATACAGTTGCAGTGTTTGTTTGAAAAGATTTAGTCAGCTGTCACATGTGAACAGTCATAAGTGTGGTACTGCAGGTGAAGCTGCAGGTGGAGGTGAGCAGAGCTTCTGGTTCATTTGAATTGTTCAGCAGTAATAGTACAATAAACTACAGACACATCATGATAGTCCACCATTAAGGAGGAAAACCAAACTCCTCTAATCAGTGTTGTGGTTGGGGATGCAGCCATATCTGAATATTGCTGATACACATCATGCTGTAATATAGGGTAAGTGAAGAGAAATAAAATTACTATTTCTGTTCTATGGCTCAAATTCAGGTTTAACATACAGTATATACACAGTTCAGTATGTTTAGTATGTTCAGTATTACAGAATCGAATATCCGCAAAAATGTTAGAAAAGGTTACAGGGACTTTTGCAGGTTTCTAGGACTTCCTTTAGGACTCGGCCTTGGCAATTTTGGACCTGTATATATAATGTGTCTGTTACATAGCTGTAGTACTTGGACCTGCAGAGTCCAACAATGAGTCCAAATGGGGTATGATAAGATATATGAGATAAATACTTGGAATCTCTTATTATCTCGCCATATCTATGACATTCAATTGGGAAATCCTATGAACTGGTATTATAACTTCATCAAATTTCTACCAGTTTTCTGATTCTTGACTTGGAAGAATGCTAATGTCACTACAAAAAAGCCCTGCTGAGCTGCTGACTTTAAAGAGACAGAGCAAATGAATATAGACCTTTATAGATCTTTGCAACTGGTTTGTAGAAGCTCATGATGCAAATCAGTGATAATGTCATTCAAACACCTGCCATTCCATATTATGTCAAAGTCATCAGCTAGAGGAGATGGAAAGCCATTGGCAGGATTGGGAATTCTGCATGTTGTTTGCTGATACTCTTTACATCTGTCTGGGCCAATGTGGCTTGTCTGTTGTTGAACATAGTTAAGTATTTTGATGCTTCCTGTCTTTTCATATGCAACTATGTAACAGAATAGAATCAACTCAAATCCAGTTTTGGATGCTGATGTATTTGAGCTGTTGATATGCCACACACACACACACACACACACACACACACACACACACCCTGCACAATAAGTTGGACCCTGGACTTACCTGCCTTGCCTTGCCTTACACTGATTATACAAGTGAATGAGACAGTAGAGGCTGTGCTGCCTAAGAAAGAAGGAGGTGGAGGGCTACTGCAGATGTCTCATGCCCCGGATGGAGTGAAGAGCCAAAGTAAAGTAAGTACAGTATGTTTCTCACATTAAAATAACTTATTGCAATAAATATAATCCAGTGGAAAAAGCTTGTATGGTTATTTTTCTGCATGCTTAAAGTATTTTACGTTTGACTGAAGTTTTGACCACCAGAGGGCAGGATCCACCAGCTGGAAGAGGCGGAGCAGCACTGGAAAGACAAGAGAGTTTCAACGTCACATTCCTGAGCTGAAACTGAAAGTAACTCAGAGCCACAGCACTGCTGCAGACGAGAAAAGTCTCTCTCTTTCTCTCCAAAGAAAAATAAAACTAGGTTCATCAGGCCTTTCTCAGAAATACAGCAGAGTCTTAGACATACACAGGTGAGTACAGCAGATAATATTTACTGTGTTTAAAGAGAGAGCAATAACACATAGTTGAGCTGTATCCAGATAGGATGTTTCCCTGTTTTCATTTTGCACTGACACTTGTCAAATGAAGGTTAAAAATGAAGTGCAATTGAACTATATGACTCAAAATGACTTTTGCTAATATTCCAATAATCTAACTTTGATATTTTTATGTAGATATTAGAGAATTATGTAATTACAATGTTGACATTTCACACTTTCACTTTAGGTCTCAGTGTCTAGATATGTCTGCTGCCAGCAGTCTCCTCTCTGAAGAGCAGTTTCTGTGTTCCATCTGTCTGGATGTGTTCACTGATCCAGTCACCATCCCATGTGGACACAACTTCTGCAAAAACTGTATCACACAGCACTGGGATATTGATGCCCAGTGCCAGTGTCCCATGTGTAAAGAGCTTTTCAACACAAGACCTCTGCTGCGGGTCAATACTTTCATATCTGAGATGGCTGCTCAGTTCAGAAAGTCAGCTCAAATGAAAGCCAGCAGCTGTTCAGACCAACATTGTGTCAAACCAGGAGAACCAGTTCCCTGTGACTTCTGCACTGGGACCAAACTGAAGGCCCTGAAGTCCTGCCTGGTGTGTCTGGCCTCCTACTGTGACACTCACCTGGAGCCTCATCAGAGAATCGCAGGCCTGAAGAGACACAAGCTGATCAATCCTGTGGAGAACCTGGACTGCAGGATCTGTAAAAATCACGATGAACTCCTCCAGCTGTTCTGCAAGACCGACCAGATGTGTGTATGTATGCTCTGCACCGCTTTGGACCACAAGCCACATCATATTGTTCCTCTGAAAGAAGAATATGAAGAAAAGAAGGCTGAGCTGGGGAAGACGGCGGCTGAAATTCAGCAGAAGATCCAGGAGAGACGACTGAAGATTCAGGAGATCAAACACTCAGTAGAGCTCAGCAAGGAAGATGCAGACAGAGAGATAGCAGACAGTGTGCGGGTCTTCACCGCTCTGATGCAGTCTGTGGAGAGAGGCCAGGCTGAGCTCATTGAGACGATCCAAGAGAAGCAGAAAACAACAGAGAAACAGGCTGAAGGCTTCATCAAAGAGTTGGAACAGGAAATCTCTGAGCTGATGAAGAGAACCGCTGAGGTGGAGCAGCTCTCACGCACTGAAGACCACCTCCACCTCCTCCAAAGCTTCCCATCCCTGAACACTCCTCCACACACCAAGGACTGGACAGAAGTCAGTGTCCATTCATCATATGAGGGGACGGTGAGGAGAGCTGTGGCTCAGCTGGAGGAGACGCTCAGTGAAGAGATGGAGAAGCTGCTTGAGGCTGAGCTGAAGAGGGTCCAGCAGTATGCAGTGGATGTGACTCTCGATTCTGATACAGCACACGCCAAGCTCATCCTGTCTGATGATGGGAAACAAGTAAATCATGGTGATGTAAGGAAGAATCTCCCAGACAACCCAGAGAGATTTTCTGTTTGTGTCAATGTCTTAGGCAAACAGCGTTTCTCTTCAGGAAGATTTTACTACAAGGTTCAGGTTAAAGGGAAGACTGAGTGGGATTTAGGAGTGGCCAGAGGGTCGATCAACAGGAAGGGAGAAATCACACTGAGCCCCGAGAATGGCTACTGGACTATATGGTTGAGGAATGGAAATGAGTACAAAGCTCTTGCTGACCCTGCTGTCCTCCTCTCTCTGAAAACGAAGCCTCAGAAGGTGGGGGTGTTTGTGGATTATGAGGAGGGTCTGGTCTCCTTTTATGATGTAGATGCTGCAGCTCTTATCTACTCCTATACTGGCTGCACCTTCACTGAGGAACTCTACCCATACTTTAGTCCCAGTCGTAATGATGGTGGTAAAAACTCCGCCCCTCTGATCATCTCTCCTGTCAATCACACAGATTAGACTAAGCATTCACTGTCATTTAAGATAACACAGTTTTTGTTATCTGGTGTTATCTTTTGTTAACTTTTCATGTTTTAACTTTAGTTGAAGGATTCTCTATGGGTTGAGAAAATTCTTCTTATGAAATCCTTTCAAAACCGTTAGATAAATTCAAAAATGCACTGAGGTCAGGCTGAAAAAAGGCTGTTTTTCTTATTTCTGAAAAGTTGACATTTTGGAGATACAAGGTTTTCACTGGACAGTGACGATATTCAAGGAAAGTGCATATATTTTACTATTTTTTTCAAGTAACTGTTCGTGTTAATGTTGAAGAATTGTAATCAATCTTAAAAAACACTTTGACATTTTTTTTTTCAATACAGCTCTACATTGAGAGAATAATTGGAAAAACTCTCTATGAAAAAAGCCCAGTAACTACTTATGTTTCTCATCTCTTTACCTTTCTTCTTGGCAAAATGCATGTCCTATAATAAAAAACTGTGTAAATACAGTAAACATTAGACTTCAGATTGTGGTTAATATGGTTAATGCTCTTTCTCATTTATATCCTGTTTACCTTTTATGTATCCTATTAGAACTTATTGCTGTAACAGGTCAATTTCCCCACAGGGATCATTAAAGATTAATCTAATTTAATAACTCTGCAAAATAATGTCATATTGGAAATCAGACACATTTACGAAAAACATTGAATTGTGACAAATTAAACATGTTTTATTATTGTCAGATCATTGTACATATTCCAAGCATTGTATGTTGACATAATTACTCAAGAGCAGTTTATGAAAAAGAAAGAATTATGCAATTTGTTTTTTCACATTAAAAGATTTTTTTGAATAAATAAAAACAAATAGAACATACTTGTTTGATTACATGGCTGTTATTTACCTGCATGTTTAAATTATTTAAAGTCTGACTGATATCAAAGCTTGCACAATTAAAATATAATACAGTATACTGTATATACATATATTTATGGTATATATATTTTTTCATATTGTTTATGCCACTTTTCCTCTATTATCCAAACCAAAATGTCATTCGATGTCACTGCATTATTCAACTTGCAATGTAGCCCCAGTGAGTTATGTGTCCTGGTAGTTACAATGTATTGTAGCACCTGCAATATGATGTGTAGTAGCCTATTTATTAGGGAACTTTTTTCTATTCAGGTACACCAGAGAGGGAAATAACCTTACTATTTTTATGTTATTTTTAATGGATAATTAACGTTTATGCAATGAGAAATGAGTAATGAGAAAAGGACATTTCATGGATAAAATTAAGGGGTTTGGTTTTATTGTTATTGCCACTTTATAGCTTTTTCTATCTTTTATATCCTTATGCTGTATTTTATGCTGCACCTAATTCCTATTTCCTGTGCTGAATGCCATACAAATGGATCAAAATGAGTGTGTGACAACCGAATACATTTTTTCCCACAATCACTGCAACCATATGGTTTCTCACCTGTGTGAAATCTCATGTGTGCGTTTCTTGACAAATCTTCGACCACAGACTGACCACTGACTTTCTGGTTAATGTCCTTCGAGGTGGGAGAATGGGAACAATCTTTGTAGGCCTATATTTTGGCAGTCCTGTATATTCTTGCTTAGGCATATAGGACTATTAATGTAGGTTGTGGGCCATTTTGCAAACAAAACAGCAGTTGTATTTTTATTTACTACAGAGTCCTCTCTTAATTTTCTCTTCTTTACTTTGTATTACGCAAAAACGTTAGAAGTGTTCGTCAATGAGGGCTTTTATTTTGAATATCTTGAAACCGGATATTATATTTTTCATTCTAGTTGACTTTACATTGATAGCGGGCTAGCAAGTTTAGCTGCGAAGCAAGGTAAATACTTTGTTTCAATATGTCCAGAGCACAAATGCTGAGAGTGTTTGTCAACCAGCGACTAAATGCGGCGGTTGAAGAGATATTTGGCCTATTTGAAAAAACGATACAAGGATACGAGGAAGAAATCGATCGCCAACGTAGGCTGCTGGAAAATGTTTTGAAGCCTGAGGTTCAGATAAACAAACCAGGTTTGTAGAGGGGGTTTCCTACGTTATACTTACTCCAGTGATATCTTAAAAGCGATAGGTCACCTCATTTACATTAATTTATAAGCTGGTGCTCGTAAACTAACTTACTGAACGGGAGGGGGTGAACAAGCAGGTAACATTGTTGGGTTTCCATCCTGTATTGCTCAGTAGCTAACAGTAAAGTTAGCTTCCCACAGTTGCGTGAAGCCGGACAGAAATAAACAGATTCAGACAGGAAATTACACTTAATTTCCGGTTCGCCTTCAAAATAAAGTGTGAAATACACACACACACACACACACATATATATCGGTCTATAGAACAGCAAAAACTGTATCAAAAGCCGGCACTAGTAAAACAATCCACAAAAATTGATGTTATTTTCTTCCCTGCCGTGAAATCAAGGCGAAAACACATTTTTAGGGTAAATATATACTATAATAAATATATACTGAATACACTGACACATCACATTAATATTGTGTCCGAGGTCTCCATCTGAATAGTGTCTCAGTTGTCCAGCTTGCTCTTTTGACGATAAGATTTTGCAGTGGTGTGACATGGTTGACCTGTTTTTTTTATCATTATCGTTGTTATTGTTATAATTGTCACATTCAGTGTAAAAGTAGTAACAACCTCAAGTTAACTGCTTGTATTGCTTTTTTTTTTTTACCTTCCCATTAGCTCCTCCACAGCTCTTTGTCCACCAAGAGGAGGATCCCCCTGAGCAGCAGGAGTGGAGCCCCAGTCTGGACCCGGAGCCCCGACACATTAAAGAGGAACAGGAGGAACTCTGGACCAGTCACGAGGAAGAGCAGCTTCAAGGGTCGGAGGAGGCTGATATCATCAAGTTCCCATTCACTCCTGTCCCTGTGAAGAGTGAGAATGATGAAGAGAAACCCCAGTCTTCACAGCATAATCAAACCCAAACTGATCAGAGCAGAGAGGCAGAACTTCCAGGCTGCACCTCAACAGAACAGATGAAAACAGAAGCTGATGGAGAGGACTGTGGAACATCAGAATCAGCCAGTAACTTGGATCCGGCTAGTGATGTACAACCAGCTAATGATGACCAACTTCTCTCTTCAGACTGTTCTGAAATTGAGACTGAAGGTATTAATGGTGATTGGAAGGAGACTGGTGAAGCTCAGTCAGATTTAAACACACTGGAAAACAATAATATCCTCGGAAGTCATATGAGTTCTCATATCGGTGAAAAGCCCATAATTTGCACGCTTTGTGGGGAAAGTTTTTCACTGGAGGAAGAGCTGACCAGACACATGATAGTTCATTCAGAAAAGAAGCCCTTTAATTGTCCATTCTGTGGGAAAGGGTTTCATAAGAAGGCACCTATGCAGGTACATGTGAGAAGCCACACGGGGGAGAGGCCCTTTAGCTGCTCTGTTTGCGGTAAAGGTTTCGTCTGCAAAGTCATTCTCCAAAGACACATGACGAGTCACACGGGGGAGAAACCGTTTGACTGTTCCGTTTGCGGGAAGCGATTCGGTTTGAAATGCAACCTGACGACGCACATGAGGCTCCACACGGGGGAGAAACCGTTCAGTTGCTCGGTCTGCGGTCGGAGATTTGTACAGAAATGTAATCTGAACGCGCACATGAGGTTTCACACGGGTGAGAAACCATATGGTTGCGGCGGTTGTGGGAAGAAATTTAGCCGGTTGTCGCACGTCAAAAGCCATAAGTGTGGTACTGAGGCAGCAGCTGGTGAAGCTGGAAGCGGTGCTGAGCAGAGCTGCTGGTTGAGGTGAATTGTGCAACGGTAACGGTACGATAGACTAGATACTGCTATTTCTGCTCTTTGGCTCAAATTCAGGTTTAACATGTCAGTTTGCATGAAAGAAACTGCCTGAGTGTTGCAGAATGGAATATGCACATTCACAGATAAATGGAAGAAAGTTAGAACACAACAGACCAAAAAGGCATTGGGACTTTTGTGTCTGATGGATGGAGTGAGACATCTGAAAGGGGAGTTGATAAGACTGATGAAACAGTATTTTTCAAAGCTGTCGCCCAGGTTTCATGCCCATCACAGCACAAGACTCAAAGTAGTCGGGGATCTGAGAATAGATACTGACTCCAGTGATCTCTCAGTTTTCGTACTCCTTGACCTGAGGGCCCAAATGCACCGATAAACATTTTTGACGCGAGTCATTTGATGCACCTTGTTTGATGCTTCTATTGTGCACTGCAGGCAGGAGATTTGAAGTGTCAACACCAAGGCACTGGCATTAGCACTTACGCACCAAGATGGAAAATATATATATTTTACCCTAAATTCTGTAATTTGGTGTATAGTTTCTCCATTCTGTTAAACTTGAAACTAGCTGACTTGATGAGCTACCAATGGGTGCTAATTTACAAAATCCAAAATTACCTTGTAATATCTGACTGCAAATTAGAAATTTATCAAAAATATTCATCATAACACGGACATACCTATTTAGATAAGTAGAAAGTCGAGAATATGGCATTCTGGAAGAGTTTCATTATTTTACCTTTTTCTTTTTGCACTGCGACTCCAGAAACATCATGGAAATGAGCTGTGCTGATCCTCTGTTGATGCTTCCAAAATCGAACCAAACCTGGAGCAGATGCTTCGAGGCACTTTGATGCTTCACTGGACGCCTTGAGTGTGCGTTTGATCATTGATGCAATTGGTGCATCTGAAAATGCCAACGTCTGATGCTTCTAATGTGTGTGTGGCCTAAGTACAGCAGTCCAGTCCTCTAGTGGTTAAGGTTTCAATTGACTGCACACTATTGTTATGTTGCTGTAGGTGATAATTAATCCAGGAAATTTCCCATCGTATGTGGTGTCCCACAGGGCTCCATTCTTGGGCCTCTCCCTTTTAGTCTCTATTTGCTTCTTCTTGGTCATCTTATTAGGGGTTATAACATTGATTTTCACATTTATACTGATGATACTCAATTATGTCACCTGGCAACTTGGATCTTTGATTAATTGTGTGGAAGACATTAATCCTTCGACCCTGCGTCCTCATATTGGGACATTACATTTTGGGATTGCTGCACCATAATACTTCATTCTGCTTAACCTAGACCTGTTGTCCTCATTCGTAGACACTTTTTGTGCCATCTAGTGGTAGCAAAAGCACAATACACTAATCAGTGTAAAAACAATATGGTGGCCATCTCAATCAAGTCATTCTACAACCGATCCCAAGGCAAAAGTGGACAAGGTGCAAAACCTCATCAAATTTTATGGTTGAAACTTACAAATTTGACAAATTTTAGCAATAGTAACAAGCTACGACTCTGCTAATCAGGAAGTACTCGTAGGAGGACATTGGGACTTTATTATCGTTCATGCAAAGTGAAGGTGTAAAAGTAAGGAAACATAGCTTGAGAAGATTTGGGAAGAAACCAACAGTTTACAAGAGTATAAATAGTTCTTGCATGTGGTACAAATTAGTCTACATTGATTTTGATTTTTTATTCTTATGTGATACATTTCCAGGGCATATTTCTCTGTCAGGAGCAGAAAGATTGCTGAATGCAATAGTAGGAGACAACTCTGAGGTGGAGGATTTGTCTGATGGTGATGCTGATGATCCTGGTGTGGAACAACTAAGTGATGAAGATTATATTCCACCTGATGCACCAGAATCTGGTCAGCAGAGCGGTGACGATAGTGACAGTGAGCCACGACTCCGTCCACACGCATCTAAACACGCGCAGAGATCCAGAGGACGCGTGCGTAAACGCCAGCGCGGTAAAAGTGTTGACGCTGATGGTGAGCCAGGAGCTAGTGGACATGGTGAACGCGATGACAGCCACCGTGTGAGATCCAGAGGACCCGTGCGTAAACGTCAGCGTGGTAAAAGCGTTGATGAGCCGGGACCTAGCAAAGACGGACGTGGAGAGCGCTGGAAGTCCGGTGCGTTTACCCCAGACTTAGTTCAGCTTGAGGCCGAAGATGAAAAGCTGCATGAGCGAGAAGACTGGCAGCCACTGGACTATGTGGAGCAGTGCATCGACACGGAGCTGATGAAACTCATTGCCGATTGCAAAAACGTTATGTCGCTAGGTAACAGCGGTAGCTCTCTCAACACTTGTGACGCTGATGTGGAACACGCGCAGGAAGAGAACGCACACCTTTCGCGACACGGCAAAAAACACCAGGTCACTCCAGTGCCCCACGTCTCAGTCCGCACAACCTCCGCCGCACATCTTCCAGAGATGGTCAACCTGAAAAACGCAATGCGTTGCAGAGAAAAAGGCTGCTCTGGGAAATCTCGCGTGCGCTGTGTGGCGTGTAATGTGTTCCTGTGCTTGCAAACTGAACGCAACTGTTTCGCAGCGTTTCACACGGGCCAATAGGTGTGACAGACTGTTCCTATAGACAAAAAAGACATTCCTAGTTTGGAGCATGGAGCAAGGAAAATTCATACAGGGTTACAAAAACGAACAAATCACAAGGATTTTAGATATGTTGCATTGTTTGCAGTTTTGTTTTTGCACAGCCATGTTCAGGCATTGAAATAAACAGTTTTATACTTTGTTACACAATGGTGACTTTATTGTGTTATACAGTAAAATAAACCCATTGTCCCCATATGAGGACATTGTTTTTTTCAAAAACTACTTCCTGTTCAAAGACAATGCTTAGTTGTTATACTTATCAGGTCCTACTAATCCCAAATAGCTAGGAGAAATTAAAAAATGCATATCAAACAAAAGCTCGGGTCTCAGGAGGTTAATCTCTGTCCCAGAACATCCTACAGCTAAACAGAGACAAGACAGAAATTCTAGCATTTGGCCCAAGGTCATATAGGTAAGACATCCATGATCATTTTAACTTAACCTTGTCCCTTAAGATGAAGTACCAGCTGAAAAAATGAAGCTCATGGTAGCAATGTTGCTAAAATGCAGGGTTTTATCTCTCAGGCTGACACAGAGAAACTAGTCCATGTTTTTATGAGTATTACTGCAATGCACTTTTGCCTGGACATGAGGATTTTAAGAGAAAGAACATTTTGGCTGCTGCTTTTGAATAAGTTATTTTAGTTTTTTTTAACCATACTTTATATATACATTCTCCTGTTCTTGTGTCCCTTTATCCCATCTAACCAAATCACATCATGACCAAAGTTTTGTCATGGCAATCTCAATCTATCACAATCTGAAAAGTGAAATTCCAGGATGCGTCGCCACAACTTGGTAAAGTTGTCAGGTGGTAGTCTGCACAATGTGGCAACATAATAGGGGAGGGGTTTGTTTGAGGATATTTTCAAATATTGTATTTATTCATTTATTTGTATTTATTCAAAATATACTATAAATTGTAATTTTGTCAGTTTGATCATTTTAATATGATGGACTGATAATGACACCATAATAACTTTGTCAACCTCAATAAATTCAATTGCGTTTAATTGTCATTGTTTATCAGTGACAATAATGCAATATGCAGTAACACCACTACACAGGTCAGGATTGACTTGATACTGCATTACTTCTTCATATAGCAGAGCTTATTGATTAGTAGCAGTCAGTGGTGGCAAAGCACCAAATTACCAAAAAGTCCTGTAAGCTACCTCGCTGTCATGTAACCTGCTAACTGGGATGATGTTGATTATCTTGTTTCTGTTATTGGCTAACTTTGTCATAACCCTGAACCATGTTGGTAAAGCACTTTGGGTTACATTGTTTATATGTGCTATATAAATAAAATTTGATTTCATTTGAAGAAGTCACTGGCCATCGTAGCTTATCTCTTTTCACTGCACCCACTCTAACATACTGAGTTCTTCAATAAATGGTCCATAAAGTAAAAGATTCTGCTGTCTTTTAGTAGAGACCGTTTGCCAATCAGTAAGGTGCTGGTTTCACCAATAGAGTTTCAGTAATATTTCTGGTAGTGACGTATATTCTCTTTGAAATAACTTTTAGGACTGTGACTCCCATACTGTCACATTGGACGTTGGAGCATCCTTGAGGCCTTGGAAGCATGCGCACCAGAAATACACAACCACAAACAGGCTAAACTATGAGCTACTGATTACATACTGGCACCCATAGGCAGTATGGATGGATGAACTTCTTCCTTACACCTTTCTGGAAGGTTATAAGGGGACAAGGCACCCTCCTAACTCACTTCAGTGGAAAACCAACCACCCCACATCCACTGAATGTATCCAGACTAGTAACTACTTGCAGGCTGATAAAGAATAAATTGTGTTTTTACAATGTTTCACACACTTTGTTGCTTTTATTCTAGGTTTTAGATGATCTAATCAAAACACTGTTGTGGTCAAGTTAATTGAAACAGTGATGGAAAAGATGACAGCACTTCCAATCACAGTTCTGTAAAAGTGCATCAGAGCTTCCTAATGGACACTGCATTTTTTCAGCTGGCCAGAAAGTACAGTCTCTGGTGAGCTTTCTGTGTTATGTTGTTAGAGATATCCTCCTATTTAAGTGTATGGAAAATAATAATGCCCAGAAACAAACTACTCCACATTTCCTACCAATCAGTGGTGGCCAGCGCACTGCTCTTTGAGAAGGTAACATAAATCCTGGAGACCTGGAGGCAGTGGTGGAGGGGAGGATGAGGTCCAAACTGAACTCTATCCAGGATAATGACTCCCACTCTCTCAACGATTTGCTGACACAGCTGTGGAGCATCTTTAGCCTTGGTCTCATCCCCAAGATGAGAGGAGGAGGTCTTAAAGCGGTCATTCATGCCGACTGCCATCCAGCAACACAATGCTTCCTCCCTCAATGGCCTCAACATCAGCCAACTAGGAGGATGATGAAGCCTGGTTGCCCTGGACTCTTTCTCTCTTCCTGTGCTCTAAATTTTACAAGGTGATTTGTACATTCTGCACATATTTCTGTTTATATGATACCTCCATCTGTACATTTGATGATGATAATGTGTATAGCTTTCAATACATATTTGCACCTCTGGACACATCTCTGTATACTGGTTCTCCCATCTGCACCCTTGGTAATGTGAATAAGTAGCGATGCGCATTTCTGTTTCAACCTGAAAATCTATTCATGAAGATGATGTATCTTCATCGCTATTTATTTCTTTCATTATTTTCAATACATTTGGTTGTAATTATTTGTTTTATCTTCAGTACTCACTGTTTGTCTAATTCTTATCTATGTTCTATTCTCTGCTGGTGCGACAACCAAATTTTCCTTTCATGAAAGTTTCATCAAATAAAATTTACACAGTGGTATCTGATGTTCAACTTTCCATGTTTCCACTTGAGTCCACAAGTTGCACTGTTCCATCAATAAGACTCAATGCACCTTTTTTTTCTCATGTTACTTGACTTCTGTTTATAACCCTGTTAAAAAAAATAAAGTATAAAAAAAACACCCAAAAGACTCAATACACCACTCTATTTGCCCTTAAGAATGCCAAGTGAAAGCACACCAGGCTACTGAAAGAATAGAAGCATTTTGAGAATCACTTTATTGATTTGGTATGCTATTTTAAAAATATGAGCCAAAATATGACCCATATTCAGAACAAAAGTAACATACAGTTAATGGTATAAAAATATATATACAGATAATAATTTATTTAAACAGCACCTTTCATGCAACAAGGCACAAAGTGCTGTACAAAAGGAATAAATACAAACAAAATGGACCCAGGAATGCAAGCTACATAACCAAATTCTGCTTTGTAACTGTTTGCATGAGACATTACAAAGCCTCTCTGCTGAGCATCAGATTTGCAGTAACTAAAGTATAATTGGCCCAGAACATAGCAGACTCTATTTATATATATAGAGAGAATATCTTGTATTTTCCAAGGAAAAAATGTTTTCCTCCAAAGCATGCCACAAGACAGCTGCTTGAGGTTTGAACCATGTGATTGCAAGCCTCAGTATCAAAGACCAGAAATACAAAAGAAAATGTGTGAATTTAGGCACTGTTAAGCAATAGGGCTGAACGATTTTGAAAAAACATCTAATTGCGATTATTTTGACTGATATTGCAATTGCGATATGATTTGCGATATTAGAGGGAATTATCATTTTTACATCATTATTCTAATTTTCATTGAAAAACGTATGAAAATGATTATGGTGTGATTTTTGCAGGGATCTGTACCAAACAAAGATGTTTTCTTAAGTCTGTAGAATATGATGTGTAGGCCAGGACATCTCTGCAGCACGAAAATATCTCATTTAAAATGGTATTTTGACACACATTCCGCCTTTAACAAATATTGCGCCTCCTGCGATTTGAAAATTGCAGTAGGCCATATTGCGATTTGCATAAAATTTCGATTAATTGTTCAGCCCTACTAAGTAACCATCCAACTTGTCTCTCTTGATAGTGTGATAAAACTTTGACAAAAATGTAGATGCTTTCCTTTCAAAATGAACTTGGAAACAGCTGCGTGAAGTTTGTTCCAGTAACCAGCAGGGGGCGATAAAGGGATCATAGAGCTGACAGAGTCAACTCTTGAGAGCGCATTCATTATCTCCGCCAAGTTTATGGCGGAGATAATGCGTAAGGTTATGTTTTCGGTGCCGTTTATTTGTTTGTTTGTTTCTCTGTTAGCAGGTTTACGGAAAAACTACTGGCCCGATTTTCATGAAACTTCGTGGAAGGGTGTAGCATGGGCCCAGGAAGAACCCATTACATTTTGGAGCGGATCCGGATCCGACTCACGAACAAGCAATAATAGCACGAACCTTGGCGGAGGTCTTCGCTCTCCGAGTGCCCTTCTACTTTTCACAATTGATCTCTATTATACCTCTCCGCTCAACAGTTTCACCTGCTATTGCTCACATTAACGCACTTATGGCTTCTTACGTTTGACAGCCGACTAAATCTTTTCAAACAAACACCGCAACTGTACAGTCTCTCTCCTGTGTGGATTCTCATGTGTGCTGTCAGATTTCCCTTTGTAGTGAAACTTTTCCCACAGCCTGAGCAACTAAACGGTTTCTCCTCCGTGTGGAGTCTCATGTGTGTCTTCAGAGGTCCTTTTTCAGTGAAATCTTTACCACAGACCGAGCAGCTAAAGGGCCTCTCCCCGGTATGGCCTCGCATGTGTATGACCAACGTCCCCCTCCGACTAAAACTTTTGTTACAAAGTGTGCAAGGGTGTGGTCTCTCCCCTGTGTGGAATCTCATGTGTCTCACCAACGTCCCCCTCCTAGTAAAACTGTTGTTACAAACTGAGCAGCTAAAAGGCTTGTCACCTGTATGGCTTCTCATGTGTGTGCTCACTGCTCCACTCTGGCTAAATCGTTTACCACAAACTGAGCAACTAAAGGGTTTCTCCCCTGTGTGGAGTATCATGTGTCTTCGCAAACGTTCCTTGAGACCAAATCTTTTACCACACACCGTACAGTCGAACGGTTTCCCCCCTGTATGGCTTATCATGTGTCTCTGCAGACTGCCCTTATAGCCGAACCTTTTACCACAAACCGAGCAGCTAAACGGCCGGTCTCCTGTGTGGCTTCTCATGTGTACCTGCAGATTTCCTTTCTGATGAAATGCTTTACCGCACAGAGAGCAACTGAATGTTTTCTCCCCCGAGTGGAGTCTCATGTGCGTCTTCAAATGTCCTTTAAAGCGAAAACTTTTGCCACAAACCGTGCAACTGAAGGTTTTCTCCCTGGCATCAGACCTCTTAGGACTCACGGGGATCTTTTTGTTTTTCAGTAAGTCTAAACCTGGCTGAGCTTCACTAGTGTCCTTCCAATCATCATCGCTGTCTTCAGTCTCACTGTCAGAATAGTCTGAAGGGAGGAGTTGCCCATCATTAGTTGGTTGCACATCACTAGCTGGATCTAAGTTACTGGATGATTCTGACGCTCTACAGTCCTCTCCATCAGCTTCTGTTTTCATCCGTTCCGTCGAGGTGCTGGCTAGAGGCTCTGCCTGTGAAGACTGAGGTTTCTCTTCCTCATCTTCACTCTTCACAGGGACAGGAGTGAATGGGAACTCGGTGGTATCGGCCTCCTCCGGCCCTTGAAGCTGTGCTCCCTCCTGACTGGTCCAGAGTTCCCCCTGTTCCTCTTTAATGTGTCTTGGCTCTGTGTCCTCCTGGTCCTGCTCCACTTTACAGACAAACAGCTGTGGGGAATCTAACAGAAAGGGAAATAATAATGATAATTTTAGCAGTTAATTTAAGGTTGTTGCTGATTTCACATTTAAAGTGATGCTAAACTTTGGTAGTACCTTGGGTTGTTTAGCTTCCTGGCCATGATATAACCCCAAAATCACTGTTTATCTGTTGTAAGTTGCTCCTGTGCTCCATGAGAGAGGATTGGAGAATAATGTATTTATCTCTCTCCATTCACTGCCATTGTATGGTCTAAAAATCACACTTCTAGCAAATAAACGAACACAAACAAAGCAGATTCTGTGGTCAGAATTTAAACCACACAAATCCATAGTTGCATTCTGCTTTGTGGCAATGGTACAGGCTGCTGGTGGTGATGCAGTGGTGTTGGGAATGTTTTCCTGGCACACGCTAGGCGCCTTAATACCAATTGAGCATCGTTTTAACACCACTGTGTACCTAAACATTGCAGCTGATCAGGTGCTTTCCTTCATAGCCACAGTCTATCCTTTTCAAATGGATACTTCCAGCAGGACAATGTGCCATTTCACAAAGTATGCATTGTCTCAAGACGTTTCCAGGAATATGACAGCGACTTTCATTTTCTCCAATGACCCCAGTCCCCAGATCTGAACCTAATAAAGAATCTTTGAGATGAGGGCGAGCAGGATATTTTGCAGTGTTTCGGTACCAAAAAAATCTGCAGGAACTGTGAGATGCGATCAAGTCACGGGGGTAAAATCCCTCCAGCTGGCTTCCCTGCTTAACTTTGCATGGACCACAACAAGTCCTCTCAGGAGGTTCAGTGATATGCCAAGTCCATAACAAGGTGATACTGTAAAAGGAAGACTGAATCCTATTTCACAATCACGACAATGGATATTTGTGGAGGGACAGCTGTTGTTTTTTTTGTTTGTTTGTAGCCTGTTAGAATAGGATGTTCTGCTCTTCCATATTTTATGCTTTTATTTTGTACAAAATAAATCACTTCACATCCGGTCTTGGGCTGTTTGTTTCTGTATCGCTTGACGCAGCTGTAAGCTAACTGTAGGCGATCATGGCAACACGGCAATGTTGTTAACACAGATTTAGCCCCTCCTGTGCAGTCAGATAGTTTGACTGCACACTTTAATATCACTTTAATACGATAATTAAAGTAAGTATAATGTCGTAAAACCTTCTACAAACCTGCTTTCTGTATCTGGATCTCTGGCTTCACAACATCTTCCAGCCGCCTGCGCCGTGCATCAATCCCCTCTTCGTATTCTTCTATCGTTTCTTCAATTAGCCCAAATGTCTCCTCTACAGCAGCAGTTAGCCGCTGGTTGACCAACACTCTCAGCATTTGGACTCTGGACATTTTCAGAGAATGAGTGGAAACACTAATGGCGTCTAATAGCTTGCGTTGTGGGTCGGTATCCTCCTTTGAACAAGACCATTCCTCTTCGTATGCTTCTATCGTTCTTTCAAACAGTCCAAATATCTCTTCAACAGCCGCAGCTAACCGCTGGTTGACCAACGACCTCAGCGTCTGGACTCTTGACATTTTCAGATAGTGACAGGGAGAGAAGGTTTGTTACTCAACTTCACAACTAAACCACTAGATCACTGTCAAGTCAGACATAACATAAAAAAAACACTTCCGGTGACAGCCTTCAAAATAAAACTCATCGACAAACGTTTATTTTTTGATGCAAGATACTATAGGGCTGACAAAGCTACACAAAGAAAGACTCAGTCACAAAACACATACCAGACAACTTGTAAGGATGTTGCACCAGTATACTTTTAACTAAGTGACACAATTGTTCCTGGAGTTGCCAGCCAGAATAAGCCACCACCACCTATGCATATATTTAGGGTCATGACAATAGCCTATAGCAGAGATGTGACCATGTCAACTTTACCCAAGTCCAAAGTCAGTCTCAAGTCTTGAGGCACAAGTCGCAAGTCAAGTCCCAAGTCTAAATGTAGATTACCAAGTCAGGTTCATGCAACAAATCAAGAGTCCAGTATCAATTTAATATCTTAAAGAAAACTAAATATCTAGGACTTCTCAACGCAATATGCTTTCAATAGGATAAAAACTTGGTAAGAGCATTATGAGTTTGATTTCTATAATCAGTTTCAACTTTAAATAAATTCAAGATACAGCCCTTATTAATACAACAGGCATTGTCTGCTGAAATGTTGGGACGGGGTGAAAAGAAACTGTAGGCTGGGGATTTCTCCTTCAACCTTGTCATCCCCCCCTTCAACAACAACAACAATACAACCACAGCTGATGAATTCTTTCTGGAGGAAATGCTTTTATTGAATGACATCATGCAGTCAACATACATTACATACATTTCTAAAGCACATTGCACATGAACCTAAGACAATTGAGACAAAACAAAAGTGTAAGGTAGGTATAGTATCCATGTCCCCTCTACCGACCAAACTGGAAAAAATAAAAATAAATACATATCTAGGAATAAACAAGCAAATAAATACATTAAATAAATAAATAAATAAATAAATAAATAAATAAATCAGATAAAGACATACATGGATAAAAACACCCGCTCACACGTACACATAGCATTTACATACAATGTTTCAGGGTTTCAGCCGCTGAGAGCCACAGATTTAGTTTGGCATCTTTAGCTCCATTGATGCAAGCTGTTGACAGTTCCAAGTTAATAACATCAAGCAATGCCAAGTACAGTGTCTGATAGTTAAAGGATAAGGCTGGTGTTTTTAAATACATTTCTTATCGTCAACAAATCCTATGAAAATAACAAAATCAACAATGCGTTTGCTCTACTCCCGTTACTTTCCGACGTGTTTAAAAACGTATTTACAGCCGGCTTATTTAGTTTAAGTTTTTAATAGTTTTTTTTTAATACAATGGAGTTCTATGGCTGCTGGGACATGGCGTTATTGGCCATCAGCAACATGGACGAGACTTGTTAGCAAAACAAATTCATTGCTGATTTTGTTATTTCCATAGGATTTGTTTGGTAAGAGATGCATTAAAAAACACCAGCCAAGAGTGTGTGGAGTCTTCCAGCCAACTGCAGTCATTTTCTTTGCTGCTGCTGAACCTGAAAATGCAAGCAAGAAAGTAAATACAGGAAGGTCCTGTGTTCTGGACTAGTGCACATTGCTACGCAACATGGAGCAACGGCAGAGTTGGCATTTGCTCATAACTGTTGTAATTATCTGGGCAATATACCAAGAAACACTGTACCAGCAGAACGCCGAATGCACTTCAAGGAAACGTCTTGAAAATGCTATACCTGCTATACCTGACTACAGGAGCCGTTTAGCTCAAACTTGCGGAGTAAATTGAGTACACCTGGTAGTTGGGTCGGATCGAGGTCGGATTACGTTCCCACCACAAACGAACTGCTCCAGAGTTCGTTTGGGACCGGACCGAGACCACCTCCTCTAAAGGGTCTCGGTGCGGTTGTTTTGGTCCGCACCTGAGTGCGATTACTGTGTTCACACCTGCCCAAACGAATCGCACCAAGGGGGAAAACGAACCAGAGTCCGATTTAACCGGACTCAAAGCGCAGGTGTGAAAACGCCCTTAAAGTGCATCTGCTGATGATCAGGGTTGCAGGGAAGCATACTGAAAACTAGACAAAACTAAAACTATGTTCCATTTCAAAATCAGGCTCTAAGCCTAGGAATACTGCAGCAGTGGCAATTCTTTTCCTGCATAGCAGACCAAGAGTACTAGCCTGAGGGAGCATTGACATCGCCAGCTTTCCAAAGTAAAATAGCTCAGACACGAAGGGCAACATATACTCCAAATGTACTCCCTGATGAGCAATGTTTTACCAGTAAACCCTTGTGTAAATGACACCCAATCAAACAGCCCCCATAATGACTAAATGAAAGACCCAACCCTGCAAACTAAACTGCCACGATACCCATTCCTTCAAAAGCATGTGGTTCTGTGACCATGGATGGATATGGAGCAAGCAAGAACACAGGAAAATACACTGGTCCTTCACAGTGGTTCATAGTGGTTTAAAGCATCACTAGAGTATTTGGAACATCACTTCCAGTGTCCATGAATAACTTCAACACTGCAAACTCCTTTTCACAAGAATGAAGAGAACGTGCAGCAGAATGAAGAAAGCAAAGTTTATCCATTATTAGAGTACCTAGGCCAAGCAAGAGGAATTCGCCCTCCTTCGCGCATGCAGTGTTCATTGCTGTGTTTGGCATTTGACTGTATACTCTGTACAGTCTGCGATGAACGTCTCTCTCTTGCCATTGATGGTTAAGAACCTCGTTCTTTCCAGCACAAAGGATGGCTTAATGGGTGTCAAAATGTTGGATGTTGAAAATAAATGTGTGAGGCCCATGTCCATCCTTGGTTATGAGGATCGTATGGTGCATGACTTGAATGGCCCCAACACAAGGTAACCCCTGTAGGAATGACCTTGTGAGGTATTGAACTGCATTGGAGCCCTCAGCACTGTCCTTCAGGTAATGTGAACCTGTCCCTATCCTCCATGTCCACTATTTTAAGTTCCACAGTAGTATTATATCCAATGTTGGGCTTCAGAGTAACCATTTCTAGGTTGACGGAGCTGTTTCGTTGTCCGTGAAGCACTAAGTCTGGATGGCACTTGGTCATCAGTGTCTCTCCCCATCTCATTAAGTTGAAGTCGGAGTCATTCACGATGCTTCTTCATGATAGTTTCTGCAACAGTGTTGGCATCAGCACGCATTCCCTTCCTAGACTTTGTAGAGGCACTTGCTGGAGTCGTTCTTTTTCCAGACTTGTACGTCAAGTGTACCAATTAGTGTAAGCAAGTCAATAAGGGGGGGGGGGGGGGGGGCACTAACTCAATGTGCTAACTTGGCAAATAACGGTGAGGTAGCATGAACATAAAAAGCCTAACCTGCCATCTTGTCCTGCCATTCACTGGAAGATCCCAGAGCTGACAAGTTTCTGCAACCTTTCCTAACAGATTAGCAATTTGATCTATAACGCATCATACCTGCGGGAGTCAAGAGTTTATTTGTGACAAGTTCATTACTTTAACTCAATCCTTCATAAAGTAATTATTTAAAAAAAACAAAACACCAAGAGATGGGGATGAGGGGAGCTATGGTAGGCCACTGTATATTTGGCAGGTTTTTGGCGGGTGCAGACAAAATGTCAGTGTTTTAAAGAAATCATCAGAGCTACTAACACACACACATGATGTGTAGGCTAATAGTCTGCCATTGCAGAGTTACAGAACTGA
Organism: Centroberyx affinis; assembly: GCF_046629955.1. Lineage (NCBI taxonomy): Eukaryota > Metazoa > Chordata > Actinopteri > Beryciformes > Berycidae > Centroberyx > Centroberyx affinis. Next base: position 41,093 of record NW_027279551.1, read on the forward strand.
AGTCAAGCAAAAGATGGAATCAATAGCAAGCGATGCTATGCTATTGGCTAAGCCAGAGGTCTAGCAGCTCAAACTAACTCTCTTTAACCGCTTACTAGCAACAGGTTTGTGAGCATATTGCTTAACAGATATTTATTTATGCGCAGCGAAGCTGTGGCGAGCTGACCAGTGTTTCCCCTATACACACAGCATATATATATTGTACTCTGGTGGGCCACCACTGTAAAATCATGACCCACCATATATTTTCTATAGTGTTTCTATAGTCATTCAACAGTGGCGCCACTGCTGAAAATGCGCAAGATGTTTTTTTGTATTTCTGCAGAGATGCACCTTCATGATCGAAGTGACAAATAGCAACGTGTGGTCGTGGATAGAGCGTCAAAAGCCCCACTGTACGAGAACATGATAGGGGAAACACTGGAGCGAACGTCAGCTAGCTTGTGTGGCTAACAGCTACATCATAGGTTGCTTACCTGTCCCACAAATTTAAGGCCAAATCCGCATCAGTCTTGAAGTCCTAAGCTACCTCCACCTTTGAAATGCAGTGATGTTCACTCAGGTTTTGGACCGGGCTTTGTCATTGCAGGCTTTGTCTGGCTTTTTAGACGTCTTTGCAGTACGTTCTTCCATGGTTGCACAAATGAGACTGAAAGAAGGTCCAAATGCAAGGGTGTGTGGATCATTCCCATCAAAACAGAGAGTACGGGCCAGACTGCTTGTTTGGAAAGCTTGAAATCTCAGCAGCCATTGAGGTAACAGTGGAGTGACTGGCATTGATCAACAACACTTTGATCAACACCCCCACTGATATATTATGGTTATTTTGTGCAACAAGCCAGTAAAATATTACTGATTGTTCCATTAACACTACAATGTTCATTGGAGTAATCATACTTGTAGCCGCAAAATGATCATAAAATGATCCCCCCCAAACAAAATTTTGAGTGGAAACACTGGACTTGATATTAAATCTATATTATAATATATATAATATATTATAATATTAAATTGAATGTAACATTCTGGTGTTTGTCTGATGATATTGGTCTCATGATTATATTGTAAGGACAGCTCTTCTAAGTCTCTGATGGCCTTCCAATCCACTTGTAATGCATCACAATGCACTCCAAATAAAGTGTCACCAACAATTCACGTCAACCAGCAGCTCTGCTCACCATCCCCTGCAGCTTCAGCTGCTGCTGCTTTAGTGCAACACTTATGGCCTCTGATGTTGGACAGCCGAGTAAATCTTTTCCCACACACATTGCAACTGTAGGGTTTCTCCCCTGTGTGGATTCTCAAATGTGTCTTCAGATTACATTTCTGTACAAAACTTTTACCACAGACTGAGCAACTAAAGGGCCTCTCGCCAGTATGGCTTCTCATGTGTGTAATCAATGCCCCCCTCTGGCTAAAACTTTTATTACAAACTGAACAGCCAAAAGGCTTTTCCCCGGTATGATTTCTCATGTGTGTACCCAATGTTCCACTTTGGCTGAATCTTTTACCGCAAACTGAGCAACTAAATGGTTTCTCCATGGTATGACTTCTCATGTGTGTAACTACTGTTCCTCTCTGGGTAAATCTTTTGCCGCAAACTGAACAACCGAAAGGTTTCTCCCCTGTATGGAGTTTCATGTGTCTCTGCAAATGCCCCTTTAGGCCAAATCCTTTACCACAAACTGTACAGTCAAATGGTTTCTCCCCGGTATGACTGGTCATGTGTCTTTCCAGAATTCCTTTATAGCCAAATCTTTTACCACAAACTGAGCAACTAAAGGGCAAGTCCCCTGTATGGTTTTTCATGTGTACCTGCACATTTCTCTTCTGATGAAATCCTTTACCACAAACTGGGCAACTAAAGGGTTTATTCTCTGAATGACTCATCATATGTCTGTTTAGATGTTCCGCCAAACTAAATCTTTTTCCACAAACCGTGCAACCAAAGGGCCCGTCCCCAGTGTTCAGTGCATCTAAACCTGATTTATTAGTCTCTTTCCAATCATCATCATCGCTGTCTTCAGTCTCAATTTCAGAAAAGTCTGAAGAGAAGAGCTGGCCATCACTAGTTGGTTCTAAATCACTAGCTGGATCTAAGTTGCTGGCTGATTCTGATGCTCCACAGTCCTCTCCATCAGCTTCTGTTTTCATCTGTTCTGTTGAGGTGCTGGCTAGAGGCTCTGCTTCGCTGTTCTGATCAGTTTGGGTTTGACTATGCTGTGAAGGCTGTGGTTTCTCTTCATCATTCTCACTCTTCACAGGGACAGGACTGAATGGGACCTTGATGATATCGGCCTCCTCGGGCCCTTGAAGCTGCTCTTCCTCCTGACTGGTCCAGAGTTCCTCCTGTTCCTCTTTAATGTGTGGGGGCTCCGGGTCCAGACTGGGGCTCCACTCCTGCTGCTCAGGGGGATCCTCTACTTTACAGACAAGGAGCTGTAGAGAATCTAATGGATGGGGTAAAATAAGAAGGAATAAGGAATAAGAATAAGAATAATACAACTTAAGGTTGTTTCTGATTTCTCATTTAACAATATCAACAAGAAACAAACATGACAGGTCACCCATTTCACAGCATTTTACAATTTTACCTTCAAACTAGCAAGTTGGAAAACAGGCACAACTCATCTTCCCCTGCTTGGTTTTCAAACTGTTCACTGTTCCCTCTCATAGTAAAGCCCTGGCACGCCTGCCAACCAAAGAGCCTCCCTGCCAGGCTAACGGGATTCTAATGTAGTATGTTGAAAATAGCATCTAAATTTACAGTCTTACACACTCCACAGACTGCAAGTAGTGGGACATGTCGCTCACAAACCTCTCTCCCCTCTCTACTTATCATGTCTCACCCTTCTCTCCAAGCCCCCCCCCCCCAAAAAAAATGAAGGACTGGAGAGCCGGCCAGCTCTGCCCTGCCTTTACATCATCTCATAGGCGCATGAGGAAATCGAGGCCCCTGTTTTCAATTAAGGTCAGGAAGAAAGACACAGAGGCCCTCCTTGACTCGGGCAATGCACTAACCCTGGTAAGACCAGATTTTGCAGGGACCCCAGCTGGTGGGAATGCCCTCCAGCATCCATGGAGATGCATAGCACTAATCCACCACCGTCCTGAGGGACATGGGTTCTGCTGGGTTGGTGGAAAGGTTTAACCAGACACTGAAACATGTTAAGTTAATTGAACACGTTAATTGATATTGATGGAAAGAATTGGGTTTTCACCATTCAAGCTCCTCTATGACCGGAGACCATGAGGAATGCTCAAGCTCACCAAGGAGGCAAAGTCATGGTTCTCATACCCACTAACGAATGAAAGTTTATGGCAAAACGGCAGGGTCCCAGGTAGAGAAGACCAGCCCCGTCAACTATAGGGTCAGGCAGCAGCGCCAGCATAAAGGTCACCAGATATACCACGTGAATTTACTGAAAAAGTAGATGACCCTGAATGCAGCCCTCTATCTGTTCTATCAGCTCCTCCAGGCGCCAGGACAAATTCAGCACGGGGAAGCAGCTGTAGCACAGAATAGGGATAGGGATGTGTTTTTGGAATGACCCAGTCAGACCATGGCCATCACCCACGACCTTGTGAATGAACCAGGGAAGATTGTGCGGCAGCGGCCATATCAAATACCCAAAGCTGGCAAGCAGTCACCCAGAAGGAGGTTCAAAAAATGCTCAAGATGGAAGTGATCACAGAATCCCACAGTACCTGGAGGAGCCTCCTGTTCCAACCTATCCCACACCCCAAGTGGATGAGCCGATTGAGCACCTGGGGACAACCCAGTACATAAGCACCCTGGACCTGACGATGGGGTGTTAGGCTGTCAAAGGTCAGACATTCTCAAACACCAAACTTATACCAAGCAAATTGGAAAGGGCATCTGCTATCATTTATCGAATTTTAGCACAATCGTTATATAGAATGGGAGCACACAGAAAAATCCACAAATGGTGGAAAAGCTTTTTAGGAACTATGAAAACAACACTCAAAAAAATATATTTTGCAAGTTTTAGTCAAAATACGTGCTATGAAAGCTGGCTTTTGCAATGATGCATTATGCATTCTTTTTTTTTTTTACATGAAAGTTCATGTATTGATCAGTTACAAGTTAGAAAACTTGTTATTAAGTTGCTTGTTAGGGAAAGAGTGACAAAAACTGAGTATTTTGGTAATGATGAGCAGGTAGTGTTAATGAAAATTTAAAAAAATGGGTTTCCAGATGAGGAACACGGTCAAATGTCTGCCCTAAAAAGTATGAGCCAATTTGTGTGCTAGTAGGCATGTCGTCCATCTGGCAATTTTTCAAAAATGATCTTATACCACACTATTGCAGTATGGGAAAATTAATGGGTATGGGGGTATGATAGTTTTTAAGTTGAATTTTCAGCACCTTGGACATGGTGCTCATCACCTGTCACCCATTGCCCGTTGATAGGACAAATGTAAGTATCATACAATGTGCTTAATTTACAGAAGTTGATATTTTTTTAATTGGCAATTTTGAATTAATTCATGTTCGAACTTGGGCCAGCCGGACAAGACTCTGCTGTCAAAAATCTCAGAATATAAAAGGTCTAGCAGAGTTCTGGCTACCCTTCCAAGCTGTCTGGTATGAGTTTGGTATATTTTGTTTATACTTTGTTTATTTTTGGAAGCCCTGCAACTACAGTATCTTGCATGGGCCTATATTGCTATTAATTTATGCTGTGGAAAAGACATTATGCAAAAAAATCTATTTAAGAGCTAGAGTTTCACTTAATATTTGTTGTGTTAATTCCGCTGAGCATTCTTGGAGTATTTTTTGTTATTATGTACACCCTTCCAAGAGTAATACATTCGACGCTTTTATTTTGAAGGCGAAATTACTTCCGGTCTTGTTCTTGACATCTCGAGCTGGCTTGACGCAGCTACATGTTAGCTATTCCATACTGAATGGCAACACAAAATGAATTCTGCCTCTCCTGATCAACCAGTTTATTTAACGCTAGTTGTAACTCGTTCAAATTGGGTGACGTATTACTTAAACGGCATAACTGGAACAATTATAATGTAGAAACGTCTTCTACAAACCTGCTTTGTCTATCTGGACCTCAGGCCTCACAACATTATCCAGCAGCCTGTGCTGTCGATCAATCTCCTCTTCGTATTCATCTATCGTTTCTTCAATTAGCCCAAATGTCTCTTCAACAGCAGCAGTTAGCCGCTGGTTGACCAACACTCTCAGCATTTGGACTCTGGACATTTGCAGAGACTGAGTGGAAACACAAATGGCGTTAAGTAGCTTCTGTTGCCGTTCATTCTCCTCCTTTGAACGAGAAATGTCCCCTTCGTATTCTTCTATCGTTCTTTCTATCAGCCCAAATATCTCTTCAACAGCCGCAGTTAGTCGCTGGTTGACCAACACTCTCAGCATTTGTGTTCTAGACATTTTCACGCAATGACAGGGGAGTTACTTACAACCTAGTTTCACAGATAATCCAATCGACCTGTGTCAATTCACCCAGAAAATAAAAAAAAACTTCCGGTTACAACTTTCACAATAAAACCAATGTTTTTTTTTTTTGGTTTTTTGGTAATACAAATGACCAAAATGAAAAACAAGAATATATTTAACAAGGAATCTATAGTAAATAAAAACAAAATTATTTTTCCAAGATGTCCTTTTTACAGCACAAGATATAGGCCAATGCAAGACGCCCTATACTACAGTGCCTTTCATTCAACACCCTTGACCTTTTCTGCACTTTGTGTTGTGTTGTGGTCTGAATTTAAAACTGATTACACTGAGATTTGTTTTATCAACGATCTACACAAAATACCCCATGATGATGATTTTTGTATCTATTAAAAAAGAAATACAGAAGCAATGTATCACATGCCCCAAATCCATTCAATTCAAAAAGTTATTACTTGGAAGATGAAGCACTGGAGATTGTCATCTTCTCTCTGAACCATTAGAGTGACCTTGGATGAAAATGTTTTGTGCAGTGAGTGAATATGAATGCAAATAACTCATTTTACAAGGCATTTACATTCATTGTCTATGAGAAGCATGATGGGATAGGTGGTGACGCGAACCAAGCCCGTGATGACATGAGGAAATTTGAAATACGTAATTTTATGCAAATGAGTACAACAGTCATGGTGCTAGAACCAATTACATTCAAGCAACCACCTCTTCATAGTGTGTACATTAGTGGAGGTAGCCTAAAAGCTGCCAGCTTTAGCTCTGGCAGGCTAGTATACAGGCGAAGTGATAGGTGTCACTTCTGACTAATTCCGTCTTCACTGATGTGAGTGTCTCACATCAAGACCAATATCTTTTTTTCTGTGAGAGGATTTGATTTAGGCAAAACCAGACTAGCAGTGTGAGGTCCAAACGTGTCTTTAAAGATGGAATCTGATACTTTTTTTTAGGTAATAAATAGTAGTTTTATCCATCTGGACAGTGGTATCAGGTTACACAGTACTAATTGGCAGTATGATGGAGACGCTCTCCATTGACCGCTACTGAAATTTTTGCCTGGGTAGGACGAATGAGGGAAAATCTTGGCTGCACACGGGAGCGTATCTATGTTCCCAGGGTCCTATGTTCCCAGGGTCCTATGTTCCCAGGGTCCTATGTTCCCAGGGTCCTATGTTCCCCAGATTTATATGGCACATAATGGGAACATGACAAAGGGTCCTATGTTCCCAGGGTCCTATGTTCCCCAGTTCTACATATGTGCTCTCCCAGGGTCCTATGTTCCCAGGGTCTTATGTTTAACCCTAACCCTAATCCTAACTAACCATATTAAGCGAATACAGGGCTGGGGAACATCTTTTTCAGGTTCCCATTATGTGCTATACAGAGCTGGGGAACATAGGACCCTGGTAACATAGGACCCTGGGAACATAGGACCCTTTGTCATGTTCCCATTATGTGCCATATAAATCTGGGGAACACAGGACCCTGGGAACATAGGAATGACTCCCTGCACACAGGAAGTGATGTGTTTTTTACATATGGAAATCTAACTGCAGTAAAGCTGGAGGCACCCAGGTCTAGCAGCACTGGTAGCTAGCCCACTATCTAGCATCTTTCCCATAGGCCTACCGGCTAATGGCAGATGCGAGTACAGTGCTGGCTCCAACACCACCATCAAAGTCTGCTAACTCTCCAGACTATCTGCTAACATTAGCCGACACAGTCTGCGCTAGGTAGACGAGTGCCGTTAGCTAGTTAGCATACTAGCCTACCCAAAGATCTTACATTGAAAATCCAATAGTGGCTCATACCAAGACAAGTTCAAATCAAAATAGGGAGAGAAGGAGTTTAAGTTGTCAAAAAAGTGGTCTGCAGACATGACTCGTGCTACAGCCCTGGTTTTGAGTATTTGAGTGGGTCCTTGAGTGGGTGCATTATCCTTATTTGCATAGAAAACGCAAATAAAACTCATAAAGAAAGCAAGAGCAGAAAATGTATTGTCATTATTGTGCAGGCTGAACCAGCAGTAGGTGTGTTAAAATGAAAGGGTTTCCTAAATGTGCAAACTGCCCTTGTGATGGGTAAACAAATTACGTGAATGAACTGAATTATTGTATTCTAGCCAATCAGGACGAGCCAAACACTCACACTGAAACTACTACGAAGAATCCATTCAGTCACGTTGACCAGTTCACAGTGTTTTCACAAAATAAACAGTTTATTTTTGAACGTGATGTTGACAGCTGTTTCTGCCAGAGCCAGCCCATCATGAACATTTAGTTCCTAGTTACCGCCTCCGCTAACACATCATCAAAATGATTATGTAGTGTTCTTTTTAGGTGTTTGTTATTGAGGAGAACGGATGACAGATTGAGGGAAGTAGAGAGCCAGATACTGTACAGGCAGCCAAGAATCAAACCCCTGGTAAAAACAAGTGGAGGTTTGGGGTCCAAGGGTCCACTGACTCTTACTTGTCAACTCCGTCCAAGTAGCTTCCTCGACTCTTGGGTTAGCAAAGGTTAAAGGTCGGTTGACCACGCCACACAGTGTCTGTCTAAGAGAGATTAGTAATCAATACTAGCAACACAGGTTGATGCTGCAACGAATGCACTGAGTGAAAACATTTATTTTCTACTTTTGAAAGCAAAAAGTAGAGATTGTAAGATTGTAAGTGAGGTATGGGCGCCGTTAGTGGGGGGGATACCATGAATGATTCAGAAATGCAGGGGCCCTATAACATGCCAGGGATTATATATATTTATTGTGTCAGGTTTAATTAATATTATTATGTTGTACGTTTGTTTAAAATGCACTTTTGTCAGGGGACCCAAGATTCCTAGCGGTGCCCCTGGTAACATTACATGCTTCGCAAAACCAAACACGGATGGGGTTTTCCTGTGTAGCTTAGTTGTACATTAATGGATGTTTGTTTAAAGATACACTGGCAGAGGATCAGTTTCTGTAGTATGAATCCATTTCATTGTTAGGGTTAGGCTTATCTAAATCATGTTAATTTTTGCTGAATGAAGATAGAGTCATTAATATTTTATGCTGGCTTCGTTCACTTTTTGCATTCAAGAATGACCAATGTCCTAATGCTCATTGGGAATTTAGCACTAAGACTCCTTATAATCAGTCCTGGGAACAGGACCTGTATAGAAAATGTTTGAATTTACAGATATATATTTTTGAAATCCTTTTTGGCTGGTTAATAGAGTCATGCAATTTTGGTTTGGTATTGAGGTATTTCTCTTAAAAAGCAAATATATTACAATAATATTTTAAATGTCCCTCAAGAAGTCGTCGTGAATATCTAATGCTGCGGTTAGACCACGTCCCATTGTGGTTAGCCTCATTGGATCACAGTGTAAGAAAAAATGCATTTGGGGACATCTGCCCAGTTAATGCATCTTGGAGTGATCAGATAAGTCACAGTGAAAACAAAAAAAGTAACCCCAGCATTAGATACAATTTATTAAATAAATAAGGCAGTGTTGAAGAAGCAAAGACCATAAGAGAATCTATTCATATTAAAGTGAGATATATATGTGAATTATAATGTGATACTTCATTAGGAAAGGAGGGAGGTCAGAGGTCAGGGGCAGCTACAGAACAGCAGCCCTGGAGCTGGTAGGGATTCAGTGTCTTGCTCAAGGACACTTCAGCACAGCAGATGCTTCTCCTGAGTCCTCTGGCTAAGGATTCTCTAACCCTGCTGATTATATAAGGAGCACACTAAACAACTATTACAACAACTATTGTGTGATAAACCATTACACTCTTGTGATAAAGGAGTCCCTGTGAAGTAGTTGCGTCTAGAGGTTTCAGGAAACTTTGTTTCCAACCATGATTCTCTCAGACTCTCTAGCATCAACATTCCCAAGCATTAGCCTTCTAAGCAGCTAGAAAGACAGGCAATAAAAAGTAGAGGAGCGCTGCTGGTTTTCATTCTAGCCATTTAACCAGGGACTGATTTACAAATGGGATGACAGGTGAATTAACCAGCTGGTAGGATAGAAAACCAGCAGTACTCTGGGTCCCAAGGACCAGGACTGAGGATCACCGATCTACAATCTATTCTTTATAATATGTTTTAATGGCATTACTAAATTAAAAAAAACATCCTATATTGATATCTCCCCAACAGTAGCAGTCAATGATAGTCACAGTTTGAACTTTGAAACGACCTCATAGGCTTGGCCACATCTATTTGTCTCTAGCACTCAGCAGGGCTTGGTGAAGGAGGGACTGGAAAGAGACATTATAAAAGATTGTGATAGCAGTGAAGTGTGTTAGTCAAGCTTGAGAGAGCTGAAGAGGACAGAGGAAACAGAGTTTTCTTTTCTTGATTGCCCATCATGGGTGACACCAAACTTTGTCTGTTACTGCTTCTGAGCAGCTACGCATTGGCTCGTAAGTTCCTTCTTTTACCAGCTAGCTCACTGGATTGATGGAAATCCATTTATTGAAAATAATTAGCTGGAATAGGCTAACAATACATACAAAAACAAATCTTAAAACGATATCACTTCTGTAACTGTCTGGTGTTTTTAAACTAGCATTCACTGCAGTAGCAGGTGTATGTGCCCTATTTTGCATGATCATCCAGTTCATTACAAATGTTTTGATCAAAAACTGAATAGATCATGATTGAATCAATGTATCTTCTCTATCTCTTCTCTCTCTATTTAATATATGGAATATATTCAATATTCCATCTGTATTATATATATAAGACAACGATCATAGTAGGGCCCAATAATATACTGTAGAGTACTAGGTTAAAACACTAGGTTAAAACAGCATACATAAATGTGTACATACATTATGTATATATAGCACTTTAGCACCAAGCACTAATTTAATTTCAAGCCACACAATGAAATGTAATTCTATATATATACAGTATGTACATGTAGAATTGTAATTATGTATATAATACAGACATTGAAATTGTATAAAATATATACTATATATAGAGATCTAGTGAAATTAGGGGTATGAGTTATATGTAATATGCTCAATGAAAATTGAAATTGCAATTATGTATATTTATAATTACATATAGGTTGCATTTCATTGTGTGGTTTAAAATGTTTAAATTAATGCTCAGTGCAAAAGATATTATAAACATATTATTTTAATCAGATTATATTTTAGAATTATAATAAATAATGTCTACAAAATTGTATTTATTACCTATTTATATGATCACTCACTCTATATTTTGTTGCTTTCCAGAGCAAGGCAATGACGATGATCAGGCATCAACGTGTCTGTGTAAGTTTTTTCAGAGACACACACATTCACAAACATAAACAAAGCCTACCACAGAACACCAATATGTGACATTTTTTCATTTGCAAATTGATTGGCCCAGATCTTGATAGAGGGATTGACAAGTTTGTGAAAACTGAGCTTTTGAAGTTTGCAATGGGGTTGTTTTCTGGATTCTGTGTGATTTGGTAAAGGAAGAGGAAAAGATGAAAATGATGATGATCTACAAGCCCTAATGTACTTCTCAAGAATATGTATACCCCAAAATTGTTGTAATTAAAATTATTCTGGACTTGGCCATTTCCTTTGACTTTGACATGTGTATACCTGGAAAATAGGGGGGGGGGGGGGGGGGGGGGGGGATGTTGTTGAAAACACACACAGTGAACTGAGAACAGATCGATAATGGCTGTGCTAAACTAACAAACACATGACCTGCTTTTTGGAGATAGCAGTAGCTGGTGGACTCTTGCTCCATGGTGTTTATGAGGCAGTACGATGGCTGCTGTTCGCTGCTACAATTGTCATTTAGTCACCGAAGGGTCCAAAGGTCTGGAGTCAAGCGAAGATGTGGAAGCTTGACTGTGAACCTAAGAAAAAAAATTATATTGACATAATCTTAACAGGTAGCCTCAGGTTAAATTGATCAGCATGACATAAAGATACAGACAAAAGATTAAGAGCAAGACAAATAAAGGCACCCCTAACACTGAGGCAGAGAGAGAAAACCAGGACTTACAATATGAGATATTAGAGAGCTGAAAGTGTTGAAATGTGTTGAAAAAGTGAAAATGGATAGCAAACAAAAAAACCCCAAAACACTCAAATATCCAAATTTAAACTAGCTTTTCTTTTTTGTCCTATTAGGAAATGTGGAAATGCTATTTTATAAGTCTGCAGGGAATCACTTGATTTGATTGTAGAAAGCCCATGTATTTACCACGTGTTACCATTATTCTGTCACAGTGGCAACCAGATTCAAGGCCTATAAGAAATATGTCTACCAGTACACCACAGAGAGCAGAAACGGGGTGGTGGGCACTGCCAACCTCAAGAATGGCCCCAAAGTCACTTGCCAGGTACGTGACTTTGATTATTTGTCCAACTTAGTTCCCTTGGTAATAGAAGCCTCTTATCTGAGCACCCTCCCTCCCTGTCTGTCGCTCTATTGGCTCTGTCTCCTGCCCTGTCTCTGCTATCGCATATCTTTAGGTGGAGATCGAAGTCCCCCAGACATGCAGCTTCCTCTTGCATACCAGGGACTGTGCCCTACGCGAGGTGTCCGTCATGGATCCCCAGGGCCAGCCGGTCCACAGGCAGGCCGCCGGCTCCGAGGCCTTCCAGGCTGCCATGGAAAAGTTAGTGCAAAACATCTTTTAGATGATTTGATACACATTACATGCAGGGACAAGGAGATAAAGTTAGTCTTTTTGCATGTGATCTGTAAGACAAAAGAGCAGCTTTTTATTGGTGTCCAAGCTGAGCCATGTTAAAGCAAGCCAGATCACAGGTCCTTGGGCAGGTTGCTATTGGATGTTCCAAAGTCGATTAAAAAGATTAAAAACAAGAGGTGATCAGGCTTTTTACATCATAGCTGCCAGACTTTGGAACGGCCTGCCTGAGGAGCTTAGGCTGGCAAAATCATATCCTCCATATCCTAAATTACTTCTTGAAACTCATCTTTATAGACTTGCTTTTATGTAATGGTCTTTTAAATGTCCTTGACCTTTTTTTATTGTCAAGTGACAGGGTTCGCTGTCAAAATACTTAAGAGTTTCTCTGTCCATTTTAGGAATTCATTTTCAAACCACGATATATACATTTTGGAAAAGTCTATAAAATTGTCATCATTTTGTCAACCAAGGATTTAAGTTGCCCTCTGTCCTTCAACAAGCAAGCAAGCATCATACTTGGTTCAGCTGTGACACCTACTTTTTTTTTGTAAGAGTAGATGTCACTTTTCTCAAGCAGTGGATATCTCACTTTGGAACAAAACTCTTCATTTATTTTGTATTCCAAGAACCAGAGTTCTTATCCCCAAGGCCAGCGGGTCCTTAATTCTTATGTTCTTATTTAGTGTGAAATGTTATTGAGTGATGTCTGTCTCTTCCCTATCCAGGAACTCTCTGAAGTTCACTGTGGAGCAGATCACCAATGTCCAGCTGTACCCAGAGCCAGACGAGCCGGTCAACATCCTCAACATTAAGAGAGGAATTGTCTCTGCTCTCATGGTGCCAGTCATGGAGGACGAACAGAACAGCATCATGGTTAGTATCTCCACCCAACCCCCTCTGGATTCTCCTACATTGCTGCAAAACTACAGCATACGGGGTCCATCAGATGAATAAGCATTAGATTAGATGAAAATTTAATGACCCCCCTTGGGGAAACTGGGTCATTGCAGTTGCAGAGAGGAGGATATAGAAAAAAATAGAAAAAATACAGCGTACTGAACACAATACAAGGAGTCATTAGAACAAAGGAATATATTGAGAGTGATATGACAGATAAATAAAGCATCTTTGTTGACAGATTCGTAGGTTACTTATAACTTATTCCATTCCATACTCAGCTTTTCGTTATCATAAGCAAAAGACATTAGGAGGTCTGCTGAAAAGAAGGATTGTTTTGGCACTCTAAGTTTAACACTCAATTAGGTCAATTGGTTAGGTAACATTTTATAATACTTTCCAAATAAGCTATGCAATGAAATGCAGTACATGCATTACATCACATAGATATACATATATATATATATCTTATCTTGACTGATTAGTTTCCTCATAGAGTCTACCTGAATAAGAACGAGTGACCTATATAGACATAGATTTATTACCCAATGGCGCAATCTTTCATTAAATATACCTCACTTACATGTGGCTTTGTCACCTTAAAACCCATATTCACAAGCTAACCTCCGCATTTGTTCTTTTCAGAGCACAGTGCACGGCACGTGTTTAACAGACTACAGGGTCAATGCCAGGAAGGACATCGCCACGGACGTGTCCCTGTCCAGAGATCTGTCCCAGTGTGACCAGTTCTACAGCAGGGGACTGACCAACAGCCCCCTGGCCCTGCTGCAAAAGCTGGTGAGACACTGGTGCCGTGCCTGTTAGCCTTCAAGTGGACACTGACACTAATGCCAATTCAGATGCATATGATGAGATATCCACCATCAAAAAAATTTAACACCTACCCATGTAAACGGATTGCTGTCAAGGGAGTTAAAGAAGTTGTGGGATATTATTGAGGTTCCAACCATCTTAAAGCTGTTCTAGGCAACGTTGGTGGCTCCAAATGGCAATGCAAGTTTCAAATACCCACAAATGTGATGTCAGTGTGACGTCGGTAAACTGCACACAGCACGCTCTTTTTCCACGAGAGATCTAACATCGGGGAGTCCAGCTTTCTCTGAATGGAGTGCTGCTCACTGCTGTTTAGGAGACGGTTTGGATCTTGTGGGCAGAGCAGTGTACATACCTGGCACCAGAATTTTATTTGGGCACATAGGGCAAATCTACGGGGTCTCATTCAGGAGGGATGGGATGCTCTTTACTATTGCAGACCCACTTTGTGATTTAGGCTGGTTTATTTTTACATAATCCAGAGGTTCTTAAAATGATTGAGCAGGTAGTGGTTCAGCATCTTGCACAAGGACATTTTGACAGGAATCAGCTACAGAAAAGTTGCAAAGATGCAATCATCTCATGTGGAAGACACTCTGACATAACAGTGCTGTTAATGTGAATTGAATCTATATGAATTTAAAAATCATTAGACTCAGTATCACAAGTTACCAATCAATCACTGTAAAGTATACTAAATTGACTTTAAAATACTTTCCTATTATTGTTTAAAATGCCTTACTTTCTGGCACTCACTCAAAAGCTTTTTGTCTTAGGTCTTGAATGTATCCATACATGCTGTATGTTGTGTTTTTTCAGCATCGCCCCATGTCTAAGCTTATCAGAAGCACTCAAGACTGCAATTACCAGTTTGACAACAGGAGAAAGCACATGACTACAGCCGAATGCACAGAAAAACACATCTACCTGCCCTTTTCTCATGAGTAAGTAACCCTCAGTGTGTGGTGCATCTTTGTGTGTGTATGTTTATGTCTATACATCAACTTCTAATCTGCCTTTCAGGAACAATGGAATATCATCTGTAGTCATCCAGAGTTTGACTTTGCAAGACTCCATAAGGATCAACAACAGAATATTTGGTGAGTGATCATTCGTGAATTAAGTGGCATGCATATGCAGCTTGTAATGTCTTTCTGCATAATCTTAGTTCCCATCTCTTACTGGGTGTTGGTACAGAGGCAGACCCCGTCCGCAGCAAGCCACTTCACTTTGAAGAGCCTGAGGACAAAGCTCCAGTCCAGACAAAGGATGCCACCCTGAGCACCCTGCGGGACCTTATGGCTCTGGCAGGCACAGACCAGGGCCAGAGGAGGGCCAGCCTCTTCCATAAATTGGTATCCGGCCTGCGCTCCCTGAGGAACGAGACGCTGAGCCAGACAGTCACCGAGATGCTGGATATGTCAGGCCTGCTCACCTGGCAGGCCCTGTTCCAGTGCGGCACTCCGGAATGCACCAGCGCAATCCTCCAGGCCATCTGGACCATTGATGGGGTGTCACTGGAGGTGGACGCCCTGGTCTACGGGCTGAGTCTCCAGGCCCACCCTGATGCCCACCGTGTCAGAGACATGCTCAGCATGGCCCAGTTTAAACAGAGCAAGGCCATCATGTATGCTCTGGCTAACACAGTGAAGAAGTAAGTAGAAGAGGTCTACTTTAATACTTTTTAATGTTACAAAGCCTAAATATAGATGACCTGCCGAGTTTCAATAACTTTGATGCCTCATTTGGCCATCTGTGTAACTGCTATAGATCACCACTAGAGGGCAACACATTCAAACCTAACCATTATCCAGAACCGCAGGATCTGATCATATCTTTTCTGCCTTTGTCCACAGGTTCCATGAAGGAAAGGTTACCCCAGAGGTCACAGATGTGTCAAAGTTCATGGAGATGCTATTAGAGGACTGCTCAGAGGACACAGAGATGTCCTTCCTTGCACTACGGGTATGTGCTGACTACTGATCATGTTTCAAGCATTTCACATAGCTTTGGATAGCTCACCCATATAGGTTGTTTTTCATTTTTCCTAATGCATATTAAAACATTTGGACTGTAACTATATGATTGTTGCATCATGTATTCACCTATTTATAGTAGTCTACATTTTCTCTACCTGAAGTCAGCACTTCTCAGGGAGTATGACTCAGAGTTTATGTGTCCCATCAGTATTTTCTCAGAATAAATTACCCCAAAGTAGTAGTAATAATAATAATAGTCTTTGTAAACTAGGTTGTTGGTGTCATGGGTCGGGCCATGCAAGATGTCAGCCCCAGCCTGATGTCCTCCCTCTTCCGCTGTGCTAAGAGAACTGACATTCCTCTATCAAACCAAAAGGCAGCCATTCAGGCCTTCAGGCTGATGGACATCAGTGATGAGGTGCAGTAACTCCACACACGCACGATCAGTCCTTGCACATCCATTGTAGGTTGACAATGAACACGACATATGCTGTGGGATTTAGTTGAGGGTCTGTGGAGTGCACAAGTGGTTGATGAGGTCAATCTGACCCTGGAACGCTGCAGAGTGTAAACATGCATGAAGGCATATGTGTTTGCAGACACACACACGCACATGCATGCACGTACACATAAAAATACAACAAAAAACAGATCAAAAGAGCATATTTCAAATGACCACTTGGAATAAATTATTAAAACTAGGATAGGCCTATACATGTACATATAAAATATACATACAGTATAATGTTTACATTTTGGAATTTAAAATGTGGATGTTATTGCATGCAAGCTTCTCTGATAGTTCTAAGCGCTGACAAAGGCAAGCCAACTCACTCGCTTTGAACGTTTATATGGCTGCAGGTTAGAAACATCCTCATGGAAGTGTACCAGGATGTTCAGAGCCCTGTTGAGAAACGCGTGGCAGCCTATCTAATTCTGATGAAGAGCCCAGACCAAGCCCTGGTAACCGAGCTTGTGAACTCTTTGGAGGACATGGAGGAGAAGCAGCTCAAGAACTTCGTGGTCTCCCACCTTAACAACATCCGCAACTCCAAGGAACCACAGATGCATCCGTGAGTGGCTGTCCAGCAATAACATTGTCCTCTCAAGTGCGACATCATTTTTCGGCCCAAATAAAAGATTCCGGATCCTGCCCCCTTTCAGTCTAACGTAAAAATTAATAGGGGTGTAAAATGATTTCCTTTAACCACATCCAGCACTAACATTGACTACTTTTGCTTTTGAGGATTCTTCAGTTATGTATTTCTTTATTTGTTGAAGTGGATTCTCATGGGTTTTAATAAAAACAAATATTTTGTGGTTTTGTGAAGCAAGGATAATGCAACATCCGTGCCATGGTTATTAGAAAAAAAAATCAGTAACATGTTAAAATATGTAAAAACCACATCATATTTCATGTCATATGTGCTATCATTATTGCAACCAATTTTAAAAACATAACAATTGGCAAACGGATTCCAAAAGTCTCAAAAAAGGAAAAGTGGGTCCAAAAAAACTGGATATAGACTGGAAGCCCAGAAACACCTGAGAGGACAATTAGCCAGCACTATTATATTATTGATAGAATGAATGGTTTAACAGTCCCCAAGTGGAAATGAATTTCATTTATTTGTTCATTTCACATTCGAATGTCCATATTTGAGACTTAAATTATAGTATGAATGCTATATGGCAGCAGGGTAGCACTATGAGTAGGTGAGTAGTGTCCTTGAGCAAGACACTGAATCTCTGTCCGCTCCAGGAGTGTTGTTCTGTAGCTGACCCTGACCTCTGAATTTCCAGTGGAGAAGGGCAACCAAAAAAAAAAAAGAGACAAATTGAAGTCAAAGTAGAAACATGTAAATTGGATAAGGATGATGGTGTTTTTGCCACTGTGCCTCATGTTTGATTTAAACATCATAGGGCATGGGAAGTGAAAGGGGCAGAAACCTTTGGCCTACAACCTTCATTTGATTAAGGAGAGAAAATATTAACATCAGTGGTTTGGCTCTATGTACTCCTACTTGAACCTTCTCTCTGCTCCTTACTAAAGATTCAAAAACTACATTGAGTTGGCCTTGAACGACCAGCCGTCCCCCACAAACGCAGAGTTTATCGGCATGTCCCGCAACTACAAGATGGAAACACCGCTGGCTTCAGTGCAGGGCAACATCATCTTTGATCCCACTGACACCTTGCCAAAGGAGGTGATGCTGGAGACCACCCTAAAAGTTTTTGACTACAACTATGACATCTTTGAGGTATGTTTTCAACAGCGTGATTATTACATGTGGTGGAGGACATAAAATGAGTTTTGTCAAGATTTTTTAAATGTTCAAAACTGCTCCCCTTCAAGGTCGGTGTTGAGGGAAAAGGACTTGAACCAACAATTGATGCTCTCTTCGGAGAGAGGGGTTTCTTCCCTGACACCATTTCCAGGGCTGTGTATTGGGCAGGTGACCAAGCCCCAAAGACGCTCCAACAGGTTTTGGACAGAATTGCCCCAAACAGAGGCAGAATGAAAAGACAGGTGAAATGATTACATATTGTACATATGCACACATAATACTGTATTGTCATTTATATTTTAGTACATTTTAGGCTGTTTATGTTACCACATGAATACACCCTACAGTCTCCATTTGCATGCATATCCCAGAACTCTGAGTAAAGTGTAACCAATCAATATCTCTCCAGGTCCCACAGGACCTTCTGAAAGATATCACATCCGGTTTCAACCAGCTCATGGCTGATGTGCGTTCCTCACCGGCCCCTGAAGCCACTGCCTACCTTAGGCTCCTGGGAAATGAGATAGGATACATCAAGACCAGTGAAATGAGACAGATGGCTGAGACTCTGTTCATGTACTATCACGTCTTCTTCAGGGTCCTGCCTGCCAAGGTCAAAACTTTTTGTTTCTTGAAATGGTCATTGTAAGAGAACATATTGTGAAAAAGATTTGAGATTTGCAAGTCATAGTTGAAGTGATATTTTCATGTAACGTGTCTCTGTTCTCTTACCCCAACAGGCCATTGATGCACTGACATCTAGCACCGAAAATGAGATTTTTGCCCACTACATCTTCATGGAGAATGCCTTCTCTCTACCCACTGCCTCTGGCCTCCCTCTCAAGTTCTTGCTGGCTGGGGTGTTTGCCCCTGGTGCCAAAGGAGGCCTTACTTTTTCTCCCAGCATGGTAAATTAGCTTGCCTTTATCTTATTTGACATGTAATGATAACTACATTAGTAGAATGATAGAAAATTTTGCTGTTCTATAAAACCTGAATCCCTTGTATCTTGTTTCTGTAATTGCTAGCTGATGTTGTCCCCCACACATAGAAAACATTTCCCACAGAAAACTGTGGTCCTAGCACAGTTTTGCATATTTCCTCCATCTGAAGTATCGTTCTCCTTGCAGCACCAACTGTCTTTCATGCCCTCGGTCGGCTTGGAATTCATTACCCAAATGGGTGTGCACATTCCGGACTTTGTGGTGGCTGGGATTGAGATGCACACCAACATGTACCACGAGAGTTCCCTCAATGCTAAGGTCACCATCAACAGAAACCAGATCAAACTGTCCATGCCTGCTCCTAAGTCGAACACTCAGTTGTTCAGCTTTAGGTGGGTGGCACCTGCCTCAAATGACACAAAGTTCTTTCCATGAAGTCACATAAAAGACAACAGTTAATGTTTACTGCATTCTGTCCAATACAATCTAACTCTAGCTTCCAGTTTGAATTATTTTAACTTGCTCCTCTCATTCTGAAATATAGCAACAAGCTGCTGTCAGTCTCCTCCAGTCAGACAAAGATAGTGCCATCCATGGTGGAGGACCGGACTGACTCCACTAACTGCCAGCCTCTATTCACTGGTCTGAAATACTGCACCATAGTACGCTACTCCAATGCAAGCTCCACAGACCAGGCCCCTTATTACCCCCTGACAGGAGAAACCAGGTAAGAGGGATCTGTGTTCAAAGTTATTGGTGGTCTTGGGTGTTCATTCAAGTAGTCTCTCTCTAGATTTGTAGGTTACATCTAGATGATTAGTCAACATTTTAATTATCTTCATGATCTTGAATAACCAATTAATTGTTATTATAAATTCAATACTATGGTCAGCAAGCAATTTGTGGCCTAAATTGGAAGACGATTTGTAATGCAGCCTGTCTTGTTTCCTCAGGTTTGCAGTTGAGATCCAACCCACAGGGGAGGTTTCAGAGTACACTGCCACCATCACTGGTGAAACACTCAGAGAGGGCAGAGACGGTCGTCATAAGGTGGACTCTCTGAAGCTAACCCTGAAGGCAGAAGGTATGTAAATGCAAAAGTGTGTGTGTGTGTGTGTGTGTGCGCATGCGCATGTGTGTGTGTGTGTGCGCATGCACATGAGTGTTTGTTTCATTCTGAATGTTTCTGTGTTGTTGTGCATTTGCTGTAATGCATGGCTCAAGGAAACTGAATCAAATTGTAGGAACTTTTGTGGTCACTGTGAAGAGGCCAGAATTTATGAATGTGTGCCACTCAGAGTTGAAACCCACATTTATCATTATCTTATATGCTGTATTAAGTCTATAATAAACTAAATATGCATAAATTAGGTACATATATCACTTACCTACTAGTGAATAGCCTCTTTTGAAAAATAAATATGCAAAATATACAGGATACGTGTCACTTGGTCACAAGCTCTGGTGAGAATGATATTTTTCTGAGATGTAACCAAGCTTAAATAAAAGATAAGACCTTTAATTTTCTAAACATCTTAATAATGGACAATAATGGACAGATGGACATGAACTCCAGGAGACCCTGAAATCAGACCAGAATTGGTTTAGGTATCTGGTGCCAATTACAGCACATATTGGTATGAAATCGATATGGGCGCCAGTTTTAGTTGATATAGAGGCCAGATGTGGCCCAATAGAAGATAAACGATATTGGGACTATTACCTTTTATTTCTGCTGCTACTAGGTGCTGATTCAACAGAGGCCACAGCATCCCTTAAGTACAACCGCAATAAGAACATTCTGACCACTGAGGTTGTCATTCCTGACTATGATGTGGAAGCAGGCATCAAGCTGGCTGTAACTGACACTAATGCAAAAGGCAAGAAGATGCGAGGTATCACCATCGACGTCACAAACAAGAACATCCCACAGCTGACTCTGGTTGGACGTACCAGGTAAAAGCTCTATGATTAATACCTTCCTAATGATAAATACTGACAAGACTTCAGCTGTGCTGTCTTGTTTCTAGCGGCTATTTTCTGAGTGAGAAATGCATGAACGAGAGACATAGCAGGAGACACAAATGCTTAATTAACTGAGGCAGAATCCAAATCAAGGCCCCGGGGTTTAGTAAGGTTGTAGAGATGGTGGTCTTAACCATCAAACTTTCAACATACCATCAAATCTTTTCAACATATAGTACCTTGTTTTGAATGTAGACTTGAAATGATGAAGGATGCCATGCTGCAAGTCCAGATGGTCATCCCTTCCCTGAAAACCGATGCCTCTGTCACTGCAACCCTGAAGAAGGATGAGAGTGTGGTCATAGGGGTAGAGACGGCCATCAACTTCCCTGAGACATCCTCCTTGCAGAAAGTCAACCTCAAATATGGTAATCATCAGCCATCTCTCATTTCTTCTGTGTGACTGAAACAGAATTAGGTTGTTCATTCATTCGTTTATTTGTGGGGGCTCTTGGACTTTCTCCTTACAGATGATGACAAGTTTGAAGTGGAACTGAATTCAGACCTGAACTCAGAGATCCAGAAACTGATCCCGAATGTAGAGAACTACCACAGGCAGCTGCAGCAGCTCGTCGATGACATCCTAGACCAGAAGGTGGCCAAGACTGATATGAAACTGCGCCACATTGTCACCAAAGGAATTGAGGTATGGCTTTGACACTTGACACTATATTTTTACAGTTGTAACAATATCAATACAAGTGAGAAGTAATTAAACTGTACATCTTCCTGAAGGCAGGTAATATCTGGCTGGACAAATTGGCTGCAGGAATCCCCTATATTGAAAACCTGCGAAACAAGAGGAGCATTTCAGATCTCACTTTGCCAGCCCTGCCTGAGAAACTGTTCCTGCAATCGTAAGTTTCAAATACATTTTATGTTAACAAGGGTTTACAGAACATTACTTTGATTTCAGAGGTTAACAGGCATAAACCCTAGCACAGCATTTAAACCGTACGGGTTGTTCATCTTCTGCTCCTCTTACCATTGACAGTTTGTTCAGATATTTTCAGATGCAAAGCCCAAAACTTGAATGATAATGATTGTGCATAATTTTCACTTCAACAGTGACAGTTTGTTCCGATACCAGTTCAACAAGGACAAGATGACCATCTCGCTTCCTCTGCCGCTGGGAGGCAAAACCTCAGAAGAACTGAACATCCCCACCACTCTGTCCATTCCTGTCATCCACTTACCAGAGATAGGCCTATATATTGCTGCCAAAAACTATCCGGTGCCATCATTCACTATGCCACAGTCGTTAGAGTTCATGGTCCCCCTTCTTGGTCTGGCTGAAGCATCCACCAAGATCAACAGCAACTTCTACAACTGGGAAGGCTCCATCTCTGGGGGTAACAACACTGTAGATGTCCCCAGCTACATTGCACAATACAAGATCATGGCCCAGTCGCCTTTCAACCCACTGTCATACAAACTTGAAGGTAAGCTGTCCCTTAAAACATCAAATACTTGATAGCTGCTAAATAATGGTGTGGGTGTTTGATTAAATTGTTTAATACAATTTGCTCAGTCACAGTGTGAGTAATTATTGCAAATATCCCTGATAATTAATCAGACATGAGCATTAAGATTTTGAAGAATGTACACCCAGACAGTGCATATCTAATTTAGTTTAATGTAAGTTTGAGTTTACGCAACATCTTCCACTTTGCTATCACAGATATTGACATTGGTATAATTTCTTTCTGTCTGCTTAAAGGAACTGGGATGATGTCAGGAAGAGCTGAAGATAATCTGAAGTATCTTGTGAATGGTTCCTTAAGCCATAGCCTCATTGATACAAGTTTCAGTATCTTAGAAACCGTAACTGTGACAGACAAACTCAATGCGAGGGCCAGCTACAAGATTGAAGCCTCTAGTCCAGTAGGTCTGCACATCTCTCTCTATTCCTCTGCTCAATCAACCTCTACCTCAGATGAAGTCACAGGAGATGGCACCTTGGAAGGATCAGTTAATGTAGGTTCACTGTCCACCAACACCGCCTACACCCATAGCTACACCCTCCGCCCTCTAGAAAGAACAGGAAGAGGAGAGTCCAACCTGCGCATCACCTCACCATTCATCCAAGCTCACAACATGATCCAGGGAGTCTATGCAAACTCAGAGTTGAACATTGTGTCCAAAACAAATGTACAGAATGATGCCCTCAAGCATGTGGCAGAACTTAAGTATAAGGATGCACAACTGACCCTGAAGTGCAATGCTGTTGCCACAGCCCTGGGTAAATCACTCAATAACAAAGTTGAGCTTGGCTTGTCCAGCCATATGGCCATTCTCAGAATTGAATCACAGGCAGATGATGCAACAAATAGGGCATACTCCCTTATAACAGGGTCCATGGATTCAGATGGGCTTGAGGTAAACTCTGAAGGCTCCCTCACCTTCGATGCAGGTCGTGGATTGCACAAAGCCTCTGTTACAGTTGGCAGAAATGGTCTGATCACCAGTGGAACTAACAACATTCAGTGTAGCCCGGTGACATTTGAGAACATCTTCAACGGTGCCATAGATAGCAGTGGAGCATCCCTGTCCTCCACATCCAAAGCAATGGCTGAAGAAAGCAGAGGAGAGCTGAACATTGAGGGTAAAATTACAGCTGCAGAGGCATCTTTGTATGGTGTACTCAAGGGCCATGCACATGATGCAAGCACAAGAAACAACATGAATATTGTATTGAACCGAAGGGCATTGACCTTTTCTAGCAATATGATGGGATCATTGAAGCAGATGAAAACTGAAAACAGCCACACACTGACCCTCACTCTATGGACCCTAGCCCTCCGCTCCAAGACTAACAACTTCATCTGTGAAGATGTTTACTACAAACATGACACCAAGGTTGATATGAAGCCATTTGTTACCTCATTCGATGTGACAAATGACATCAAGTTTTATGACGTCAGTGTGAACAATGAAGGCCACATGAAGCTTGAGCCACTTAAGATGGACCTGACTGGAGGTGTGAAAGGAGCCTATGGAGAAGAACAGGAGGTTAGACATACCTATGAAATCAACTATGCTGATATGGCCGGTACAATGAAATCCAGCATATCTGGGAATATAATGGATGCCCAGTTGAGTCACAACTGTGAACTTGAGTTTGCTGGACTCTCCTCCAAGTCAAACTGTGAAGCACGAATAAACTCTAAGCCTCTACGTTTTGACAGCACCATACGCACCATGGCCCTGCCTTTCAGCCTCACCATTGATGCCCTTGTCAACAGTGATGGAGAAATTAATCTATATGGGAAGCACACTGGACAGCTGTACAGCAAGTTGCTGGTTAAAGCTGAGCCCCTGGCTCTTGCATACACACATGACAGCCGGGTATCAACCATGCATATGCTTGAAAGTGGGGATTCTTCCACTCATATAGACAACAAATTTGGTGGCCTCCTGACACCCAGTGCACAATCTCTGACGTGGAAAACCAAATCCAAGCTGAATGACCATGTTTACAACCAGGACATTAATACTTACAATGATCCTGAGAAGATTGGAGTTGATTTTTCTGGAGTAATGTTCACAAACATTTTCAGCAAATTGAGCACAAGTAGAGCAAAGAGATCAGAGCCAGAAAATCAAGAGTTCAGTATGGCTGGTTTCCTCAAGTATGACAAGAACAGTGACTGCCATATCATTAAGATACCATTCATTGAGAGTCTTCCTGTTGCTTTTGAACAGCTCAAGAATGCTCTTGTAAACGCCTTAGAATCACTGCAACAGTTCATCAACGGTCTAGATATTAATGATGTAATCAGTGAATTTAGAGCCAAGTTAGATCAACTACCACTGCAAGTGAGTGACTTCATGAGAGAGATGGACTTAGACAACAAAGTGAATGAGATCAAAGAAAAACTTACTTATTTGACAAACGAGTTTGCTGTAACCATGGATGACTTGGAGCTTGCTATGGAAAACTTGAAAAATAACTTTGAAAAAACAGTGATGGACACTGCAACCAAAATTAGAGACCTCATTCTTACAGTCAGAGACTATGTCAAAAGAGGAGACTTTTCTGATGCCATAACAAATTTGCTTTCAGAAATTGGAAATCAGCTCCGTGCCTTTGATGAGAAGTATGAAATCAGGCACTCACTTGTTAAAGCAATTGATGCCATTGAGGATGTCATCAGACAGATTGATTTGCAGAAGCTCACAGAAAACAGTGCCGCATGGCTACAGGAGCTTGATTCTAAATACGGCATCTTGGAAAAAATCAAAGAAAAAATGGTTGAATTCAAACAGTTCATTGAGACCTTTGATGTCAAAATGTTTTTCAAAGATGTAAGGGATTACATACTTTCGATTGATGTGGCTATGTACGTTGAGCAGTTAACATATAAAATACCCTCCTCAGAGATAGTGAGAGTGATGGACTCTATGAATGATGTTATTGTCAATTGGATTGAAGAATATGAAATCACCAACAAACTCAATGCAGTGTATTTCTACATTAGGGATCTACTTCTTAAATATGATCTTGATGAAAAATTTAAAGAATTATTAGATCAGGTATTGGTACTCATCAGAGAATTCAAAATTGAAGACACTGTGCAATCACTGGTAGATGCTTTGAAAGGCATCAAATTTGAATATGTTTATGACAACATCATGCAATTTCTGGATCGTATGACAAGTCAGATAAAAGCAATTGACTTTAAGCAAAGCATTGATGAGCTTAATGAAAGCATTTCTTCAACGCTTAAGTCAATAAAGGAATTTGACTACAATGCATTTGTCGATGAGGCCAACAAGAAAATTGTTGAACTAACAAACTATATTAATGAGCAGATTAAAACATATGAGATTGTACAAAAAGTTGAGGCTGTTAGGGAATTTTTCAGAGAGATCCAAACTTCTATCATCAAATATTTGGATGAGCTCAAAAACACTAAGGTGGCTGAGGTTGTGAAGAAATTGAATGATGTGATTGACACTACAGCCTACAATGACATCAAGATGAAAGTACAGGAAATCCTTGAAGACATGAAACAAAGAGTCCTTGGCATGGATATCAGAGATGAAATATACATCTACCTCCAAAGGGCAAGTGAATCCTACACCAATATGATTGCCTACATTTCTGTTCAATTCAGCCGATTGATGGAAGAGATCCGCAAAGTGGGAAAGGACCATGAGATCATCAACCAGATCAAGCAAGCTATGGCTGGAGTTCTGGATGCACTGAAGACAGCTACGATTGAGATTCCCTCTTTCACCATACCTCTCACTGACCTTGTCATTCCGGCATTTACAATCAACCTGAATAAATTGCACGAGATCAGCATCCCAGCTCAAATTGTAGTCCCTGAGTTCACCATTCTGAGTTCCTACACAATCCCTTCCTTTAACATAGACTTTGAGGAGATCAAAGCAAACATAGTTGCAATCATAGATCGCATCAGAGAATTTGAGATCCAAATGCCTAAACCTGAGGAAATCTTTGGAGATCTAAGAGCTCTCTATCTATCTGAACTACCAGATCTGACCTTCCCAGAAATAACTCTTTCAGAAATCATATTCCCAGCCATCAACATCCCCAAATTGAATCTGGAGGACTTTGAAATCACAATGCTTCCCATTCCGGAGATCAAAATGCCTGAGGTTCCCAGTGAAGTTTGCATTCCAGTTTTTGGCAAACTCCATGGTGAGTTTAGAGTGAACTCCCCACATTACACTCTTGTAACATCAGGAGCAATTGAGAACTCAACTACTACATCAAAGACCCCACAGTTCACAGCAACCTTGACTTCTCATGCCACGTCAAGTATTGAATTCCTTGAGTACTCCTTGGATGCCACTGCTCGGTTGGAAGCTCCCAGAATGAAGAAGCTGTTATTCACAGAGACTGTGAAAGCCACACATACAACCTTCTCCATTGATCATGAGGGATCCATGACTCTCACTGGCCCCTCTGCTGAGGCTGGTGCCAAGACTATTGCCAAGGCCACAACCCAAATGTACACAGCAGACTTGGTCAACAATCTGGCTCTTACACTCAAGAGTGGAATCTCTGCAGCCATAGATACAACCTACAGCCATGACTTGAACATCCCAACAGCTGAAATTTCTAGTCAGGCAAATGTGGCACAGAATATAGCAGCCAAAATGGAATCAGGTATAATTACTGTGACTAGTGAAACTACTGGAAATGGAAAGTGGTCCATTCAAGACTACTCTGATGAAGGTACACACAAAAGCAATCTAGAATTCACCATTAATTTCAGCACTGCCAAGTTAACTTTTGGAGGAGAAACTGACTGTAAGGCCTTGAAAATGAGGCAAACAGTGACTGCTGAATCGGTCATCTTAAGCCATATCATTGTTGAAGCAAGAGCTGAGAGTGAAGTTCCATCTATCAAGAAGAGTGTCATGGTTTTGAATGGAGAGGCTCATATTGGAGACTTGAAAATTGCACTGACAACCTCTCATGATGCTGAACTCATTGGAAGACTCAGTGGATCCATATCCAACTCGTTGGAATTCTTGGCCCATCCATTTGAGATTATGCTGGATGTTAAGAATAAAGTAAACTCAAAGATTATTTTCCCCCTGAAACTCACTGGTAAGGTGGATCTCCAGAATGATTATGGTATTATTCTAAACTCGGAGAAGCAGCATGCTAATTGGGTTACTTTGGCTCGATTCAATCAGTACAAGTACAATCACGATTTCACCTTGGAAAACAATGAAAGGGACATATTCTTACATTCATCAGCTGCCGGAGAGGCTAATCTGGACTTTTTGACTGTTCCTCTCACGGTCCCAGAGATGACTGTACCTTATCTAGAAATGAAAACCCCTGAGGTCAAAGAACTCTCTCTATGGGAACATGCAGGCTTCAAAACCCTGCTTACCACCCCTCAGCAGTCATTTGATATGAACCTGAAGCTTCATTACCATAAGAACCCTGATATGCACAACTTTGAATTGGACCTTGGACCCATCTATATTGCAATCAATGACAATGCCAACATCATCAAGGCACAATTTGAACAATGTAGAGACAAAGCAGTTGCACTTCTAAAAGATTCCTACAACCAAGCAAAGTTACAGTATGATAAACATAAGATTGACACTTCTAGCCAGCCTCCTAGAATTTTCACTGTCCCTGGATACAAAGTACCAATCCTGAATATTGAGGTTTCTGCCTTTAGGGCAGAGTTGCCTGCTTTCAGCTATTTTGTTCCCAAGGAGGTCAGTACACCAAGCTTCAAAGTTCCAGCAATGGGTTTCTCTGTGCCATCCTATACCCTTGTGCTGCCATCTCTGGAGTTACCGGTCATCCATGTTCCAGAAACTTTAAGTGAACTGACCCTACCCACTTTCACACTACCTGCTATTCAAAACAATATTATGATCCCAACGATGGGTAACATAACTTATGATTTCTCCTTCAAATCCACTGTGATCACCCTGAGTGCTAATGCTGGCCTCTACAACCAATCAGACATTGTTGTTCGATTTGGAGCTTCCTCAACATCTGTGTTTGACATTTTAAATGGTAAAATTGATGGCACTACTAGTTTGACAAGGAAGAGGGGAATAAAATTGGCCTCCACTGTGTCCCTGGAGCACAGGAACGTGGAGGCAAGCCATGATTGTACTGTTAGCCTCTCCAGAAGGAGCATGGAAGCTTCTGCAACCAATATTGCCAAAATCAATCTGCCCTTCCTTAATCTGGAATTTAATCAGGAACTCATTGGAAATACCAAGACCAAACCAAATATAGGTTCCAAGATTAAATTTAAATATATGTTTAATATTCCACTGATTGAGTCTTTAGGCAAGGGAAACATTGATCAGAACCTGGCATTGGAAGCACTCTCTTCCTATGTGTCACTGGAGTCCACTACCAAAGGGAAGACAGACATAACAATAATGGGCAGCTGCAATATTGCCGAAGATCTAGACAATGAGGCCAGCTTCTACCTTAATGCTAATGGCCTGCGTTCAACTGTCAAGACTAGTTTCAACTCAAACATTGATCACAAACAGGACAAACAAAAACGAAGCCCAAACAATATCTTCCAATATGACATGAATGAGAACTTTGCTCTTGAGGTCTCTCTGCGGCGTGTGTATGCAACAGTGGATTACACAAGCAATAACAATGTCAATTTTGCATCTCTCAACACAAATGGAAAGCATATTGTTAAAGGAACGCTTGATTTTGTTCCTCTAACAACCCTAAAGGCTACAGTGAATATTGATGCAAGTCAGCCTTGCAGTTTGGGTCATGCTGGGCTTCTTCAGAACATCAACCTTGCCATCACTTCAGAGAAGCAGTCTTTTAGCTGGAGTGGTAAAGAGCAACTGGCCTCTCTTATCCATGCTTGTGATTTACTCTTATCCAATGATGAGGCTGAAGTACGCATGGACTTGACAGGATCAGTGGAAGGTCACCTAGCTTTCTTGAAGTCAGTAAAGCTTCCTGTTTATCAAAAGAACCTCTGGGATGTACTCAAGTTTGATCAGGTCACAAATATGGACAAGCTACAATTCTTCAATGTCTCCTCCAGTATTGTATACACAAAGACCATGGATGGCCTGGAGTTTGCCATACCATCTAAATTATTTGAAAATGGTGTCACTTTCAGTGTCCCTGGGATTACCCTTGCAGTGCCTGCTTGGGTAAAAGAAATCCCACCGACCATAAGGAATATTGACATGCGATTTGAAAACATTGATGTCTCTGATAATTTCACACTACCACCCTTAATCTCAGTTCCAGCCTTTGATGTCCCATTCACCACCTTGCATGTGGAACCCTTCACAATTGATCTGAAGAATCTGAACATCCCTAAGGTGATCACCACCACAGCCTTTGAGATCATGCTGCCAGGCTTGCCAAAGATGGCAGTGCCCAGTTACGATATTGACACAGAATATCTACAGGGCAAAATGTCCTTCCTGTCATTCAAGATGCCACAATATGAAATCACCATCTCATCTTTCACCCTACCAAAATCCTTCATCATTGGCGAGCACACCATCAACCTAGATGAAATTGCAAGTCACATTTCAAACTTTGAAATTCCAACCATCACCATTCCAGAGCAAAAGATGGAAATCCCTGAAATTGCCCTACATCTGCCTTCAAGTGTGTTTATCCCAGCATTTGGTGCCCTTGCTGCCACTCTGACAGTTTCGTCACCAATTTATAATGTGACAACAACTGCCAACGTGGAAAATAAGGATTCCAGCGCTGTCACCTCACTGAAGTCCATCTGCACTTCTACAATGATCTTCTTGGAGTATGACCTGGATGGTAATACTGACAATTTCTTACAGTGTATAATCACTCCTTACATTTACTTTGAAGAATTATTTTGACTGAATTAATAGATTTGAGATATTGCATTAGATATAATGTTTTGTTTTCTATGTGCCCCTGCAGCCACAGCAACCCTTGGATTTGAGAATGGAATTGTCAGTCTAAATGGGAAGTGCAAATTGATTCACAATGACGCAAACATTGAATGGCAGCATGTCTTTGCACAAAACCTGAGGTAAGTCTATTTTGGTGATCCTTAAACATTTGCAACTTAAATGAGAAATTAGGTCTTGCTTGCTACAACTCATGAAAGTGTATTACATATATACATAGCCAAATTGGCACATTCTGTACATTTGTTATCAGCATCTGTAAAGTGAATAGAGTGACATGGTGTGCAGTGTTTTACAATGCATGTACGTACAATACACACCAGAACACTCATTCTCACACTTTGAATATATATTGATATAATTGTTTCATCTGTTACATATATATATATATATACACACACACACACACACACACACACACACACACACACATATATATCTATATATATATATATAAGAACATGTTAAGTAGAATGTATGAATGGGGTGTATGGGCAGAAATATGCCAGAAATATTATATGAAAACAGTAAGTATATATATATGTATATATACAGTATATATACATATAATATTTCATATAATACTTCTGCCATATTTCTGCCCATACTCCCCATTCATACATTCTACTTCACATGTTCTTGTGTCTGGTGTTGGGACTCTTTTTGGGTGTGAACCACTGGTTTAACACAAAATGCTGTATTCCATGCAATATTAGAGCATATTTCTGATTGTGGCACTCTTTCTTCAGGATGAAGCGCCAAACCTCTCCAGCTCCTGATGCTATGTATGTTTTTTTCCAAGACTGGCTGCAAGATATTTTAGAATTCAAAGTTTGTAAAATCCAAAATCAATGTGGATATCAGTCATGTTTTGAATGGCACAAAGGCGTAATAGCTCATTAGCTCATGTAATAGCTTTGACCAATGTTATCAGCACATACCTCAACAAAAAATTATTTCTCTTTTTTTAAGGGTGTCTCGTCATACTCTGAATGTTGACATCACCAGCCCAACCTTTGTCGATGTGAGCTTCCGCTTTGCTTCCCGTAAAGATGGCATCACTGCATCTATGTCTTCTCCATCGTCCGGTTTCCTTGGATTACATGTTCAACGAAGGTCTCCATCACAGCTGTATGGGAAACTTTTCAGTCGTTACCTGGTAAGAGATACTTCAAGTACTGTAGTTTGCATATTGTTGTCAAAAGCAAACAACATTTTAAACTCTATACATGGATTGATGCTATCTGCATTAAACATAACACTATTTTAACCCTTATTTTTATGGATATCTATCATCTTCTAGTCTACTCCTGAGAAGGATACTGACATTCTGACTGTCAAAGCCACCTTGAGAAACTCTGAGAAGCTGAGCCTGCAGGCCTCCTGGGACTTGGGTGTCCTCCATGATGTGATTGAAGGATCCAAGGAGAGGATGCCTGCCATTACTGAAGCTGTGCTCAAGTTCATCAATAAATATCACACTTACCACTTTGGTTTTGATCTAAACCGTGGTGGTATGAAGTTAAAGAACTCAGTTTCCAATGTCATAGAGAGAGCCTATCATGAGGTTCCTGTGTCTCTCAGCACACTGCAGAATTCAATTGAACAACTCAGTGATCAAGGGAAAGACGTGTACAGGCAGGCTTCTGACAGCATAATGTCCATCAATGTGCAGGAATTTGGAGACAGGTTCACTAACAAGGCTAGAGAATTCTTGAGACGCAGTGAACAGAACATTGAAGTCCTGTTAGATGCAATCATTAAGTTTTTGAGTGACACCAAGTTTGCTGTGCCTGGATTTAAGGAGAAGCTGACGGGCCTTGAGATCGCCCAGCGAACCCGTCGCTCTGTATCAATGGCCATTGACAGGGCAGCCCAACGGTTTGCCAACCTCATAGAGACCATTGGCGACACCATCAGGGGAACTGAGTTCACTGTACCTGGAACCGATGTTGTTGTTAATGGAAGGAAGATAATGGAAAACCTGAAGTCTTCTTTGAATTCCATGCCTGATAATCTAGTACAGACAGTGCGTGGCTGGTTGGAGGTGCTGCTCAAGAAAGTTAGTGACCTCTTGGAGGTGACTGTCACAAAGGCACAAGAGCTCATCGCCTCCATGAGAGCTGACAACCTGGAAATTGCTTCTCAAATTAATGACATCTATGTAGAGGCTCTGCAGTCTTCCAAGCAACACATTAAAGAGGCAAAGATAAGTATAACGGAGTATAAAGACATTGCCAAACGGAAGGTTCAAGAGGTTTATAATGGCATAAATGCGGAGGGTGTGAATGATGATCTTAAGGAGCTTATCAGTATTTTGCAGTCACACCTCTATGGAGGAATTAATGAAAGTATAAATTTAATGGAAAGAGCATCTGAAAACACAGCACCATATATAAGAGTGAGCAATAAAAAGATGGACATTGATATTCCCCTACTCTTCTTCTGGAGGTCTTTCAGTGAATGGCCAACGCAGTCCAGGCAATGAATCATGCTTCTCAACACCACTTGGTTGCTTCATAGCTGACAGAATTTATATGGCTGTGTGAAAAAAGACTTGTTATTGTTAGATGCAAATTAAATTGTGTTCTATTGCACATGCATTATACTTGAGTTCATTTTTATTGAAT
Organism: Centroberyx affinis; assembly: GCF_046629955.1. Classification (NCBI taxonomy): domain Eukaryota; kingdom Metazoa; phylum Chordata; class Actinopteri; order Beryciformes; family Berycidae; genus Centroberyx; species Centroberyx affinis. Next base: position 74,242 of record NW_027279551.1, read on the forward strand.
TTGCTTAAATTTGCTAATTTTTAAATTCTAAACTCCCAATGCTTTTCATTTTGTTACTTCTTGATAATGATGTTAAATAAAACAATAAAAGAATTTTTGTACAACAGTTTGTCATACTGTTTTGGTCTTTACTCTTGATCAACAGTACAATAAAAATGTTAAATTGTACATAGGATCCTTTTGCAGTGTTATGAATTAATTAGCAATAGGAGACGTCATGTAAAAGAAATAAAGGAAATCTCTGTTGACTGACTCAATTCCAAATTACTATCTATCGAATCTACTCATTTTCATTGTGTTCCAGAGGCAATTAGTATATGTTCAAGTCAAATGTTCAGTCACTGATCATGTACAATATTTATATCAGAATATCTAATGGGTTTCCATTGTAATATCTGCTATGCACAAGTTCCCTCTTTTTCATTCTTTCTCATAGCTCAGGCTATCACTAAAGTTAATTAAGTTCACTTCCCCTTCTTTCTCTGGTCTTCTTGGAGGGACACTTAATGGTGGTGTTTTTGCCTGTGCATGCTTCTTTTCCCACAAAGGTCCATTCATAATATTTATGAGATTAGATATTATTTATAAAACTGCAGTGTTTGCAGAGAGACATTGAGGAGAAAGGGAAGATTTGGTAAAATTGACCATTTTTCTGCCCTCTCATGGTGACAGAACGATATTGTACACTTCACTGTGTAATGCTAAGTTGCTAACATTGAAAAGGATAATATGTGAATTTGCTCAATGGTCATCTTTGTAAAATTGTTACTTGGAAACTCAAGGTAAAATGAACCCTCTGAGTCATGCATGTGTTCTCCCTGAGATATATGTTGATGAAATTCCCTCTTATCTTTATCAATTTTTTAATCAAAGAAGATAGCATTGCAGTGGAGAGATATGGTTCCTACAAACAGAATATGCTTGTTTTAGGAATGACTGGGGAAATTGTAGGAGGGAAGCAAAAAGATATTATGAGGTTCTCTTTGTTCTACCTATCTACCACAAATAACAATCTTTATGAGTCATAGGGAAATTAAAACCTATAATTTTATGAGCTGAATTTCAAGAATAATTCCTTTGCCCTTGTCAGGCGTGGGCCTTACTGAAATGGTGTCATGACTAAGCCCAGACAAAACAATAGAGACATTGTACAATATCCTCAGTACCTATTGCCTTACATAGAACAATACTGTCACAATTTGAGTGCATTGAAGTTTATCGGAATAGCCCTTTTTGGTCTCCAATTGCAAACATTTTTTTTTTTTTTTCTTAAAAGCCCCTTTTTAACAATCCATAACCTCCCATTGTTAAATCTATGTGATTTCAAAAAATAATCTGAATGTGGTGGATTGCATCATAATGACATCATCCATGAAATCAAAATACTAAGCCATCTGTGTGAGGCACTGTGATGCCACTAACTGTTTTTTCCCCTTAAATTTCCCCTTAAGTAGCTTTAACGTTAGGAAAAACATGTTTTCCATACTGTACAGCAATGTCACATACACAATCTGTATCTGCTCATTCCAATGCTTCATTGAAGCTATAGCATGCTTATATTGAGTGAAATATTCAACCCCAAGATGCCATTAGTATGGCAGTGCCATTACATCAAATGGAAAAAATCTAGATGTCTTGTGCATCATTTTATACACATTTCCCTGTAATGCAGCTTGACATATTTGGTATCTTTGGAAACCTTGGGATCTTGACTAGAATTTATTTAACATGCATTTGTAATGATGGTTAAGTGAAATGTCCTTTAAAAAATATTCCTATCGCCCATCAGTATCACTGTTGCAAAGAAGCCTTGATACTGTGAAAAGAAAATGTATGTAGGCTAATTCACTAGATGTGTAAAATTTCCAGTTTTGCATTAATTTACTTGCACACTTTCTATGCTTACATAATGGAGAAAGGAATTAATACAGAATATATACTTTTATAACCTGTGTGACCTTTATTGTTATTAAAAAAAACAAAATCAGGAGACATTGGCATGGGTATCATCAGCACCTTGGATCTGTATCCTATTAGTCAAAATGTCATGTTTTTTCTCTCCCTCAAAGAAAACTTAATCCACGATGAAGATCCTGTCTTCGTCACTGCCGTTTGCACCTGCAGAAGTTCATCATCTGACCTGACTGTCACTCTTCACTTCAAACAAAAAAACAGTGCCTGCTTCACAGCAACTACTGTGCAAATTTATTTAGAAAAGGTCAGTAAAATGTGTATCACATGAGGATAGTGGCCTAGTCACCTGCTATAGATCTTGCCTCCCTGACACCTGGGGAGGTTCCTTCAATTTTAGTTTATTTAAAGCAGTGGTTTTCAATTAGCCTATGTGCTACAGAGGCCCAAGAGTGCAGGTTCCCAAACAATCACTATGGCAGCTCATTTCACTTATTAGTTCTTCTTCTCTAGTTAAACTGGGCTAATTTGTGACATGATCTGCTGTAGTGTTTGCATTTTATTTAATTTTACTTGTTCTGTTTTCAAAATTCACAATACTTTTAGATGAAAACAACAAAAATGCATTTCACTAACAGCAAAACTACAGGTGGACAGCATCTGCTTGTATTGAAAGCTAAGTAGCCTGTATATTGTTCTTTCTGACTTTTGTCACCCACTTGGTGCTGTTTGAACTGTTTTAGGAGTGAGAGGCGCCTGGAAGGTACCCGCGATAGGTGCTTTTATGTTTCACCTAGCTCCAGTAAAAATCTGTCCGTTTAATGTTGCCTTGCTTATGGGCAAGGGTATATAACTGATAGAACAAGACTTAATACCTATTACGAATCGTTAGGAACCACTCTTGAATTCGGCATTGATACAACACACCAAGCAGCGCCGATTTAAATAATTTTTCAATTTTTAGAATTGGTACGCCTGTTATTCCCTCTATTTTCTTCCACCAAATGATCCTCACCCTGATGAGCGGTGCCGAGCAGCGTGAACCAGCGTGAACCAATTCTAATAAATTAGATTGTTTTTAAATAAAATGCTGCTTGGTCGATCGTCTACATGCCGAATTTACCAGAAGACATTAGGATTTCGCAAATGTGCTTAAATTATGCTCAACCAGGTATGACTGTTTGTTGACAATCGAGGCAACATTAAACTGACAGATTTTTGTATGGAGTGTGGTTTACCTCTCTCTCCATACGTGGGAAACGCAAATATTGGGACTTCAAACGTAGGCGATCTGGGACGTATCCGCATCAGCTGAGCCACCCTATTGGCTGATTAGCTCTAAGGAGGGTGTTCTACCAACCAATGAGAATGAAGCAAATGTGTGCAGCAGGAAGACCTCACAGACAGCGAACAACCGGGGGAGGAGAGCATCTTCAACTTTTTATCGTTTCTGAGAAGTAAACAAATATTTGGTACGTACTACTTGACAAACAAGCTACCAAGGTTCAAGCTAATGTTACTCTGTGCCTGGTTATTTTAGTTTTAGCTAATGCTAATGTAGATACCCTGACTTCCCAGTTTCCATGGTTCGACTAGCAAGCAAGCTACCTACTGACCTAGCCTGCAGCTCCGATACCTGCTGTTCTCTCTCTCTCTCTCTCTCTCTCTCTCCTCACACCAAACTCTATTCTAAAATCTGGCAATTTAATGTGCCTTTACTTATCGGCAGAACTACGCACCCCCATAAACTATGACTCAACCCAAGTGTGACCTTTCTAAACCAACAGGAGCCCCTATTCAATTCGGCATCCACCCAGTATCACGAATTTCACTAAAATTGTAACTTTAATATTGGTTCGCCTGTCATTCCCACAGTGTTCTTCAACCAAAGGTCTGTGAACCTGTACTAAAATTTGAATGGTATTGGTGTGATGTACTCGTCATACAGGAGAGGACGGCAGGTAGGTTGCTGCTGGCTGGGTAGCTTGCCACTAGTGCATGGAAACTGGTGGGACATGTTTGACTGTACAAGACGAATTAATTTCCATTTCACCTCTGGTTGTTGGGAAAAGCTACTCTCGCAGAAGACACACACACACACACACACACACACACACACACCAGCTTTCTGTGTCACCTTTGACCCTTTGACGTGGTTGAAATGCATTACCTTTGGACCCTGTTGACAAACTCGGTCCGCTTTATCAAGGCAATAACAGTTACACTATATGCTTCACTGTAGTAGCACCTTAAAATTTGACTTGGATCTATAAATGAATTTTGAATCTGATATTGATGTTGAAGCACCCAATTTACTCAGGCATGGAGTACATGTACATGGAGCAGTGTCAGGCTACTTTCCTCAATATTCTTGTGATGAGCAGGTAGTTTCATCCGCTACACAAAGGTTAACTCACTCACCTAACATCTTGTCTAGGAAAAAAAAAAATTTCTGAAAAGTGCTCAAATTGAAAACCTGTACAAACTGATGTTAGCTCCTCAGTGTCCATATGTAAATGCCTTCACAAAACGACTCAGAAAATTCAGCTATTGCTGGCTTTTGCGAGAGTTAAGTGATCCAGTTGGGTTAAAAATAGAGGTCAAACTCGATATTGACATTGACATCATCAGGGCTTTTCTTGAAATTGATCAGTGATTGGTTCTTGGGGCATTTTCTGACTGAAATCCTTTTCCTCTAAGCTGATTAGATGGACAGCATGGTGACAGACGGCAGGGATGAACCAAGGACAGACTTCATCTACTGCTGTGGTGCCATCACAGAGGTTCTCAAATTTGGCTCCTGTCACTTACACTCTGGACACAAGCTGCTTTTTCTTATGATTCCAGGTGAGTTGGCCTAATATTCTATATTCATATACCATGTCTGTTGGTCCAGTCTTGTTATTTTGATATATTTTGCCTCTTTATGACCAGTTGTTTAACATGTTACTGATAATTGAGTCAATAAGTGAGAGATAAAGGGCCCCAAATTGTCAAATAGCAACACGATCAAAAACTGGGGAGGGAAACTTGTCATGAGTTCCACCTACCAAGTGCAAAATGGAGGAAAAGTTTATTACAGCCATTAAAAGCTTGAGTTAGTGTTCTCGCACAACTTCACCCACTAGCAAAGTGCATGGAAATGGCAGGAAAATTGAGGAACAACGGATTCCAGTTACACTTGCAGTACTGAGAAGAACAATTTATTCTTAAAACCTACACATTTCGGCACATGGACTTTCGTCATTTTATTCTTAAAATGTACGATAGTGAGGACAACATGGATCAAATGAAAGAGAGATATATATATGTTCATTTGTACGACACCAAATCCTCAAATTATAAAGATGACTAGATTTCACTGAATTTGTGGTGACAAATAGCCCAGAACATGGGTTTCAGAGAATTTAAACACTACCACTTCTGTTGTTATTACTTCCATGCTAACAGAAGAACTAAAGTGCTTGCACCGCCATTGATACCTGTGGCGTAGCAACGGCAATGGTGAACTTTTTTCACTAAAATGGAAGTTCCAAGGTTTTCACTTGATGACATTAAAAGCTATGACCTGGTGTCTATTTTAATGTCAAAAAGTTGCATATTGTAACTTTAAATGTCCCTCTCTCATCTCCATTTTGATGCTATTTCACATTTTTCGATGACATTCATTAAATGAAATTGTTTTTTGTCTATGACCTTCCCTTTATGGTTTACTTTTATGTATCTTGCCTTTGTTTAGTATTTCTTACATTGATTTTATTGCTTTTGCTGTCCGTTTTATGTTTTGTTTTTTTGTTTTTTCACCCTTTTTGGAGAGCAGTTTGTAACTGATCTGAAAAGTGCTATATACATAAGTATTATAATTATTGTTGTAACTTTTTGATGGGCCATCGTTAAGAGAGAGAAGTGCTGTTGACCTTTGAAAGGTCACAGTGACTGGAGCTTGTTCACTGGCCTCTGAATGTCAGCGAGCAGGAGACTGAAAGCACTCTTTATGGCTGATGGAGCCCCTGTTATTGCAGAGCAGCTGCCCTTTTCCCTGTGATCAGAGTAGTCATCTTGGTGTCAGACCCACTGCTTTTTATACCCTCACGTGCTCACTGGTGAATGTGTGTGTGTGTATATGTGTAAAGCAATGAATGGTAGTCAGAGATTTGTAAAAGGGGCTACACTGATCTTATTAGACTAGCCCCAAACGGGTATGAGTGTGTGTGTCTGTGTGTCTGTGTGTGTTATCCACCACGAGGAAGCTGCTAATCGACGTAGGTGCTCCAATGCAGGGTTTCCCCCAGTGTATTACTGACCGGGGTGGCTCGCCTGGCCTACCTAACCTACCCACTTGGTCGACATATTGGAAGGAAAAATGCATAAATGCATCTAACATCACTGTATTTGACATTACTTCATTCATTCACAAACTGTGAAAAGCAAAGGGACTGTAGTCAGCAATGTTGTATGTGGACAGCGATGTCAACAGTGTCAAAAAGGGTAGTTGTGCTATGTGTGTCACACTGGACACGTTTTCAAAGCTGAACAATGTGAGGCGCACGGCACTGCCTTTTTTTGTTGTTGTTGAAGCGAGCAGCCGAATCAGAATCAGCTGACCATCAGCTGTCTGTCACTCAACCTTGTTTATTGTGCTGGGTAGCGTCAATGTGATTTTGCTAAATTATACAATAATTATATACAATAAAAATCCATGGTAAAAAAGTTACCAGATATTTGGAATGCAGCTCTAATTTGTTGACCTGTTGTTTTTTGTTTGGTGTGGTAAATGGTAAATGGTAACTCCAGTTTGTGAAGTTGTTTACTGTTTACAAGAGTCTCCGTAGAAGTCCCGCCTCTCTGTTGATCCGATTGGACAGCACAGCAAAAAACAACATTGATGTAGGGCCCCTTTCCGCTCTGAGTTGAACTTTTTGCAACTTGGGGCATTCAAGGCACTCGTCCAAAAACAGACGAATGGAATGTAGCTATAAAACTTGGTTTCAGAATCGTGTAAACGGAAATTTATCCTGTTTAGCATCAGTCAAGCATCAGGCTATGCCATGTTCTACTTTTGTAGTGCATTAGGAAATCAAATCATGGTAAGCATTCTACAGCTAAGCCAAAGTCAAGTTGTTTCAAATATAACCTATATTATATATTATGTAATTGACAGTGTAGCCTAGTGCAAGACATTCTGGGTTTCCAGCAGTGCTTGATAAGCAGATACAGCTGCCTTAACAAAAGAACACCCGTCCTGACTGTAAAACCCTAAAAAAAAAAATCCCAAACTCCATTTTATATACAACCTAGGTATTTAGAACACTAAATGTTAAAGCTTCCATGAACTGGGTACAGGTTGAATCACTATAGTGTGATATCAATTGGCGATAGAAAGTAGCAAAACAGTCATATATGAAAGTGTCATGGATTATTACATGTATTAATTTAAACCGCTGTAAGACTAAGTTATTAAGATGAGAAAATAATGTGCCAAGTAAGGTAATAGAAGTTGCTCTTTTGTATCTAAACATCAGAGAATAATAGTCTCCAATGTCACATATCCTGCTGTTGGTAGCCTGTGCTCTGGCTGATGGTAGAAGTGTTGTGAAGTGTATTGCACCTGCCAAATACGTCATCCTTATGATACTCAAGGCAGCCTTCAGCAGGGTCAAAAATCACAGGGGTGTGGATCTGCTTAATGTCAGTCTTTCACAGATTTAAATTTATAGACCCTGTAAAAGCACCTTCTCCTGTGAATTGAAAATGCTAAAAGTGGGGAAAGAGAGGGAGGGTTGTTTGACTTTTCTTTGAGTGAATCTGCTCTGGGGAGATTCAGGCTTGCAATCATAAATCTAACCCAATAGCACTGTATATACTCTTAATTTACAAAGGTTTCATGTTCTTAATAAATTTTAGCAGAGCTTACATGTTTTCATTAAGAAAATTGTTTCTAGTGTACAGAAATTGATTGGCCTGACCCCAGCACTTAAGGACAATTGTATACATGCTTCCATGAAGTTTAATCAGTATCTACATATTCCAAATCCTATTAATTATTAGAAATGAAATATCAGAGACTGTACAGAATGCTTTTGCCTCTCTGTATCATGTTACACTTAAAGAGACATTTAATGTGTGCGTGTTGTAGATTCACACTTCATACTAGAAAAAATGATCTCTTAGGCCATGTCATAGAATCATAGCTATATTTGTATAAGTTATATATTTATAAGTTTGTAATATCTACAATGATAAGAGGCCATTACACCCTTCAAAAGGCAAATATTCCAAGATGATAATGCCCCCTTCACACACTGCTTCAGAAAAGTGGTTTCATGAACACCAGGATGAAGTCAAACTCCTTCCATGGCCTCTTCCACAAACACCAGATATAAATATCATTGAACCTTTATGGGAAATAGATTTCCACAATAGACATCCCTCAAAGAACTGGATATATACAGTCCAAAACTTGTACAACAGCAGTACAAGGAGGATTGAAGCTGTTCTGGAGGCAAAGAGTCCCTATAACTCCTTAATAGGGACTGATAGTCATGTTCTGTTAGGTGTTTATATTATTTTATGACCCATGTGTGTATGTGTAATATATACGTATACGTTACGGTAAATGTGGGAAAATTCATACATTTACTGGTAAATGTACACATTTATAGTGGGGTTAGGGTTAAATGTACATCTAGTAAATGTGTACATGTCGCTTTTAATGTGAGTGGAAAACGCTAGTCACAGTATTGTGAGGCTCTCTCACTGTCCTGTCACTATGTTTTGTTGTGGGTACGACGTACCATGTGATCAGAATACCTCTTAGGATCGGCTTCTGTAGTAAACTGAGATCTGTGAGGTGCGGGTGATTCATTCATTTAACACTACATCAGAAAATTGGCAGTGGTAGGCCCTGCATTTGGTAAGTTTTCATACATAGCTACACTTCAGGTTGACCTGCATCACAGAATGAAGATGCAGTGCCTGTGAGGCCATTTTTTTCGCCAGACTGGTGTGCATTGATGTGTGTACTGCTTTGCTTTTGGTAGGCAGATAAGACATTGCTGTGTTGATAGCCTATGTATAAATCCTAATCCTAAACCTAATGTAGAAATTGATGCCTGATTGAGTTCATATTTTAGTTAAATAGTGAATGCACAAGCCTCTGTGTCAAAAGATGTGGATGCACAAAACATGCTTGCCTCAATTAAATTCTTTAAATGTGATTTTAAATAATCTAGTGAAACATAACTCCATGAGGCCAATAACCTCTTTTTAAGACTCAATGAGTACTTTCTGGCTGCTACTAATCTGATAAAAATTCATCAAAGGACCCTCAGGTGCAGGACGGTAGTGTTGGACAGCACAATGCGCAATTATCATGTTAGAGATTTGCGGTCAGCAGGGCAGTCAAGTACTGAGAGCCTCGCACTACAGTTACTGACATTTTCCACTCACATCAGGGAAATGTACATATTTGCAAAATTTGTCATGGGAAATGTGTACTTTTACCAATTCTAAGGCGAATGTATATGTTTACCATGGAGTGCTCCATTTGGACCAGACCACAAGAAGGGAATGGAGTCCCTTCACTGTGGTGCATAGCATAACAACTCCACTGTTATTTCCATTGGCGGCACTCTATGTAGGGGACAGTGTCTGAAAGCCAGCACTCTTGATAATGACTAGGGCCATCTGGAATAGATTAAGAAACCCAGTATGAATTTACAAAAAACATACAAATGTATTCAGTTTTTGTAGAGGGGTGCTACTCTTACTTCCTTTCTTACACTGTATGCATAGGGAGGAAAAAATAATTGCCCTGTTTGAGTGCGTGAGGGATGATGCAAGCCTGAAAATTGGAGAAGCATGCCTTTCAGCAGAGGATCCTTGGTTTGAATTATCAGACCGGCTGGGAACATGAAGGTATTGAAAGTGAACTATCAGCGCTTTCCTCACCCTCATCAGCTGCAGCTTAAGTACCCTTGAGCAAGGCACCTCACCCCAACTCCTCCAAGCGAGCAGCTCAGTGTCCCAACAGTATAAGACTGAAGTTTTACAGAGCAGTTCCAGGTGTGAGTGTGTGCAACACCCCCCCCCCCCCCCCTTCTTCCCAGGTCATTGATGTTAAGAAGAATGTGGTCTTAGTCATCTTAGGTTGTCCACCAATGTTAAATCTGAAAGGTCAGGTCACTTGCCTCACATATCTTTTACAAGGATTACAGTTTCCTGGTCTACTGTAGAATCACTCAGGCCAAGATTGGGCAATACAATCTGCTGCTTCCAGGCTTTGATTAATGACTCAGGATATGCGAGTGAAAATATGCAAACCTTGACTGGATGCCGTCTTAACTGAGCTCCTACTCCTCTCCATAATTTAAATAACTAATCCCACTTAATGGAAAATACTGTTATTGGCAAGTGTTTTTTGCTCAACCACCTAAACTGTTGGTCAATATACAGTAAACAATGTATCTATCAATCTGTAGCCAAAGCAGCATTTGCCTGCCCTTTACTTTTATGGCTGAAAAACTTGCGAACACCTTTAACCTACTCAATCCTACTGAAGCTGTAGTTGCCCACATGTAGCCTTACCATGAAACATTCCTTTTGTGACAGTATGATGATGTCTTGAATATTACAGGGGTTTGATGAGCTACAATATTAAGTTTAATCAGATGTGCAGTGCTGCAATGTTCATTCAAATGCCTGAGCTGCTGATAATTTGAATCATATTGCATAGCAGGAACAATATAATTTGTGTAAGAATTGGGTGTAAACATTTATTTCACATATATGTAGGCCTGAAGACAGGACACTGCAGAGTTTGCCTGCAATTCTTTGTTTTTTGCACATTACAAAGCACAAGAAAAGCTGTCTGAAGAGCTGAATGTGATTTACCATTTATATATATATATATATATATATATATATATATATATATATATATATATATATATATATTTTTTTTTTTATTACGACTCAATATGTGTTTCTCTTTCCGTGCAGGTAACCCAGGTGTAGTGGGCTTCTACAAAACCTTCATGCAGACACTTCATAGTATGTTTGGGTATCGCCACCCTGTGTGGGCTGTAAGCCACGCTGGCCACTGTGTGCCCCCTGACTCCATGGACATGGTAGAAGGTACAGTTCCCTTTCCTAAGTTCCTTATACTCCAGTGCTGCCCTGCTGATGTGAGTACATCGGAAGGGAGAGTACACCTCCCTGGAAAACTACGCTGACTGAAATGGGGAAGCTCACTACACCTAAGGCATCATTTTGGGAACCACTAAAAGGAAGTGGCCAGAAGACCTAAGAGACCTTGCTGTGATGTAGGGACACAGTAGCTCTGAGATATAAGTTGGGGCCAGCCCATGCAAATTTTGAATTTAATCCTGTACTCATCAACCAATGCAGAGAGGCTAGAATAGGAGTAATCTGTGTCCTGCGTGAATTTTTTGTTAAAAGTCTGGCAGCTGCACTCGGACCAACTGGAGCCGGGAAGTAGCAGAGCAACGTGGGCACATGAAAAGAGTGTTACAATAGTCCAGACAAGAAGAAACAAAGGCATGAATAATCTTTTCCAGATCTTGAAAAGATAAAATAGATGTTAACGTAGCTATATTTCCCAGCTGGAAGAAACAAGATTGGGCCAGTATGCTCTCTAAACAAAAAGAACTTCAGCCGTTTCATGTTTCCTTTTCACCTTTTCTGCTGCAGCTTTAAACCAAGGACCATTGTTGCTGGCCACCTTAATCAAGTCTTTCAGTGCCTGCTATTGATTTACCAGTGCTCAAAAAACACTCATTCTGCTTAGAGTTAGGACGGCATCAGAGTGTAGTGGCCTCCAGAAGCTCTGGGACACTCAAGGAAAGCTTTCAAGACACAGAAACCCATACAGCACTGACTGACAGGGCCTCCACTCATTTTCCAGTGCCTCAAGCAAATTTAAAAACTGGTAGTTATTATTAATGACTAATTCAGCCTACTTGACCTCTGATTTTGGGGAAAAACAAACAAAGGAAAAAAACACATTGAAGTTGGTATTCCAAACCTTCCCTAGCAAGATGTGTTCCTGAAGCAAGGCATATTGGTCCCGTTCCTTTGATGACTATAAAAATATGTTAGCCAAATACAGGGGATATTTCTCCCTATGCCAATATCAATAAACCTTCCCCAGGCCACAATATCCTCTGGGACCCACAAAGTTCATGCATTTTGTCAGAGTGAGTTTGCAGACAGACAATTCTACAGTAATGCCTTCGCCTTCGCTATATATTTCATGAAGTGTTAAAAAAAAATACCTTGAGCTGTTCCACTGATTTAGATTAAAAAAAATAAAAATACTGCTTATTTATAACAATTGCTCTGTCTACAAATCCACTTCATAATATTCATTCTTAAGTGGATTTGAGTTGAGATCAGTTGGACTTACAGTGTAAATTTCTAACATCGGAACACATTACCTTGAATATAGTGGCAAATGTTCCTCTGAAATACTACAACTTAATGTATGGACTTCTAAACAGTATGTAAAGGGTGCTAGCTAACCAATCAAGCACACTGCTTTTTAGATTAGTAGACACAAGAGATATGTACTACTTCATCCGCCATCATACCCCTTTGCAGCTTGCAGTCCCAAGATTTGGAATATACCCTGTTAGATTAGCTAGTGCATTTAAGGAGTGTAAATTATATTGATTTTACTATTTGATCTCCATGAATGAGCTTGTATTTGTGATCAGTTAGTCACACTGTGACATGCACATGGACACCACAATAACTGATTCATTGCTCTTCATGCAGATGCCTCCTCGACAGCAGAGGGGGACGTGTTTGGTCTGAACGGGCAGATCGAACACAAGCTGGCTTTCCTCAGGAAGCATGTTCCCAGGGAAACGAGCCTGGTCCTGGTGGGACACTCCATCGGCTGCTACATTATTTTGGAGATGATGAAGAGAGATCCCGAGCTTAAGGTTAGTCAAGATTCCTCTGTGGAATCAAGGCTGGGATTTAGCCTTCTAGGGCAAACACTTTTCACAACAGAATCACAGGGACTATAATGAAACACTTATGACATAACAATGAAGGACCATGACATGACAAGTGATTAATAAATTGCACAGACCACCAAAATCATTATATTTCTCTGCAAAGGCCATTATCGCGTACTTTACTTTTAATGCCAATGTTGGGATGTGTTTAACAATGGATGAATGTGGTTCAAGTGGGTTTCCAATGCCAATAAATTTGCATGTTTGTAGATGTTGAAACCTGGTCACTCCAAATAAGGCACAAATATTCCCAGATCTCACATTGTGCAGGTTTTATGACTAGAGGCTTTCTCTTCTCAATTGCAATCTTGATCCGCTACTCCAAAGCCCCCTGCTGTCCACAAAAGTCTCACATAGGAGTGTGGCACATTACAGAGTGTAGTGAAAACGATGTCATGAGAAGTGCTGTGAAAACATTCCCCCCCATTCACATCCCCTCTCTGTCTGGTCGCCATGCTAAAAGGAAGCGGATTAAATAACGTGAGAAACTCCCCTTATATATCTGAGGGGGTTTCCCCTAGTGCTCCAGATCCAAGTTGCTATCTCAGAGTGAATATTTTTCATCCCCTCTTTCTTCTCTGCTGAGATTTTTTATGTCCTCTGTTGTAATCTGAAAAACATGAATAGTGGGCAGCTTTGTTCCATGACTTTATTCAGGCTTCATTTGGGAAAGTCGCCTAAAAATATTGCAAAAAGATTTTAATTTCAATGTGGGTAACAGTGGTCATAGTAACCACTGATCAAGGCCTTTATTTGCACATAAACCAGCTATTGAAATCCCTCCATTGTATCAAAAGGTAGACTATGGTAAGAGAATACCAGCATAATAATCCAGTTGATTACAGCGACCAATGTTCTCCCCAGTAGTGAGCTATAATGGCCAAGGCATATGAATCCAAGACCCAATTGGTACTTGCACACTCACCTTTAGTTGTTTTTTTTTATGAATAAGACTTGTTTTCACTCTCAAATTGATTGACTGAGCTATTGTTATAGGGACTGACCACACTTTTTTTTTCTTGCGAAAAAAAGAAAAGTCAGAATTCTGAGAAAAAAAGTCAGAATTGTGTGATATAAAGTAAGAATTCTGAGATATAAAGTCAGAATTGAGTCATTTTTTATTTTATTGAGTGGCGGGAATGGGCTTCCATACTATTGCTATTGCTCTCTCCACCTACATGTTTAACCCACAGTTGAATGATCACACTTTCAAGATTTTTATATCCCCATACACCCACCTTTGATTGAAGCAACAAGTTCAGACCCCTTCTGTGGGGGTTGTCAAAGGGAATTATGGCAGACCCTAGAAATCACTGACTGTATAAGTGCCTGATGCAGGTTAAGGGAAAGTGGGTACAACAAAAAGCTACAGTACAACACTTCATCACAAAATAACTCCTGGAATGCATTGAACATCACAAATGGATGTTATATAACAGTGTAGGAGTATCTGAGGGTGGATTTTTCCTTTAGGTCCCTGAGCTATCAATCCCTCTTACAAGGAGCAAGAGAACGTCAAAGTCTGCCACTCACACATACAGAGCACACTCCTCCACTCAAGGCTTCAGGCTGTGGGAGGACTCACAGTACAGCCACTAGAGGAGCTGACTTAGCGACGGCCCACTGGACCTCATTACCAGCATAATAGTCAGAAGGGTGTTCTGGCTGCCTGGTTAATACTCGACAGGCCTCTGATTTTCTCACCCTTGCATCAATAGAATGCAAGGTAACAATCTGTTGGCAGACTGGGGACTTTACCTTTTAAATATATTGATTAATAAAAGCGCACATCTGACAGCATAATTGACTTATGGAAAATGTGGACCTGCCACCATCAGACAAAGCTAAATGCTTTGACTTCAGAATAGTTTATGTGCCTGTCCACAGGAATTATTTGTAAGTATGACAATAATAATTACCTCAAGCAAGTTTTCAGAAGTTGATCAATGAAATGTGTATGCATACGTTTATACACTTTTAGTACTGTACATGCACCAAATTAAATGCATTATGCTGACTGCAGCTCCATTGCATCTGTGTAACATTAGCAGCCTGTTGCACCAGCTGAATGTGGATGTGATCATAAGTTAGGGTGTAAAGTCTATTCTAAATGTTAGTGTTAAAACTAGTTTTAAACTAAAGCTGTGCCTTTGTTTAGTCGCACCATGAGATTTAAGGTACATCTTAACTGGTAGTAGCGCATTAAAGGATCATTAATCAAAACATTGTTGTAGACAGTGATGTTGTCACCTTCTGTGGCCAATAACGTCTGTGTGTAAATCAATTTCTCATGCCCCAATTAATGGTAGCCTAAGTTAACATCGGCTAACTTACAGGACAGCGAGAGAAAAAGGGGTTAAACTTGGCTAATTAAACATCACCAAACATCAATAAATAGGTACATTATTTAGTATAAAGTATTATAATTATTTTGTAGCTTGTTTCCCATAGCCACTACAACCACAGACATAAAAACGTCCCAACGAACGGCCCGATAATCATGCACAGCAGATCAAATGTTGTTCTGGATCCTAAAGTGTTGCACCCAAAGGCTCTCCGTAAAATGCCTTTGCACGGTGACCTCCCAAAATTGTTTTGTGCTCTTTTCCCAGATATGGCGACCGTCATTGAATGGCATTTCCCCTATATCATTGCTCATAATATTAGCCACCAGCAGATTACATGACAGAATAATTATTACTTCTCCTATGGCAAGTAACTCTTGGAAAGCTCATTGTGATCTTGTCTCATCCAGCACACACGCAGACCTAATTATTCGGTTAAAAGCCGTTAATGGAAATGCACCAGATTCGCATTTTAAGATTGTTGACTTTTCAAAAGTTTGCTTAGAATTTGCGCAAAAACTGAATGGAAACATAGCTACCAATCGGGTGGAAAAACATCATATTAATGTAAGCTAGCTGCAATTTTAGTTGGGCTCTTCATCAGGTCAGCGACCTCTTTTCACGTTGCAGACGTAAACCGTGCTGCGTTTGCTCCTCCGGGTCCGCCAAGTATTCTCATCTATCAAATTGCCATGACACCAACATCTGTTTTACATAAGAATTTACCACCTAGGAGGGGATAGATGTTTTAAGTTGTAACTTAGGTCTATGTTGGAACTATTTCAGTTGGCACAACCATTAAACTCAAGTTCAAACGTAGGCTAGTTTGAACTAGCCTCCACGTGTTTACTTCATGTGTTGGTATTAATGTCTTTGTTTCTGCATTACAGCATTTCTTCTTCTTAGCTTAGTGCCCTCTGGCAATGCAAGTGTATTATGACTGCTATGATGAACAATTTGTGACTTGAGCCCCATTGTTCTTTTCCCTACCCATGGTTTTTATCATTGATTGAATGACAAAGAAAATATTTTTTTAAGTGACATGGAGACCTACAAGGAAGATTAAATCAGAAGCAGGGTCAAATACAGTGATAAAGAGCTTCAGTTTTGTTGAAGCCAGGTGTGTTATGATCTTGGTTTTCTTTGTTTAATATAGGTTGTGAAGGCTGTCATGCTGTTCCCCACCATTGAGCGCATGGCCCAGACTCCTCAGGGCAAGGTCATGACCCCTGTGCTGTGCCACATGCGCTATGTGGCCTACCTGCCCCTCTTCCTGCTCTCTCTGCTGCCTGAGAGACTCAAAACCACCCTGGTCAAGCTGGTGTTTGGTGCCATTCGCTCCCTGGACCACACCGTCGTCCACCCTACTGTTGGCCTCCTCAGCGGGGACTGTGCAGGTTGGTTATGTCGCGTTGCTCGCTTTTACTCCTTCTTTACTACAAAAAATAGAAAAGCCATATGTAGAGAGGCTTACTCAGGAAATATATACATATAAATCCCAGTCGTTCTGTACTTGTGACATAGCTTCTGAATCTGCACATTGATCAACTGTAAAAAGAGGAAATCAGTTTTGATAGCTGTGTTTGGACCGATGCATTTGAGCTACAGTATGATCACACACTTCATGACTTGCAGACCTATCTTCATAGGTCGTGGAATACTTTTCTCATAGTATTGCAATGTCTACATCTAACTATCTTTCATTGGCTCCATGAGCATTTGCTGTATTACTGATGTGCCAGTAATACAGATAGTGTGTCATTACTTTTCGCTGAAGTAGACCCACATCACTGTAGTTGCAGGAGAGCCTTAGGTTATTTTTGCTTCATACAGCAAACAGTGAGGGCAAAAATATGGCATATTTCAGTATGCAGAAGATAGAACGTTAATCACGTCTTTACTGTTACTTTGTCAGATGATGGCTGGTGATTTATCTATGAAAACCCTGGTTCTTTCAGTTTGGTGAGGGTCATCGTTATGGCAAAATAACCTTTTCTCTATTCTTATTCATTTAACATGGTTCTGTTGAGCATACTTGACTGAACCTTATGCTGCATGAATGTTAAAAGCAACGACATAGTTCATTCATAATGGCGCACCACAAAAGCACATGGTTAGCAAAATGTATATGCCTTACATCCAGCCCTTCACATAACTAGCTGCAACCAGTGACTCCGTCAGTTGGTCGGTAGAGTCAGTGTGTCCGTATGTCTGTCCCAAACATTAACAAGTTTCTCAGGCAGGCACACTCACTTGGTAGGGCAGCAGACTTTCATGCAGGGGTCCCAGGTTCTAATCCTGGGGTTGGCGAATGAATCAACAAGAGTTTGACTCTTGAATCTAGAAAGCACAGAATGTTCACATTGTGCTATTTGACATGGTCAATTTTGAAGTTAGCATTTTTCAACAAAGATACTAAGTGAAATGTTTTACCCCACACCAAAATTAATATTCTAGTTTGATAACATTGATTGATGTGGCACACAGTCAATAACAAATCATTGATCAGGCCTATTCATCCTAACCTAAAGGCCTAACATCCTTATTGGTGACTGCACAATCTAAACAAGTAAAGGCCTACTTTAGGCTACCACTAAGCCCCAATAAGGTAACCTCAACCTGCACCAGTCTGGTCACATCTTATCACAAATTACGTGATTGTTTTATTCTCACACCTCTGTAGATAAAATATTTCAAATCCATTTACCGTAGTTTATCAGGCAGGCTTACCACATGAATTAATGTTGATCGGCACTCTGCTAATGCTGTTAAGGGCATAGAAGAGGAGGGGTTTTTCCTTGACGAATAGCTGAGTGAATCAATGATTTTCTGGTCTTACCTCCTCAACCAGGCTGTAATGAGGTCCATGTGTGGGGATCTGTAAATTAGGCTGGAATGCTCCCTCCATGGAGATAAGGGAAGCAGAGAGGGGATGTCTCTCAGATCTCTGCTCCGCATTGGCACACATGCTCCTTTCTCTCATTTATGACCCTCTCCTCTTTTTCCTCATATCAGATGACTTTTCCCTGACTGTCCACTTGGACTTAAAACAATGGTATGGACGTCCTGGGGGATCAGTGGTTCTAAGACGTTCTCTACTGTGTACTGTCCAATAAAGGCACAATGCCCCCAAAAATATATGTAAAAAAAAAAATAAAAATTCATCATCTTAACCAAATCTTCTCAAATTGAATCGACTGTAGTGTTTGATTATTTAAAAATGGATAGAAGGATAGATTTTTTTTGTTTGTGTACATTTTAGGCCTATAGATGAGTCTTATCTAGAACTGAGTGCAACAGTAAAGCAAGCTTAAATTCCTTGATCACCAATATTACAAGCAACCAGTAGTAGATGGGTCAGAGCCACCACACCCTGACAACATTTGCAACAATTACTCTTGTGCCCCCTATAATGAGCATGCATGATAGAGAAATGAAAGTGGAGAAGAGGTAGAAAAACAAGACAATGAGGGGGAGACAAAAATATTGTGTTCACGATTCATGATCAAAGAAACACTTAATTTCAACAACACTGCGTTATAAGATAGAGATAGAGATAATTGTTATTGTTATCCATCATTCCTGACCAGATAATCTCCTGTTTCTATGGCTTCTACACTGTGGTTGTGCTTGTTGCTTGAATGATGCGTGGTAGTGATGTGTGCTTGCATTTTTTTAACCTGTACCCTCTAGCCTGTTTGAGAGTGAAATTGAACCCAGTGTAATAGATAATAAAATGATCCTCACCCAATCCAAACCCGAAAATTGTAAAAGAAACACTCAAATCAATGCATGCAATATTCAAAAGTTTACTTACTGTAAGGTTACTTCATAAAACCATAAGCCAAAACCCTATTTTGGCAGTATTTTTCCTGAACGTCATAGGTTTGGAACAAGGGAGAAAGTGAGCTAAGCATTTGCTTTACTTTTTTTGTTCTATTTATTTTAAAGTTGTATATTTTAAGTAAACAGTTGACGCTTACATGAATTGAACCAATGACAAAACCAATGCGATTTGTTTTCTCTTTTTAGCCAATGCTATGTACATGGGGGGTCAGGAGATGAGAGAAGTTCTGGAAAGAGACAACATAACCATCAAGAAAAACCTTGAAAAGGTGAGAAAAAGCCCACCTAACCTATAACATTTCTCCTTGTCTAATAGACACCAGTCAATATTTCAAAATACTAAAAGCTATATTTTACTTGAATATCAGTTCATTGTTTACTCAATAAAACTTGTTTTCAACTGTTATTTTTTGTTAATTCAAACTATAGTAATCAACACCCACAAATGTTTTCTGTTTTAGTAAACCATATGTCTGTTCATTTTTTCAGCTTGTGTTTTATTATGGAGCTACAGACCATTGGTGCCCTGTACAGTACTATCAGGAGATCAAGCAGGACTTCCCAACTGGAGATTTCAGACTCTGCGAAAATGGGTTCCGTCATGCCTTCGTCCTTGATGCGGGAAGAGAAGTTGCTAACATGGTTGTTGAATGGATCCGTGGTGATTTAAGGACATGAGTTCCTTCTATCTGCTTTTTCCATCTACTCTTCTGCTTGAGCGAAACGGATGTCCGGTGGCCGTCATCGATCACTGTGCTGTGGGCGACACTCAACAATTCAGTGAGCAAGGTTCACTGGCCCAGTGTGGCAAGTTAGAAGGCACTCAATTACAATTTTATGCATTTTATATTAGCAGACAACATTGAATTGAGTTGCATGAATTGAATTAATTTGAATGAAAGTTAAATTAACATTTACATTTTTCAAATGTTAATTTTAATTTTTTTATCTATTGCGGTAGTTTGGTTCAAAATTGGCATAGTAGTAAACCAAAATCTGACAAGTGACACCTGATTAAAAGTGATGGTACTTATAAGCCTTGGAACTTTCTAAAATGTTATTTTCTTGTAATAAGCCAACCAAATGACAATGCAGCCCCCCCCTACCCTAAACCCCAAAAGGACTAAAACATTTGTTTTAATAAAGCATTTATAAATATATATATAATATGTATATATTTTGTTTTGTGCATATTGTAAGAATTCAGTAGTAGTTAATCTCCAGAGATGCAGTTGGAAACTGTCAAAGGCACTATCTCCAGCAATTCTCATGCTACAAACTGATAAGCCTGATCACTGAATTGCTTTTATATTGGCAGATTGCACTTACTCATCTCTCATCTTAGTCGAAGTCTGTTCTGGATTGCCAGATGTACCTCAGGAAATGTGTCTATTTACCACAGCACTGGTAAATGTTCACAATGACTTGCCTAATATACACATTGATGACAACAATTTTTGTCAAGTGTATCATAATGTATACATGTGAATGTATACATTCATGTGTAAGCTGAAATACATAGCATTGATCAAATATGCTATTTGGATTTATACCTCTCTTACATCTCATGCATGTTTCTTACATCTCTGGGAAAAATCACACTATTGGAGTTCTGTCATAGACATAGTGTTGTGAGATGCCAGTGTTGCCTCTCTTTTGAATGGAATCTAATTGAGAAAATCATAAATAAAGATCAATATACAGTCTTGTCTTCACCATATTGTTGACGCTATGAAGAGAAACTGGGGTTGTTGTTTAAATGTTATTTTTGAAGATTATAATTGATGATTGATTCTAGACTTCAGTACTGTATTAAATTATTTGTTCTCATATGTAAATATATTTTTGTATTTTTGTGATACTGACAATTCTGTGCAACCAAACTATATATCTGCTGTAAAACATTCCTTATACACAAGACATTGACATAATTGCCAGTTGTGATACTGTCTACAAAGGTTTAACTTCCAAAAACTTTTTTTTTTTTACAATGACTAACAGTTGATATTATGTCCCACATAGATGCATGGTTTTTGCATGGCACTGATGATATGTCAGTGTATGGATTGTGTCATTAAATTGCCAACAGTTCAGTTTGTCCTCGTAAAAGTACAATTAGATGCTAACAGATACCAAACGTGTCAGAAACACAATAAACAAATGCACATTAGCCCTATTTGCTGAGGTATTAAATTCAGTTGTGGATGAGAACCTGGGCAACACAGGACCTTTGACTCAATTGTTTGTGGTTTTGGTTTGGTTTAACTGGTGTAGACCATCTACCAAATATTTACCATGTTAAAAGTACTGGCAAAAGACAGCATCACAGTGAGACTTATTAGAGTTACATTATTCTGAGAAATTTGATTGAATCTTTTTGGCCTAAAGGTGTAGACTGGCAGATTCCCCCAGTCTATGCAGATTACAACTTCTATTTTGAAGTTGAGGTCTTTAAGCATCAGTATTCCCTTTTGATAATGAAGTTTACCAAAACTAAACGTCATAGGACATGTATGTGTGACTTCAAGTGAAGCTTCTGAAAATATGATGAAATGCAAAGCTTCAATATTTGCAATAAGCCACTGTAATGTAGCAGTCGGTATGCACACAAAACATTACATTAATTTTGTGATTGATGCAGATAAATAAAAATTGGCTGGTTCCATTCTTTCCAAATATCAGCCCAGTTATTTATTTATGTTTTATTTATGTATTAAAAGATGTTATTAAAACAAAAATATAACATTTAATCATACAAAATCTGTACAAAAATAATGTGAGCATACAGTGGGAATATAAATTGAAGTTTGCATAATATTTTCAAATATAAATATATTAATGCATATACTACTGGAAAACTCTGCACAGAAATATCCAGTTAAATATGTAGACCTTTATAGACCATAGTGTACATACAGTGCATTATACATGAACATGTTTTAAAGCTAGTAGCAAACATTTCTAAATGAAAAGAATACCGACCGATTAGATTGGCTCGACCAATCTAGGGACAGCTGGGGTTTTACATACAAAATGAAGTGACACACCTTGTCAGAGATGAATATATTTAATTTCAGGGCAAATTAATATTTTGCATGCTAAAGGAGGATTTTGTTCAAGTGTTGTGAAGTGCATTTTGAAGCTGGATGTTGGCTCTCTGAGCTCTTCTCTAAGGGAAAGTCCCATCCTATAAGATAATTCATTGTGCTTATGAGAGTTTTATAATGCCCTTACAATACATTCTGTTATTCCTATGGTCTTAGACAGTTCAGTCTAGATTTGTGAACACAAATCTCAAAGCTTGACATAAAAGAGTCATGGCACACTTGATGTCCTCAGGAGACAAAACCTGGACCTGCTCCACTGACAGTTAATAAGAAGCTGGCTGCTGACACAGTGACAGTAACCCCTAACCCTGGGTGATTTTATGATCCAAGCATATTTTCTGGTTGATCTATGTTAGCATTATAATGAAATAAAGCTTGTTTGAAAGTAAAACTGTCTTGGAAAAAAAAATGTCTTCAAATACACAACAAGAGGGACATGGGTTCAAATCCCTGTCTATTCTGTGCGGGGTTTGCATGTTCTCCCTGTGTTGGTGTGGGTTTAATATAATTTTAACAAATTACTGTCAACTGTAAATTTACAGTTTTAGATGCATTTTCTGATAATGTATGTGACTGAAACTTTTCAGAAGAGACGCGCTAATTTAATCTACCATTTTGGATCATTATTTTATGATTTTATGTTTGGCAATCTATGACACCAAACATTTTTTGAACGTAATTTATCACAGTGTAGGTCAAACCACATGATTGCCTACAGTACAGCACCCCAACTGTTTAGTGCCTTGCTCAAGGGCATTTGGGCAGTATGGATGCAATACCATAAGCGTTCCTACCACTACCCTCCTGTCAGTGACAGGAATCACAACTATCAGTAGTGAGTCAGCTCTTGGCTCTCTGGTTATGGGCTTTTGAAGAGATTTATCCATGTTGAAAATACTGATTGTCTAATCAAGCTGTCTAAGACAAAAGGAATAACATGTGGATGCTGTTATAGAGTCAATACACACTTTAAAGGGAGCAGCTAGTTTCATCAAACAATCTACAGATAAGTAGCATAAACAAAATTGTCAGATAATTTAACATTGATGATTTATTTTTTGCTACCACAGTAAATGTGGAAACTGGAATGTCCAAACAACAATGTGCCATATTTCAGCAACATCTAGTGCATAATAAATACCCAAAAAAAGTATATGTCTAACAAGCTTTGACTTTCAGCACATTTTATTCCTATAACTATAAGGCAAATCTGAGGTACAAACATCAATCTAAAGACCTTCCTAGGTGGCAGCGGCTGATGGTATGATGATATATGATTTTTCTGGCATGGATTGGTCAACTAATTTTCTAGAGGGTAAGGTCAGTGCTTATCTCAGCTAACACTGCAATTTTGTCTGATCATCTGTGATGGTGTTGGAAAATGCAATCTCAAGTAAGATTTGTATGCAGTTTGTTCCCATTACAGAAGAGCGGCTGCAACTTAAAGGAATAGTTCGGAAGAAGGCAGAGATGGAGGTGAATAGTTAATTAACTAAATTTTCATTTTGGAGTGAACTATTCCTTTAAGAAACACAAAACATAACAAGGTTTACATTCTAGTGCTCTGTAAACATAGAAAGTTCTAACCTTCTATTTTTATACTGGGAGTAGATGGATTTAGAATGATTAAATGTAGCATTGCATTTTGGCTTAAGATCCCAAAATCTGTCCATTAAACAAATAATAGTAATATAAAAGTGTTGTGCTTGCTTGCAATTTGGGAACCAGCTTTTTTGTCTGCTACCTGCACCCACAGCTCTCCACCACCATATCCTCATATTGCTTATATACCACATTGTTGCCTGAGTCAATGTAGAGGATGCTGATGGGACTAAGCTTGGAGGGAACACAGCAGCTAGGTGGGCTGACGTCTGGGTCCATGGAGTTCATGAGCGTTTGGATGATGGCATGGTTTGTGGGCTCCAGGTGGGAGCGCAGCGGGAAGTCGCACATTCCCTCGCAGTAGAACGCCTCGTAGTCCAGAGGGGCGATGATCCAGTCGTCCCAGCCCAGATCTTTGAAGTTCACGTGAAGGGGCTTGCGGCTGCAGCGGCTCCTCCTACGGCCAGACCCATTTTTCCCCCCAGTGCCACCACCAGCTCCTCCTCCTCCTCCTCCTCCTCCTCCTCCTCCTGCTGCTGCTCCTCCTCCCATGCCTCCCCCACCAGCACCGCCAGACGATCGTTTGGATGAGGCTGTTCGACGGTGCCGGCGGTGCTTTTTTTGATGAGTGACTATATTTAGAATAGGTTTGAGAGGCTTGGGGAGCCCAAAGCCACCTGCCACATTCTTCATCTTCTCCATGATCTCTCTGAACAGATTGTCACTCCTGCTGGCACGTGAGAAAGCCACCAGCAAGGCCCTCTCCTGTGGCGGTCGAGCGTGGCGGCCCAGCCCCAGGGACAGGGGGTCAGCCACCTCGTTGGTAAGTTCGGACACGGCCAGGAGGTGGAAGCAGGCCTGCGGTGGATCTCTGGAGTCTCTCAGGCGGGCCTTCAAGCTGGCCCAGACATCAAACACCTCCCACCTGGGGAGACCGCCATCCAAAACCTCCACAGTTCTGGAGTCCAGAAGCTGTCTCCCAGAGGTCCCCTCGGGAGAGCAGGAGTACAGAAGGATGTTATAAAGATTTCCACCATTTATTAGCACAGGTAGAAGATCTACTGGGGGTTTCCTGAGGATTCTCAGCTCTGCCTCCACCAAGTCGTCCATGCTGGCCAGGCTAGACAGGTCAAAGATGTAACGCTGACCACTCTCCCAAGATGGTTGGTCTGTGGATGAGGAGGGGAGCATAGACTTGTCATCCATGTTTATATTTGTCCATATGTAATCCCAGTGAAACATATGAGAGACATGAGTTAGTTAACTTTCACTTGATTAAAAAACAAATTGCCAAAGGGCATATAAAAACTACCAATGAAACAAAATAGTAAAGACTACAAACAAAAAATTACAAACTCAACAAGAGGGATAATGGTACAAAAATGCATAACCTATAAGTAACAAAATAAAATAGACCTGATGGAGAAGATGGATTCAAAGAAGAAGAATATATTCAATAGCTCAATCTAATTGAAAAAAAAATGAAAGGCAGTGTTTTTTCATTGTTTAGAAACAATAAATCTTAACTTAATACTCCAATTTCTTCAATTATCTCCCCTCCCAGGGTGCTTCCAGCTCTCTCTGGCACTTTTCTAAAAACATTTCTACAACTCCATACAAACCTTTTGAGGCTGACTTTAATTTTTTATTTTTTTATTTTTAACTATGGCTATGAACGTCACTTATGGAAGATAATTCCGCCTCATTGTCACAAGTACCAAACACCTTCACAGGTTAGGCCACCAAACGATCAGCTTAGAGAGAACGTTGATCCTGAATGCTCCCTTGATGTGACTTTTTTTTTTCTCGATATGGCTTCCAAATATATTTCTGGCTATTTTTTGCTTGATATTTGCTCTCCATGATGATAATGATGACGAACACACCATGATCACATTTTGACTCACTTCAGAGTGCTACACTTGACCATACTTGACGCCCATGCCAGCAGGTGAGAAACCCTACAATTGAACTTGGAGCGCTTGGCGTTTAGTTTGGAATGAAAACACAGAGATAGTAATGGAGGGTAATAGGTGTCCTAATAAAGGATACTATCGACTCAAAGAACACTTGTCTTGTTTAACATGTAACATTTTAGATCAATAGCCGTCCGCTAAGCCTGGGCAGAGCGTTTGAATGAAAATTAAGCCTATCTAAACTAATTCTAGGGCAATCTTAATTAAAACAGGAGAACTGCAATAATTTTTTCTCACGCAGATACTTCTTTAAAATGCTCAAAGAAAATCATTTAGGATGTCCTCCCACCTTTTCCTTGGTCCACAGAACTCGTCACTGTATTTGCAAATCCCGCGGGACGTAAAACACTATCATTGTCCCTTGGTTGAATTTTGGAGAGTGTCCGGTATAAAAACAGCATGTAATCGTGGAGAGCCACCGTGCTATTCGCCGACCGATATTCACTGTCCAGCCCATGTGTTTCCCCATCCCTGCTGTTCTCGGCCAGGTGGGAGATGGGTCCAGCCGGGTCGGAGGTGTGCTGCAGTGATCCAAGCTCCCAGGCTTCATTATACTTCGACCCAACACAGACAGCAAACCAGAGCAGAGAGGCCACAGTCTTTGTCGGATCCATTTGCAGAGATCTGGAGTGAAATAAAAAGCGCCGGGTGAGTTTGTGAGCTCGGAAACTCCCCTTTGCTCTTTAGATTGACTGAGGGATATTATCGTTGACTCCATCTACATTTGAGCCGTGATACGTGTACAGGTACACAGCGCCCCCGCCAGCGAGAAACCATACCCAAGTCAGTGGCAGTAGTCCAAATGGCATGGGCGTCAACTGTGTATGGCAAGGTGTGGTACTTGCCATGCAATTACCATACAATAGGAGATTTAAAAAATTAAAAAAAAACTACTCATTGGGAAAAAACAAAAGCACTGTGGACAACAAAGTGGAACTACTGATGTTGCCATTAACTCCACATACAGTAAGTAGGATTTTACAGACATCTAAGCTCTTGATTAACTGCCCAACTTTATATTCCCCATTGTAACGTGTCATAATTGTTGCAATCACTTACAACTGGAAAATGTTAGTCCCAAGAATTGTTTTGATTTAGGCCTATATATCATGCTGCTTGCATGATTAAGCACCTGAAAGACCAGTTAAATTTTTTATATCACTGTCTGCTATCTAATTCTAATGATGATTTGGTGACTTTCTAATAATGAATGCTTATGTAATTCTTAGTCAGGACCTCATTATACTGGCTGTGCAGCTAGACAAAAAAGTCCACTGTATAGCATGGAAATTCAAAGCTTGCCTTTTTCAGAGGGTAGATGGTGACACCAAGTGAGGACAAGCAAGTGTGTAGAATTTGGCATGTGTCATGGCATCAGGATGACAATATTTGTGCTGCAAGTGGATGCTGAAAAATGAGCATAGTGTTCATGAGAAACAGTCCAGAGAGGACTTAACTCACTCATAATAGGTCTTTCGTATTTTTGATAAGAAACTGAGCTGCCTTGGAAATGGTCATACATGTTTCTTTGAAAAGCAAGTGTGTCCAAACAAGTGTGCTAGCGCTTTATATAGTGAGGAACAGAGCATGACAGAGACAACGTCGATTTTAAACTTTTGAAAACTGTCTGGGCTTAAAATAACCTTTGTCAGTATTTTAGTCTTAGCAACTCTTTTTTTAATCACCTGTGGCATATATGGTTGATTTCATAGATTATTTGCAAGCTTGTTTTGAGGAAAGAATCTTATTAGAATCTCAGATGATGACAGCATTTTGGTGTGTACAGTCTTGGGACAGAACCTACAGGCTATAGGCACGGCAAGAAAACACTTAGCTTATCGTTATCACTGTCATCACTGCCATCACTATGCAGCATCGCATCTTCTGCCATCTGACAACAGCATCTTCATTTGTGATTTAGGATTATTTTAAAGAGGTATTTACATGTGAGCTTTGTAGTGAAATAATTATAATTTTAAAAGTGAGTGTCAGATTAGCCTTGAGCACATATTGTTCTAGCAAGTGGGGTACTATTTTGGGTAGGCTACCATTTGTCCATTTATATTATTTTGGTAACATTTATCCATTTATAATGCAGGACTGTCTCACAGTCTGATGGAGCTAAACTCACAAGATGCATGCTTTTAACGGAAAATTATACTGCACAGCATTTCAAGCTTACTTCTATCTTTCTGTGTTCTTGTCATTCAGGGATTTAATAGTAGTTAGGCTACTATAATTTCAGGCCATTTCCCTATTAATGAGACGGCATTTATAGGTCATTTTATACAAGCCAGCATGATAATTACCAATTTTCTCAGTTTTCAATGTCAAACCTGTACTATGTGCCTTTGCCCTTTTTGGTGAATAGACTAACTCCCTGTTACAGAAAAAGGTTGCCAAAATAGTGGCTTGCAGGTTTCTTGCATGTGAATATATTTGATAAAATATGAATGTTTATTCCAAAAAAGAAAAACCAATGCAGTTTAGTTGATACAAGGACAACTTTCTACAATCTTTGTTCTGGCATATTGTAAGATATTTTGGAGCCTCCCAGTGGTCTTAAAAAGAACAAAAAGATAGTCAAGATGTGCTTTCACAAAAGTAGTTGCTCTGTTGCTCATAAAAATGTTACAAAATGCTGCTTGAAGATACAAGCAACAAAAAAATCTTCACTTGAAATATGTATATATATATATGTATTGTTGCCAGTGTATTGTCGCCAGTGTATTGTCGTTGCTTCGCATCCTGTCATTGTTGCTGTTCCCCAGCGGTGTAGTGCAGGGTATACGCAGGTAAACCCCCTCTGATGCGCATCATTCAGTAGTGTGCTGCAAATTTTTTGGCTGGACCGCAACAGCGGGGCCAGCCCTATAAACGCGAATGTCTGTCACTGACTGAGTGATGAAGTTACACCATTGGTCGGCCATGGCACATCATAGGATCACAGAGCCAGAAATTTAAGTTTCGTTTTCTCCACCATCTTGTTTCACCGCTTAGATCGGGAGCTCGTTTCTCCCACACAGTAAGCAGACTGACCAATATCATGCATGTAAGCTGAAGCTAACTAAAGCTAACTGAAGCTAAAGTAAAATCTATACAATTATATCATATTGCCGTTTATTTTGATGCATATGCGCGAGCTCAGTCCACCTGACAGCCCTCTGTTCTGTCAGCGGAGAGAAAGACACAGACAAGCATGGAGGTTTCAGCCCGCCAAGGGCTTACTGCCAACGCTTCCCGGAGTTTCCTGGGGGCATGGTTCCAGCCAGTGCCGATAGCTGGGCGCTGATTTGTTCCCGGCGACCGGCGTTTTCGGCACCAATGGGTACCAGAGCGACCGGGGCTTGGATCAGGAGGACCAATGCGGGCCGTGGGCGCGGTGGAGAGGACAGCGGCGGAGAGAGGAGACGGGACATGCTGGAACGGAAATCAGTATGGATGTATGGACTATTATTCTGTATATTCACAGTCTACAGCAGAGTTAGTTACACCATTGGTCAGCCGTGGCATGTGGCACACCCATACACAGTCCAGCCATATGCTAGGTTTTGACCTAGTCTTGTTGCTAGTCTCCAAGGAGACTACATAAGTTGTGCCAATGTGAATATTCTTAACTTCTTCATTATGTTACACTTCATTTGATTTCTAATTGAAGTTTGAACTCGCTGTTGAAAGATAGCACACGTTTGGGTGGACACGGCCATGTTTGTGTCATAAAATGTTGTACTACTGTTGTGCATGTGAGAGCAAGTCCAGATCAAACATGTGACTACTTGACAGTATTCTTTCGCAGAGGCAATATCGTAGTCTATGAAGGTCTACTGAGACGTGATTATTGCTGGTTGAAAACTTAACCCAATACCCCGCTAGGATGACTTGAAATACAGTCAACCATGGCAATTTTTACTAATCTCTAAGGGAACTAAATATGTTGTTCCAATGAGAATATTCTTAACCATAGTCATGGACCCTTAGCTTCTGCTGAGTTTGCAGGTTTAGAGTGTCTACCCGTTCCTAGTTACCCCCCCAAAGAAATACAAAAACACTGAGTTAATTTAATTGATACATTTCCGCAATGCGCTCATATAGCAGTGGGACTTTTGCCTTCAAGTTCCGCAGAACTGAATATTTCCCAAACGGATTACTTTTACTAATCCCACCCAGTAGGGGCACTGTTTAACTTGATTTGAATAATGGTCTGAAAATGTCAAACATAATAGCGTTGTTTGTTGCTGTCCCGACAGACTTTTCCCTTGCCATGCATTGGGTTGCATAGCAAGTAGTGCAGCTTGAGCTTGCAAACTATGGGTGTCTGTCTTCACATTACCCAGAATGCTTTGCATGTACATTCGATTGTAACCTCAACTAATCCTCTTTATTATTTTACACTTCATTTCTAATTGAACTTTGAACTCGTTATTCAAAGATAGCACACTCTGATCATGCTTGCATCATCAAATGTTGTACTTGACTAAAAAGTACACCCAGTAAGAATTTAGAAATGCGCCATGTGTGTTGTGGATGTGAGACCGAGCCCAGATCAAACATGTAAATGCTAAACAGCATCCTTTCGCAGAGGCAATATCGTAGTCTATGAAGGTCTGCTGAGACGTGATTATTGCTGGTTGAAAACTTAACCCCATACCCCGCCAGGATGACTTGAAATACAGTCAGCCATGGCAATTTTTGCTAGTCTCCAAGGAGACTATATACGTTGTTTCAATGTGAATCTTCTTAACCATAATCATGAGGACCCATAGCTTTTACCGGTATCGCGGATTGAAAGATTCCAACCGTTCTGGTTACCCCCAACAAAAACAAGAAACATTTGATTGTTAGTGACAGACCCAGGTTAAAGTTTCCACAATGGGGTCACATAGCAGCGGGAGTTTCGCCTTCAAGTTCTGCAAAAAACGGATTACTTTTACTAATCCCACCCAGTAGGGGCACTGTTTAACTTGATTTGAATAATGGTCTGAAAATGTCAAACACAATAGCGTTGTTTGTTGCTGTCCCGACAGACTTTTCCCTTGCCATGCATTGGGTTGCATAGCAAGTAGTGCAGCTTGAGCTTGCAAACTATGGGTGTCTGTCTTCACATTACCCAGAATGCTTTGCATGTACATTCGATTGTAACCTCAACTAATCCTCTTTATTATTTTACACTTCATTTCTAATTGAACTTTGAACTCGTTATTCAAAGATAGCACACTCTGATCATGCTTGCATCATCAAATGTTGTACTTGACTAAAAAGTACACCCAGTAAGAATTTAGAAATGCGCCATGTGTGTTGTGGATGTGAGACCGAGCCCAGATCAAACATGTAAATGCTAAACAGCATTCTTTCGCAGAGGCAATATCGTAGTCTATGAAGGTCTGCTGAGACGTGATTATTGCTGGTTGAAAACTTAACCCAATATCCCGCCAGGATGACTTGAAATACAGTCAGCCATGGCAATTTTTGCTAGTCTCCAAGGAGACTATATACGTTGTTTCAATGTGAATCTTCTTAACCATAATCATGGGGACCCATAGCTTTTGCCGGTATCGCGGATTGAAAGACTCCAACCGTTCTGGTTACCCCCAACAAAAACAAGAAACATTTGATTGTTAGTGACAGACCCAGGTTAAAGTTTCCACAATGGGGTCACATAGCAGCGGGAGTTTCGCCTTCAAGTTCTGCAAAAAACGGATTACTTTTACTAATCCCACCCAGTAGGGGCACTGTTTAACTTGATTTGAATAATGGTCTGAAAATGTCAAACATAATAGCGTTGTTTGTTGCTGTCCCGACAGACTTTTCCCTTGCCATGCATTGGGTTGCATAGCAAGTAGTGCAGCTTGAGCTTGCAAACTATGGGTGTCTGTCTTCACATTACCCAGAATGCTTTGCATGTACATTCGATTGTAACCTCAACTAATCCTCTTTATTATTTTACACTTCATTTCTAATTGAACTTTGAACTCGTTATTCAAAGATAGCACACTCTGATCATGCTTGCATCATCAAATGTTGTACTTGACTAAAAAGTACACCCAGTAAGAATTTAGAAATGCGCCATGTGTGTTGTGGATGTGAGACCGAGCCCAGATCAAACATGTAAATGCTAAACAGCATCCTTTCGCAGAGGCAATATCGTAGTCTATGAAGGTCTGCTGAGACGTGATTATTGCTGGTTGAAAACTTAACCCAATACCCCGCCAGGATGACTTGAAATACAGTCAGCCATGGCAATTTTTGCTAGTCTCCAAGGAGACTATATACGTTGTTTCAATGTGAATCTTCTTAACCATAATCATGGGGACCCATAGCTTTTGCCGGTGTCGCGGATTGAAAGATTCCAACCGTTCTGGTTACCCCCAACAAAAACAAGAAACATTTGATTGTTAGTGACAGACCCAGGTTAAAGTTTCCACAATGGGGTCACATAGCAGCGGGAGTTTCGCCTTCAAGTTCTGCAAAAAACGGATTACTTTTACTAATCCCACCCAGTAGGGGCACTGTTTAACTTGATTTGAATAATGGTCTGAAAATGTCAAACATAATAGCGTTGTTTGTTGCTGTCCCGACAGACTTTTCCCTTGCCATGCATTGGGTTGCATAGCAAGTAGTGCAGCTTGAGCTTGCAAACTATGGGTGTCTGTCTTCACATTACCCAGAATGCTTTGCATGTACATTCGATTGTAACCTCAACTAATCCTCTTTATTATTTTACACTTCATTTCTAATTGAACTTTGAACTCGTTATTCAAAGATAGCACACTCTGATCATGCTTGCATCATCAAATGTTGTACTTGACTAAAAAGTACACCCAGTAAGAATTTAGAAATGCGCCATGTGTGTTGTGGATGTGAGACCGAGCCCAGATCAAACATGTAAATGCTAAACAGCATCCTTTCGCAGAGGCAATATCGTAGTCTATGAAGGTCTGCTGAGACGTGATTATTGCTGGTTGAAAACTTAACCCAATACCCCGCCAGGATGACTTGAAATACAGTCAGCCATGGCAATTTTTGCTAGTCTCCAAGGAGACTATATACGTTGTTTCAATGTGAATCTTCTTAACCATAATCATGGGGACCCATAGCTTTTGCCGGTATCGCGGATTGAAAGATTCCAACCGTTCTGGTTACCCCCAACAAAAACAAGAAACATTTGATTGTTAGTGACAGACCCAGGTTAAAGTTTCCACAATGGGGTCACATAGCAGCGGGAGTTTCGCCTTCAAGTTCTGCAAAAAACGGATTACTTTTACTAATCCCACCCAGTAGGGGCACTGTTTAACTTGATTTGAATAATGGTCTGAAAATGTCAAACATAATAGCGTTGTTTGTTGCTGTCCCGACAGACTTTTCCCTTGCCATGCATTGGGTTGCATAGCAAGTAGTGCAGCTTGAGCTTGCAAACTATGGGTGTCTGTCTTCACATTACCCAGAATGCTTTGCATGTACATTCGATTGTAACCTCAACTAATCCTCTTTATTATTTTACACTTCATTTCTAATTGAACTTTGAACTCGTTATTCAAAGATAGCACACTCTGATCATGCTTGCATCATCAAATGTTGTACTTGACTAAAAAGTACACCCAGTAAGAATTTAGAAATGCGCCATGTGTGTTGTGGATGTGAGACCGAGCCCAGATCAAACATGTAAATGCTAAACAGCATCCTTTCGCAGAGGCAATATCGTAGTCTATGAAGGTCTGCTGAGACGTGATTATTGCTGGTTGAAAACTTAACCCAATACCCCGCCAGGATGACTTGAAATACAGTCAGCCATGGCAATTTTTGCTAGTCTCCAAGGAGACTATATACGTTGTTTCAATGTGAATCTTCTTAACCATAATCATGGGGACCCATAGCTTTTGCTGGTATCGCGGATTGAAAGATTCCAACCGTTCTGGTTACCCCCAACAAAAACAAGAAACATTTGATTGTTAGTGACAGACCCAGGTTAAAGTTTCCACAATGGGGTCACATAGCAGCGGGAGTTTCGCCTTCAAGTTCTGCAAAAAACGGATTACTTTTACTAATCCCACCCAGTAGGGGCACTGTTTAACTTGATTTGAATAATGGTCTGAAAATGTCAAACATAATAGCGTTGTTTGTTGCTGTCCCGACAGACTTTTCCCTTGCCATGCGTTGGGTTGCATAGCAAGTAGTGCAGCTTGAGCTTGCAAACTATGGGTGTCTGTCTTCACATTACCCAGAATGCTTTGCATGTACATTCGATTGTAACCTCAACTAATCCTCTTTATTATTTTACACTTCATTTCTAATTGAACTTTGAACTCGTTATTCAAAGATAGCACACTCTGATCATGCTTGCATCATCAAATGTTGTACTTGACTAAAAAGTACACCCAGTAAGAATTTAGAAATGCGCCATGTGTGTTGTGGATGTGAGACCGAGCCCAGATCAAACATGTAAATGCTAAACAGCATCTTTTCGCAGAGGCAATATCGTAGTCTATGAAGGTCTGCTGAGACGTGATTATTGCTGGTTGAAAACTTAACCCAATACCCCGCCAGGATGACTTGAAATACAGTCAGCCATGGCAATTTTTGCTAGTCTCCAAGGAGATTATATACGTTGTTTCAATGTGAATCTTCTTAACCATAATCATGGGGACCCATAGCTTTTGCCGGTATCGCGGATTGAAAGATTCCAACCGTTCTGGTTACCCCCAACAAAAACAAGAAACATTTGATTGTTAGTGACAGACCCAGGTTAAAGTTTCCACAATGGGGTCACATAGCAGCGGGAGTTTCGCCTTCAAGTTCTGCAAAAAACGGATTACTTTTACTAATCCCACCCAGTAGGGGCACTGTTTAACTTGATTTGAATAATGGTCTGAAAATGTCAAACATAATAGCGTTGTTTGTTGCTGTCCCGACAGACTTTTCCCTTGCCATGCATTGGGTTGCATAGCAAGTAGTGCAGCTTGAGCTTGCAAACTATGGGTGTCTGTCTTCACATTACCCAGAATGCTTTGCATGTACATTCGATTGTAACCTCAACTAATCCTCTTTATTATTTTACACTTCATTTCTAATTGAACTTTGAACTCGTTATTCAAAGATAGCACACTCTGATCATGCTTGCATCATCAAATGTTGTACTTGACTAAAAAGTACACCCAGTAAGAATTTAGAAATGCGCCATGTGTGTTGTGGATGTGAGACCGAGCCCAGATCAAACATGTAAATGCTAAACAGCATCCTTTCGCAGAGGCAATATCGTAGTCTATGAAGGTCTGCTGAGACGTGATTATTGCTGGTTGAAAACTTAACCCAATACCCCGCCAGGATGACTTGAAATACAGTCAGCCATGGCAATTTTTGCTAGTCTCCAAGGAGACTATATACGTTGTTTCAATGTGAATCTTCTTAACCATAATCATGGGGACCCATAGCTTTTGCCGGTGTCGCGGATTGAAAGATTCCAACCGTTCTGGTTACCCCCAACAAAAACAAGAAACATTTGATTGTTAGTGACAGACCCAGGTTAAAGTTTCCACAATGGGGTCACATAGCAGCGGGAGTTTCGCCTTCAAGTTCTGCAAAAAACGGATTACTTTTACTAATCCCACCCAGTAGGGGCACTGTTTAACTTGATTTGAATAATGGTCTGAAAATGTCAAACATAATAGCGTTGTTTGTTGCTGTCCCGACAGACTTTTCCCTTGCCATGCATTGGGTTGCATAGCAAGTAGTGCAGCTTGAGCTTGCAAACTATGGGTGTCTGTCTTCACATTACCCAGAATGCTTTGCATGTACATTCGATTGTAACCTCAACTAATCCTCTTTATTATTTTACACTTCATTTCTAATTGAACTTTGAACTCGTTATTCAAAGATAGCACACTCTGATCATGCTTGCATCATCAAATGTTGTACTTGACTAAAAAGTACACCCAGTAAGAATTTAGAAATGCGCCATGTGTGTTGTGGATGTGAGACCGAGCCCAGATCAAACATGTAAATGCTAAACAGCATCCTTTCGCAGAGGCAATATCGTAGTCTATGAAGGTCTGCTGAGACGTGATTATTGCTGGTTGAAAACTTAACCCAATACCCCGCCAGGATGACTTGAAATACAGTCAGCCATGGCAATTTTTGCTAGTCTCCAAGGAGACTATATACGTTGTTTCAATGTGAATCTTCTTAACCATAATCATGGGGACCCATAGCTTTTGCCGGTATCGCGGATTGAAAGATTCCAACCGTTCTGGTTACCCCCAACAAAAACAAGAAACATTTGATTGTTAGTGACAGACCCAGGTTAAAGTTTCCACAATGGGGTCACATAGCAGCGGGAGTTTCGCCTTCAAGTTCTGCAAAAAACGGATTACTTTTACTAATCCCACCCAGTAGGGGCACTGTTTAACTTGATTTGAATAATGGTCTGAAAATGTCAAACATAATAGCGTTGTTTGTTGCTGTCCCGACAGACTTTTCCCTTGCCATGCATTGGGTTGCATAGCAAGTAGTGCAGCTTGAGCTTGCAAACTATGGGTGTCTGTCTTCACATTACCCAGAATGCTTTGCATGTACATTCGATTGTAACCTCAACTAATCCTCTTTATTATTTTACACTTCATTTCTAATTGAACTTTGAACTCGTTATTCAAAGATAGCACACTCTGATCATGCTTGCATCATCAAATGTTGTACTTGACTAAAAAGTACACCCAGTAAGAATTTAGAAATGCGCCATGTGTGTTGTGGATGTGAGACCGAGCCCAGATCAAACATGTAAATGCTAAACAGCATCCTTTCGCAGAGGCAATATCGTAGTCTATGAAGTTCTGCTGAGACGTGATTATTGCTGGTTGAAAACTTAACCCAATACCCCGCCAGGATGACTTGAAATACAGTCAGCCATGGCAATTTTTGCTAGTCTCCAAGGAGACTATATACGTTGTTTCAATGTGAATCTTCTTAACCATAATCATGGGGACCCATAGCTTTTGCCGGTATCGCGGATTGAAAGATTCCAACCGTTCTGGTTACCCCCAACAAAAACAAGAAACATTTGATTGTTAGTGACAGACCCAGGTTAAAGTTTCCACAATGGGGTCACATAGCAGCGGGAGTTTCGCCTTCAAGTTCTGCAAAAAACGGATTACTTTTACTAATCCCACCCAGTAGGGGCACTGTTTAACTTGATTTGAATAATGGTCTGAAAATGTCAAACATAATAGCGTTGTTTGTTGCTGTCCCGACAGACTTTTCCCTTGCCATGCATTGGGTTGCATAGCAAGTAGTGCAGCTTGAGCTTGCAAACTATGGGTGTCTGTCTTCACATTACCCAGAATGCTTTGCATGTACATTCGATTGTAACCTCAACTAATCCTCTTTATTATTTTACACTTCATTTCTAATTGAACTTTGAACTCGTTATTCAAAGATAGCACACTCTGATCATGCTTGCATCATCAAATGTTGTACTTGACTAAAAAGTACACCCAGTAAGAATTTAGAAATGCGCCATGTGTGTTGTGGATGTGAGACCGAGCCCAGATCAAACATGTAAATGCTAAACAGCATCCTTTCGCAGAGGCAATATCGTAGTCTATGAAGGTCTGCTGAGACGTGATTATTGCTGGTTGAAAACTTAACCCAATACCCC
Organism: Centroberyx affinis; assembly: GCF_046629955.1. NCBI lineage: Eukaryota > Metazoa > Chordata > Actinopteri > Beryciformes > Berycidae > Centroberyx > Centroberyx affinis. The sequence goes on from NW_027279551.1 coordinate 111,718, forward strand.
GCCAGGATGACTTGAAATACAGTCAGCCATGGCAATTTTTGCTAGTCTCCAAGGAGACTATATACGTCGTTTCAATGTGAATCTTCTTAACCATAATCATGGGGACCCATAGCTTTTGCCGGTATCGCGGATTGAAAGATTCCAACCGTTCTGGTTACCCCCAACAAAAACAAGAAACATTTGATTGTTAGTGACAGACCCAGGTTAAAGTTTCCACAATGGGGTCACATAGCAGCGGGAGTTTCGCCTTCAAGTTCTGCAAAAAACGGATTACTTTTACTAATCCCACCCAGTAGGGGCACTGTTTAACTTGATTTGAATAATGGTCTGAAAATGTCAAACATAATAGCGTTGTTTGTTGCTGTCCCGACAGACTTTTCCCTTGCCATGCATTGGGTTGCATAGCAAGTAGTGCAGCTTGAGCTTGCAAACTATGGGTGTCTGTCTTCACATTACCCAGAATGCTTTGCATGTACATTCGATTGTAACCTCAACTAATCCTCTTTATTATTTTACACTTCATTTCTAATTGAACTTTGAACTCGTTATTCAAAGATAGCACACTCTGATCATGCTTGCATCATCAAATGTTGTACTTGACTAAAAAGTACACCCAGTAAGAATTTAGAAATGCGCCATGTGTGTTGTGGATGTGAGACCGAGCCCAGATCAAACATGTAAATGCTAAACAGCATCCTTTCGCAGAGGCAATATCGTAGTCTATGAAGGTCTGCTGAGACGTGATTATTGCTGGTTGAAAACTTAACCCAATACCCCGCCAGGATGACTTGAAATACAGTCAGCCATGGCAATTTTTGCTAGTCTCCAAGGAGACTATATACGTTGTTTCAATGTGAATCTTCTTAACCATAATCATGGGGACCCATAGCTTTTGCCGGTATCGCGGATTGAAAGATTCCAACCGTTCTGGTTACCCCCAACAAAAACAAGAAACATTTGATTGTTAGTGACAGACCCAGGTTAAAGTTTCCACAATGGGGTCACATAGCAGCGGGAGTTTCGCCTTCAAGTTCTGCAAAAAACGGATTACTTTTACTAATCCCACCCAGTAGGGGCACTGTTTAACTTGATTTGAATAATGGTCTGAAAATGTCAAACATAATAGCGTTGTTTGTTGCTGTCCCGACAGACTTTTCCCTTGCCATGCATTGGGTTGCATAGCAAGTAGTGCAGCTTGAGCTTGCAAACTATGGGTGTCTGTCTTCACATTACCCAGAATGCTTTGCATGTACATTCGATTGTAACCTCAACTAATCCTCTTTATTATTTTACACTTCATTTCTAATTGAACTTTGAACTCGTTATTCAAAGATAGCACACTCTGATCATGCTTGCATCATCAAATGTTGTACTTGACTAAAAAGTACACCCAGTAAGAATTTAGAAATGCGCCATGTGTGTTGTGGATGTGAGACCGAGCCCAGATCAAACATGTAAATGCTAAACAGCATCCTTTCGCAGAGGCAATATCGTAGTCTATGAAGTTCTGCTGAGACGTGATTATTGCTGGTTGAAAACTTAACCCAATACCCCGCCAGGATGACTTGAAATACAGTCAGCCATGGCAATTTTTGCTAGTCTCCAAGGAGACTATATACGTTGTTTCAATGTGAATCTTCTTAACCATAATCATGGGGACCCATAGCTTTTGCCGGTATCGCGGATTGAAAGATTCCAACCGTTCTGGTTACCCCCAACAAAAACAAGAAACATTTGATTGTTAGTGACAGACCCAGGTTAAAGTTTCCACAATGGGGTCACATAGCAGCGGGAGTTTCGCCTTCAAGTTCTGCAAAAAACGGATTACTTTTACTAATCCCACCCAGTAGGGGCACTGTTTAACTTGATTTGAATAATGGTCTGAAAATGTCAAACATAATAGCGTTGTTTGTTGCTGTCCCGACAGACTTTTCCCTTGCCATGCATTGGGTTGCATAGCAAGTAGTGCAGCTTGAGCTTGCAAACTATGGGTGTCTGTCTTCACATTACCCAGAATGCTTTGCATGTACATTCGATTGTAACCTCAACTAATCCTCTTTATTATTTTACACTTCATTTCTAATTGAACTTTGAACTCGTTATTCAAAGATAGCACACTCTGATCATGCTTGCATCATCAAATGTTGTACTTGACTAAAAAGTACACCCAGTAAGAATTTAGAAATGCGCCATGTGTGTTGTGGATGTGAGACCGAGCCCAGATCAAACATGTAAATGCTAAACAGCATCCTTTCGCAGAGGCAATATCGTAGTCTATGAAGGTCTGCTGAGACGTGATTATTGCTGGTTGAAAACTTAACCCAATACCCCGCCAGGATGACTTGAAATACAGTCAGCCATGGCAATTTTTGCTAGTCTCCAAGGAGACTATATACGTCGTTTCAATGTGAATCTTCTTAACCATAATCATGGAGACCCATAGCTTTTGCCGGTATCGCGGATTGAAAGATTCCAACCGTTCTGGTTACCCCCAACAAAAACAAGAAACATTTGATTGTTAGTGACAGACCCAGGTTAAAGTTTCCACAATGGGGTCACATAGCAGCGGGAGTTTCGCCTTCAAGTTCTGCAAAAAACGGATTACTTTTACTAATCCCACCCAGTAGGGGCACTGTTTAACTTGATTTGAATAATGGTCTGAAAATGTCAAACATAATAGCGTTGTTTGTTGCTGTCCCGACAGACTTTTCCCTTGCCATGCATTGGGTTGCATAGCAAGTAGTGCAGCTTGAGCTTGCAAACTATGGGTGTCTGTCTTCACATTACCCAGAATGCTTTGCATGTACATTCGATTGTAACCTCAACTAATCCTCTTTATTATTTTACACTTCATTTCTAATTGAACTTTGAACTCGTTATTCAAAGATAGCACACTCTGATCATGCTTGCATCATCAAATGTTGTACTTGACTAAAAAGTACACCCAGTAAGAATTTAGAAATGCGCCATGTGTGTTGTGGATGTGAGACCGAGCCCAGATCAAACATGTAAATGCTAAACAGCATCCTTTCGCAGAGGCAATATCGTAGTCTATGAAGGTCTGCTGAGACGTGATTATTGCTGGTTGAAAACTTAACCCAATACCCCGCCAGGATGACTTGAAATACAGTCAGCCATGGCAATTTTTGCTAGTCTCCAAGGAGACTATATACGTCGTTTCAATGTGAATCTTCTTAACCATAATCATGGGGACCCATAGCTTTTGCCGGTATCGCGGATTGAAAGATTCCAACCGTTCTGGTTACCCCCAACAAAAACAAGAAACATTTGATTGTTAGTGACAGACCCAGGTTAAAGTTTCCACAATGGGGTCACATAGCAGCGGGAGTTTCGCCTTCAAGTTCTGCAAAAAACGGATTACTTTTACTAATCCCACCCAGTAGGGGCACTGTTTAACTTGATTTGAATAATGGTCTGAAAATGTCAAACATAATAGCGTTGTTTGTTGCTGTCCCGACAGACTTTTCCCTTGCCATGCATTGGGTTGCATAGCAAGTAGTGCAGCTTGAGCTTGCAAACTATGGGTGTCTGTCTTCACATTACCCAGAATGCTTTGCATGTACATTCGATTGTAACCTCAACTAATCCTCTTTATTATTTTACACTTCATTTCTAATTGAACTTTGAACTCGTTATTCAAAGATAGCACACTCTGATCATGCTTGCATCATCAAATGTTGTACTTGACTAAAAAGTACACCCAGTAAGAATTTAGAAATGCGCCATGTGTGTTGTGGATGTGAGACCGAGCCCAGATCAAACATGTAAATGCTAAACAGCATCCTTTCGCAGAGGCAATATCGTAGTCTATGAAGTTCTGCTGAGACGTGATTATTGCTGGTTGAAAACTTAACCCAATACCCCGCCAGGATGACTTGAAATACAGTCAGCCATGGCAATTTTTGCTAGTCTCCAAGGAGACTATATACGTTGTTTCAATGTGAATCTTCTTAACCATAATCATGGGGACCCATAGCTTTTGCCGGTATCGCGGATTGAAAGATTCCAACCGTTCTGGTTACCCCCAACAAAAACAAGAAACATTTGATTGTTAGTGACAGACCCAGGTTAAAGTTTCCACAATGGGGTCACATAGCAGCGGGAGTTTCGCCTTCAAGTTCTGCAAAAAACGGATTACTTTTACTAATCCCACCCAGTAGGGGCACTGTTTAACTTGATTTGAATAATGGTCTGAAAATGTCAAACATAATAGCGTTGTTTGTTGCTGTCCCGACAGACTTTTCCCTTGCCATGCATTGGGTTGCATAGCAAGTAGTGCAGCTTGAGCTTGCAAACTATGGGTGTCTGTCTTCACATTACCCAGAATGCTTTGCATGTACATTCGATTGTAACCTCAACTAATCCTCTTTATTATTTTACACTTCATTTCTAATTGAACTTTGAACTCGTTATTCAAAGATAGCACACTCTGATCATGCTTGCATCATCAAATGTTGTACTTGACTAAAAAGTACACCCAGTAAGAATTTAGAAATGCGCCATGTGTGTTGTGGATGTGAGACCGAGCCCAGATCAAACATGTAAATGCTAAACAGCATCCTTTCGCAGAGGCAATATCGTAGTCTATGAAGGTCTGCTGAGACGTGATTATTGCTGGTTGAAAACTTAACCCAATACCCCGCCAGGATGACTTGAAATACAGTCAGCCATGGCAATTTTTGCTAGTCTCCAAGGAGACTATATACGTCGTTTCAATGTGAATCTTCTTAACCATAATCATGGGGACCCATAGCTTTTGCCGGTATCGCGGATTGAAAGATTCCAACCGTTCTGGTTACCCCCAACAAAAACAAGAAACATTTGATTGTTAGTGACAGACCCAGGTTAAAGTTTCCACAATGGGGTCACATAGCAGCGGGAGTTTCGCCTTCAAGTTCTGCAAAAAACGGATTACTTTTACTAATCCCACCCAGTAGGGGCACTGTTTAACTTGATTTGAATAATGGTCTGAAAATGTCAAACATAATAGCGTTGTTTGTTGCTGTCCCGACAGACTTTTCCCTTGCCATGCATTGGGTTGCATAGCAAGTAGTGCAGCTTGAGCTTGCAAACTATGGGTGTCTGTCTTCACATTACCCAGAATGCTTTGCATGTACATTCGATTGTAACCTCAACTAATCCTCTTTATTATTTTACACTTCATTTCTAATTGAACTTTGAACTCGTTATTCAAAGATAGCACACTCTGATCATGCTTGCATCATCAAATGTTGTACTTGACTAAAAAGTACACCCAGTAAGAATTTAGAAATGCGCCATGTGTGTTGTGGATGTGAGACCGAGCCCAGATCAAACATGTAAATGCTAAACAGCATCCTTTCGCAGAGGCAATATCGTAGTCTATGAAGGTCTGCTGAGACGTGATTATTGCTGGTTGAAAACTTAACCCAATACCCCGCCAGGATGACTTGAAATACAGTCAGCCATGGCAATTTTTGCTAGTCTCCAAGGAGACTATATACGTTGTTTCAATGTGAATCTTCTTAACCATAATCATGGGGACCCATAGCTTTTGCCGGTATCGCGGATTGAAAGATTCCAACCGTTCTGGTTACCCCCAACAAAAACAAGAAACATTTGATTGTTAGTGACAGACCCAGGTTAAAGTTTCCACAATGGGGTCACATAGCAGCGGGAGTTTCGCCTTCAAGTTCTGCAAAAAACGGATTACTTTTACTAATCCCACCCAGTAGGGGCACTGTTTAACTTGATTTGAATAATGGTCTGAAAATGTCAAACATAATAGCGTTGTTTGTTGCTGTCCCGACAGACTTTTCCCTTGCCATGCATTGGGTTGCATAGCAAGTAGTGCAGCTTGAGCTTGCAAACTATGGGTGTCTGTCTTCACATTACCCAGAATGCTTTGCATGTACATTCGATTGTAACCTCAACTAATCCTCTTTATTATTTTACACTTCATTTCTAATTGAACTTTGAACTCGTTATTCAAAGATAGCACACTCTGATCATGCTTGCATCATCAAATGTTGTACTTGACTAAAAAGTACACCCAGTAAGAATTTAGAAATGCGCCATGTGTGTTGTGGATGTGAGACCGAGCCCAGATCAAACATGTAAATGCTAAACAGCATCCTTTCGCAGAGGCAATATCGTAGTCTATGAAGTTCTGCTGAGACGTGATTATTGCTGGTTGAAAACTTAACCCAATACCCCGCCAGGATGACTTGAAATACAGTCAGCCATGGCAATTTTTGCTAGTCTCCAAGGAGACTATATACGTTGTTTCAATGTGAATCTTCTTAACCATAATCATGGGGACCCATAGCTTTTGCCGGTATCGCGGATTGAAAGATTCCAACCGTTCTGGTTACCCCCAACAAAAACAAGAAACATTTGATTGTTAGTGACAGACCCAGGTTAAAGTTTCCACAATGGGGTCACATAGCAGCGGGAGTTTCGCCTTCAAGTTCTGCAAAAAACGGATTACTTTTACTAATCCCACCCAGTAGGGGCACTGTTTAACTTGATTTGAATAATGGTCTGAAAATGTCAAACATAATAGCGTTGTTTGTTGCTGTCCCGACAGACTTTTCCCTTGCCATGCATTGGGTTGCATAGCAAGTAGTGCAGCTTGAGCTTGCAAACTATGGGTGTCTGTCTTCACATTACCCAGAATGCTTTGCATGTACATTCGATTGTAACCTCAACTAATCCTCTTTATTATTTTACACTTCATTTCTAATTGAACTTTGAACTCGTTATTCAAAGATAGCACACTCTGATCATGCTTGCATCATCAAATGTTGTACTTGACTAAAAAGTACACCCAGTAAGAATTTAGAAATGCGCCATGTGTGTTGTGGATGTGAGACCGAGCCCAGATCAAACATGTAAATGCTAAACAGCATCCTTTCGCAGAGGCAATATCGTAGTCTATGAAGGTCTGCTGAGACGTGATTATTGCTGGTTGAAAACTTAACCCAATACCCCGCCAGGATGACTTGAAATACAGTCAGCCATGGCAATTTTTGCTAGTCTCCAAGGAGACTATATACGTCGTTTCAATGTGAATCTTCTTAACCATAATCATGGGGACCCATAGCTTTTGCCGGTATCGCGGATTGAAAGATTCCAACCGTTCTGGTTACCCCCAACAAAAACAAGAAACATTTGATTGTTAGTGACAGACCCAGGTTAAAGTTTCCACAATGGGGTCACATAGCAGCGGGAGTTTCGCCTTCAAGTTCTGCAAAAAACGGATTACTTTTACTAATCCCACCCAGTAGGGGCACTGTTTAACTTGATTTGAATAATGGTCTGAAAATGTCAAACATAATAGCGTTGTTTGTTGCTGTCCCGACAGACTTTTCCCTTGCCATGCATTGGGTTGCATAGCAAGTAGTGCAGCTTGAGCTTGCAAACTATGGGTGTCTGTCTTCACATTACCCAGAATGCTTTGCATGTACATTCGATTGTAACCTCAACTAATCCTCTTTATTATTTTACACTTCATTTCTAATTGAACTTTGAACTCGTTATTCAAAGATAGCACACTCTGATCATGCTTGCATCATCAAATGTTGTACTTGACTAAAAAGTACACCCAGTAAGAATTTAGAAATGCGCCATGTGTGTTGTGGATGTGAGACCGAGCCCAGATCAAACATGTAAATGCTAAACAGCATCCTTTCGCAGAGGCAATATCGTAGTCTATGAAGGTCTGCTGAGACGTGATTATTGCTGGTTGAAAACTTAACCCAATACCCCGCCAGGATGACTTGAAATACAGTCAGCCATGGCAATTTTTGCTAGTCTCCAAGGAGACTATATACGTTGTTTCAATGTGAATCTTCTTAACCATAATCATGGGGACCCATAGCTTTTGCCGGTATCGCGGATTGAAAGATTCCAACCGTTCTGGTTACCCCCAACAAAAACAAGAAACATTTGATTGTTAGTGACAGACCCAGGTTAAAGTTTCCACAATGGGGTCACATAGCAGCGGGAGTTTCGCCTTCAAGTTCTGCAAAAAACGGATTACTTTTACTAATCCCACCCAGTAGGGGCACTGTTTAACTTGATTTGAATAATGGTCTGAAAATGTCAAACATAATAGCGTTGTTTGTTGCTGTCCCGACAGACTTTTCCCTTGCCATGCATTGGGTTGCATAGCAAGTAGTGCAGCTTGAGCTTGCAAACTATGGGTGTCTGTCTTCACATTACCCAGAATGCTTTGCATGTACATTCGATTGTAACCTCAACTAATCCTCTTTATTATTTTACACTTCATTTCTAATTGAACTTTGAACTCGTTATTCAAAGATAGCACACTCTGATCATGCTTGCATCATCAAATGTTGTACTTGACTAAAAAGTACACCCAGTAAGAATTTAGAAATGCGCCATGTGTGTTGTGGATGTGAGACCGAGCCCAGATCAAACATGTAAATGCTAAACAGCATCCTTTCACAGAGGCAATATCGTAGTCTATGAAGGTCTGCTGAGACGTGATTATTGCTGGTTGAAAACTTAACCCAATACCCCGCCAGGATGACTTGAAATACAGTCAGCCATGGCAATTTTTGCTAGTCTCCAAGGAGACTATATACGTTGTTTCAATGTGAATCTTCTTAACCATAATCATGGGGACCCATAGCTTTTGCCGGTATCGCGGATTGAAAGACTGCAACCGTTCTGGTTACCCCCAACAAAAACAAGAAACATTTGATTGTTAGTGACAGACCCAGGTTAAAGTTTCCACAATGGGGTCACATAGCAGCGGTAGTTTCGCCTTCAAGTTCTGCAAAAAACGGATTACTTTTACTAATCCCACCCAGTAGGGGCACTGTTTAACTTGATTTGAATAATGGTCTGAAAATGTCAAACATAATAGCGTTGTTTGTTGCTGTCCCGACAGACTTTTCCCTTGCCATGCATTGGGTTGCATAGCAAGTAGTGCAGCTTGAGCTTGCAAACTATGGGTGTCTGTCTTCACATTACCCAGAATGCTTTGCATGTACATTCGATTGTAACCTCAACTAATCCTCTTTATTATTTTACACTTCATTTCTAATTGAACTTTGAACTCGTTATTCAAAGATAGCACACTCTGATCATGCTTGCATCATCAAATGTTGTACTTGACTAAAAAGTACACCCAGTAAGAATTTAGAAATGCGCCATGTGTGTTGTGGATGTGAGACCGAGCCCAGATCAAACATGTAAATGCTAAACAGCATCCTTTCGCAGAGGCAATATCGTAGTCTATGAAGGTCTGCTGAGACGTGATTATTGCTGGTTGAAAACTTAACCCAATACCCCGCCAGGATGACTTGAAATACAGTCAGCCATGGCAATTTTTGCTAGTCTCCAAGGAGACTATATACGTTGTTTCAATGTGAATCTTCTTAACCATAATCATGGGGACCCATAGCTTTTGCCGGTATCGCGGATTGAAAGACTCCAACCGTTCTGGTTACCCCCAACAAAAACAAGAAACATTTGATTGTTAGTGACAGACCCAGGTTAAAGTTTCCACAATGGGGTCACATAGCAGCGGGAGTTTCGCCTTCAAGTTCTGCAAAAAACGGATTACTTTTACTAATCCCACCCAGTAGGGGCACTGTTTAACTTGATTTGAATAATGGTCTGAAAATGTCAAACATAATAGCGTTGTTTGTTGCTGTCCCGACAGACTTTTCCCTTGCCATGCATTGGGTTGCATAGCAAGTAGTGCAGCTTGAGCTTGCAAACTATGGGTGTCTGTCTTCACATTACCCAGAATGCTTTGCATGTACATTCGATTGTAACCTCAACTAATCCTCTTTATTATTTTACACTTCATTTCTAATTGAACTTTGAACTCGTTATTCAAAGATAGCACACTCTGATCATGCTTGCATCATCAAATGTTGTACTTGACTAAAAAGTACACCCAGTAAGAATTTAGAAATGCGCCATGTGTGTTGTGGATGTGAGACCGAGCCCAGATCAAACATGTAAATGCTAAACAGCATCCTTTCGCAGAGGCAATATCGTAGTCTATGAAGGTCTGCTGAGACGTGATTATTGCTGGTTGAAAACTTAACCCAATACCCCGCCAGGATGACTTGAAATACAGTCAGCCATGGCAATTTTTGCTAGTCTCCAAGGAGACTATATACGTTGTTTCAATGTGAATCTTCTTAACCATAATCATGGGGACCCATAGCTTTTGCCGGTATCGCGGATTGAAAGATTCCAACCGTTCTGGTTACCCCCAACAAAAACAAGAAACATTTGATTGTTAGTGACAGACCCAGGTTAAAGTTTCCACAATGGGGTCACATAGCAGCGGGAGTTTCGCCTTCAAGTTCTGCAAAAAACGGATTACTTTTACTAATCCCACCCAGTAGGGGCACTGTTTAACTTGATTTGAATAATGGTCTGAAAATGTCAAACATAATAGCGTTGTTTGTTGCTGTCCCGACAGACTTTTCCCTTGCCATGCATTGGGTTGCATAGCAAGTAGTGCAGCTTGAGCTTGCAAACTATGGGTGTCTGTCTTCACATTACCCAGAATGCTTTGCATGTACATTCGATTGTAACCTCAACTAATCCTCTTTATTATTTTACACTTCATTTCTAATTGAACTTTGAACTCGTTATTCAAAGATAGCACACTCTGATCATGCTTGCATCATCAAATGTTGTACTTGACTAAAAAGTACACCCAGTAAGAATTTAGAAATGCGCCATGTGTGTTGTGGATGTGAGACCGAGCCCAGATCAAACATGTAAATGCTAAACAGCATCCTTTCGCAGAGGCAATATCGTAGTCTATGAAGGTCTGCTGAGACGTGATTATTGCTGGTTGAAAACTTAACCCAATACCCCGCCAGGATGACTTGAAATACAGTCAGCCATGGCAATTTTTGCTAGTCTCCAAGGAGACTATATACGTTGTTTCAATGTGAATCTTCTTAACCATAATCATGGGGACCCATAGCTTTTGCCGGTATCGCGGATTGAAAGACTCCAACCGTTCTGGTTACCCCCAACAAAAACAAGAAACATTTGATTGTTAGTGACAGACCCAGGTTAAAGTTTCCACAATGGGGTCACATAGCAGCGGGAGTTTCGCCTTCAAGTTCTGCAAAAAACGGATTACTTTTACTAATCCCACCCAGTAGGGGCACTGTTTAACTTGATTTGAATAATGGTCTGAAAATGTCAAACATAATAGCGTTGTTTGTTGCTGTCCCGACAGACTTTTCCCTTGCCATGCATTGGGTTGCATAGCAAGTAGTGCAGCTTGAGCTTGCAAACTATGGGTGTCTGTCTTCACATTACCCAGAATGCTTTGCATGTACATTCGATTGTAACCTCAACTAATCCTCTTTATTATTTTACACTTCATTTCTAATTGAACTTTGAACTCGTTATTCAAAGATAGCACACTCTGATCATGCTTGCATCATCAAATGTTGTACTTGACTAAAAAGTACACCCAGTAAGAATTTAGAAATGCGCCATGTGTGTTGTGGATGTGAGACCGAGCCCAGATCAAACATGTAAATGCTAAACAGCATCCTTTCGCAGAGGCAATATCGTAGTCTATGAAGGTCTGCTGAGACGTGATTATTGCTGGTTGAAAACTTAACCCAATACCCCGCCAGGATGATTTGAAATACAGTCAGCCATGGCAATTTTTGCTAGTCTCCAAGGAGACTATATACGTTGTTTCAATGTGAATCTTCTTAACCATAATCATGGGGACCCATAGCTTTTGCCGGTGTCGCGGATTGAAAGATTCCAACCGTTCTGGTTACCCCCAACAAAAACAAGAAACATTTGATTGTTAGTGACAGACCCAGGTTAAAGTTTCCACAATGGGGTCACATAGCAGCGGGAGTTTCGCCTTCAAGTTCTGCAAAAAACGGATTACTTTTACTAATCCCACCCAGTAGGGGCACTGTTTAACTTGATTTGAATAATGGTCTGAAAATGTCAAACATAATAGCGTTGTTTGTTGCTGTCCCGACAGACTTTTCCCTTGCCATGCATTGGGTTGCATAGCAAGTAGTGCAGCTTGAGCTTGCAAACTATGGGTGTCTGTCTTCACATTACCCAGAATGCTTTGCATGTACATTCGATTGTAACCTCAACTAATCCTCTTTATTATTTTACACTTCATTTCTAATTGAACTTTGAACTCGTTATTCAAAGATAGCACACTCTGATCATGCTTGCATCATCAAATGTTGTACTTGACTAAAAAGTACACCCAGTAAGAATTTAGAAATGCGCCATGTGTGTTGTGGATGTGAGACCGAGCCCAGATCAAACATGTAAATGCTAAACAGCATCCTTTCGCAGAGGCAATATCGTAGTCTATGAAGGTCTGCTGAGACGTGATTATTGCTGGTTGAAAACTTAACCCAATACCCCGCCAGGATGACTTGAAATACAGTCAGCCATGGCAATTTTTGCTAGTCTCCAAGGAGACTATATACGTTGTTTTAATGTGAATCTTCTTAACCATAATCATGGGGACCCATAGCTTTTGCCGGTATCGCGGATTGAAAGATTCCAACCGTTCTGGTTACCCCCAACAAAAACAAGAAACATTTGATTGTTAGTGACAGACCCAGGTTAAAGTTTCCACAATGGGGTCACATAGCAGCGGGAGTTTCGCCTTCAAGTTCTGCAAAAAACGGATTACTTTTACTAATCCCACCCAGTAGGGGCACTGTTTAACTTGATTTGAATAATGGTCTGAAAATGTCAAACATAATAGCGTTGTTTGTTGCTGTCCCGACAGACTTTTCCCTTGCCATGCATTGGGTTGCATAGCAAGTAGTGCAGCTTGAGCTTGCAAACTATGGGTGTCTGTCTTCACATTACCCAGAATGCTTTGCATGTACATTCGATTGTAACCTCAACTAATCCTCTTTATTATTTTACACTTCATTTCTAATTGAACTTTGAACTCGTTATTCAAAGATAGCACACTCTGATCATGCTTGCATCATCAAATGTTGTACTTGACTAAAAAGTACACCCAGTAAGAATTTAGAAATGCGCCATGTGTGTTGTGGATGTGAGACCGAGCCCAGATCAAACATGTAAATGCTAAACAGCATCCTTTCGCAGAGGCAATATCGTAGTCTATGAAGGTCTGCTGAGACGTGATTATTGCTGGTTGAAAACTTAACCCAATACCCCGTCAGGATGACTTGAAATACAGTCAGCCATGGCAATTTTTGCTAGTCTCCAAGGAGACTATATACGTTGTTTCAATGTGAATCTTCTTAACCATAATCATGGGGACCCATAGCTTTTGCCGGTATCGCGGATTGAAAGATTCCAACCGTTCTGGTTACCCCCAACAAAAACAAGAAACATTTGATTGTTAGTGACAGACCCAGGTTAAAGTTTCCACAATGGGGTCACATAGCAGCGGGAGTTTCGCCTTCAAGTTCTGCAAAAAACGGATTACTTTTACTAATCCCACCCAGTAGGGGCACTGTTTAACTTGATTTGAATAATGGTCTGAAAATGTCAAACATAATAGCGTTGTTTGTTGCTGTCCCGACAGACTTTTCCCTTGCCATGCATTGGGTTGCATAGCAAGTAGTGCAGCTTGAGCTTGCAAACTATGGGTGTCTGTCTTCACATTACCCAGAATGCTTTGCATGTACATTCGATTGTAACCTCAACTAATCCTCTTTATTATTTTACACTTCATTTCTAATTGAACTTTGAACTCGTTATTCAAAGATAGCACACTCTGATCATGCTTGCATCATCAAATGTTGTACTTGACTAAAAAGTACACCCAGTAAGAATTTAGAAATGCGCCATGTGTGTTGTGGATGTGAGACCGAGCCCAGATCAAACATGTAAATGCTAAACAGCATCCTTTCGCAGAGGCAATATCGTAGTCTATGAAGGTCTGCTGAGACGTGATTATTGCTGGTTGAAAACTTAACCCAATACCCCGCCAGGATGACTTGAAATACAGTCAGCCATGGCAATTTTTGCTAGTCTCCAAGGAGACTATATACGTTGTTTCAATGTGAATCTTCTTAACCATAATCATGGGGACCCATAGCTTTTGCCGGTATCGCGGATTGAAAAACTCCAACCGTTCTGGTTACCCCCAACAAAAACAAGAAACATTTGATTGTTAGTGACAGACCCAGGTTAAAGTTTCCACAATGGGGTCACATAGCAGCGGTAGTTTCGCCTTCAAGTTCTGCAAAAAACGGATTACTTTTACTAATCCCACCCAGTAGGGGCACTGTTTAACTTGATTTGAATAATGGTCTGAAAATGTCAAACATAATAGCGTTGTTTGTTGCTGTCCCGACAGACTTTTCCCTTGCCATGCATTGGGTTGCATAGCAAGTAGTGCAGCTTGAGCTTGCAAACTATGGGTGTCTGTCTTCACATTACCCAGAATGCTTTGCATGTACATTCGATTGTAACCTCAACTAATCCTCTTTATTATTTTACACTTCATTTCTAATTGAACTTTGAACTCGTTATTCAAAGATAGCACACTCTGATCATGCTTGCATCATCAAATGTTGTACTTGACTAAAAAGTACACCCAGTAAGAATTTAGAAATGCGCCATGTGTGTTGTGGATGTGAGACCGAGCCCAGATCAAACATGTAAATACTAAACAGCATCCTTTCGCAGAGGCAATATCGTAGTCTATGAAGGTCTGCTGAGACGTGATTATTGCTGGTTGAAAACTTAACCCAATACCCCGTCAGGATGACTTGAAATACAGTCAGCCATGGCAATTTTTGCTAGTCTCCAAGGAGACTATATACGTTGTTCCAATGTGAATCTTCTTAACCATAATCATGGGGACCCATAGCTTTTGCCGGTATCGCGGATTGAAAGATTCCAACCGTTCTGGTTACCCCCAACAAAAACAAGAAACATTTGATTGTTAGTGACAGACCCAGGTTAAAGTTTCCACAATGGGGTCACATAGCAGCGGGAGTTTCGCCTTCAAGTTCTGCAAAAAACGGATTACTTTTACTAATCCCACCCAGTAGGGGCACTGTTTAACTTGATTTGAATAATGGTCTGAAAATGTCAAACATAATAGCGTTGTTTGTTGCTGTCCCGACAGACTTTTCCCTTGCCATGCATTGGGTTGCATAGCAAGTAGTGCAGCTTGAGCTTGCAAACTATGGGTGTCTGTCTTCACATTACCCAGAATGCTTTGCATGTACATTCGATTGTAACCTCAACTAATCCTCTTTATTATTTTACACTTCATTTCTAATGGAACTTTGAACTCGTTATTCAAAGATAGCACACTCTGATCATGCTTGCATCATCAAATGTTGTACTTGACTAAAAAGTACACCCAGTAAGAATTTAGAAATGCGCCATGTGTGTTGTGGATGTGAGACCGAGCCCAGATCAAACATGTAAATGCTAAACAGCATCCTTTCGCAGAGGCAATATCGTAGTCTATGAAGGTCTGCTGAGACGTGATTATTGCTGGTTGAAAACTTAACCCAATACCCCGCCAGGATGACTTGAAATACAGTCAGCCATGGCAATTTTTGCTAGTCTCCAAGGAGACTATATACGTTGTTTCAATGTGAATCTTCTTAACCATAATCATGGGGACCCATAGCTTTTGCCGGTATCGCGGATTGAAAGATTCCAACCGTTCTGGTTACCCCCAACAAAAACAAGAAACATTTGATTGTTAGTGACAGACCCAGGTTAAAGTTTCCACAATGGGGTCACATAGCAGCGGGAGTTTCGCCTTCAAGTTCTGCAAAAAACGGATTACTTTTACTAATCCCACCCAGTAGGGGCACTGTTTAACTTGATTTGAATAATGGTCTGAAAATGTCAAACATAATAGCGTTGTTTGTTGCTGTCCCGACAGACTTTTCCCTTGCCATGCATTGGGTTGCATAGCAAGTAGTGCAGCTTGAGCTTGCAAACTATGGGTGTCTGTCTTCACATTACCCAGAATGCTTTGCATGTACATTCGATTGTAACCTCAACTAATCCTCTTTATTATTTTACACTTCATTTCTAATTGAACTTTGAACTCGTTATTCAAAGATAGCACACTCTGATCATGCTTGCATCATCAAATGTTGTACTTGACTAAAAAGTACACCCAGTAAGAATTTAGAAATGCGCCATGTGTGTTGTGGATGTGAGACCGAGCCCAGATCAAACATGTAAATGCTAAACAGCATCCTTTCGCAGAGGCAATATCGTAGTCTATGAAGGTCTGCTGAGACGTGATCATTGCTGGTTGAAAACTTAACCCAATACCCCGCCAGGATGACTTGAAATACAGTCAGCCATGGCAATTTTTGCTAGTCTCCAAGGAGACTATATACGTTGTTTCAATGTGAATCTTCTTAACCATAATCATGGGGACCCATAGCTTTTGCCGGTATCGCGGATTGAAAGATTCCAACCGTTCTGGTTACCCCCAACAAAAACAAGAAACATTTGATTGTTAGTGACAGACCCAGGTTAAAGTTTCCACAATGCGGTCACATAGCAGCGGGAGTTTCGCCTTCAAGTTCTGCAAAAAACGGATTACTTTTACTAATCCCACCCAGTAGGGGCACTGTTTAACTTGATTTGAATAATGGTCTGAAAATGTCAAACATAATAGCGTTGTTTGTTGCTGTCCCGACAGACTTTTCCCTTGCCATGCATTGGGTTGCATAGCAAGTAGTGCAGCTTGAGCTTGCAAACTATGGGTGTCTGTCTTCACATTACCCAGAATGCTTTGCATGTACATTCGATTGTAACCTCAACTAATCCTCTTTATTATTTTACACTTCATTTCTAATTGAACTTTGAACTCGTTATTCAAAGATAGCACACTCTGATCATGCTTGCATCATCAAATGTTGTACTTGACTAAAAAGTACACCCAGTAAGAATTTAGAAATGCGCCATGTGTGTTGTGGATGTGAGACCGAGCCCAGATCAAACATGTAAATGCTAAACAGTATCCTTTCGCAGAGGCAATATCGTAGTCTATGAAGGTCTGCTGAGACGTGATTATTGCTGGTTGAAAACTTAACCCAATACCACGCCAGGATGACTTGAAATACAGTCAGCCATGGCAATTTTTGCTAGTCTCCAAGGAGACTATATACGTTGTTTCAATGTGAATCTTCTTAACCATAATCATGGGGACCCATAGCTTTTGCCGGTATCGCGGATTGAAAGATTCCAACCGTTCTGGTTACCCCCAACAAAAACAAGAAACGTTTGATTGTTAGTGACAGACCCAGGTTAAAGTTTCCACTATGCGGTCACATAGCAGCGGGAGTTTCGCCTTCAAGTTCTGCAAAAAACGGATTACTTTTACTAATCCCACCCAGTAGGGGCACTGTTTAACTTGATTTGAATAATGGTCTGAAAATGTCAAACATAATAGCGTTGTTTGTTGCTGTCCCGACAGACTTTTCCCTTGCCATGCATTGGGTTGCATAGCAAGTAGTGCAGCTTGAGCTTGCAAACTATGGGTGTCTGTCTTCACATTACCCAGAATGCTTTGCATGTACATTCGATTGTAACCTCAACTAATCCTCTTTATTATTTTACACTTAATTTCTAATGGAACTTTGAACTCGTTATTCAAAGATAGCACACTCTGATCATGCTTGCATCATCAAATGTTGTACTTGACTAAAAAGTACACCCAGTAAGAATTTAGAAATGCGCCATGTGTGTTGTGGATGTGAGACCGAGCCCAGATCAAACATGTAAATGCTAAACAGCATCCTTTCGCAGAGGCAATATCGTAGTCTATGAAGGTCTGCTGAGACGTGATTATTGCTGGTTGAAAACTTAACCCAATACCCCGCCAGGATGACTTGAAATACAGTCAGCCATGGCAATTTTTGCTAGTCTCCAAGGAGACTATATACGTTGTTTCAATGTGAATCTTCTTAACCATAATCATGGGGACCCATAGCTTTTGCCGGTATCGCGGATTGAAAGATTCCAACCGTTCTGGTTACCCCCAACAAAAACAAGAAACATTTGATTGTTAGTGACAGACCCAGGTTAAAGTTTCCACAATGGGGTCACATAGCAGCGGGAGTTTCGCCTTCAAGTTCTGCAAAAAACGGATTACTTTTACTAATCCCACCCAGTAGGGGCACTGTTTAACTTGATTTGAATAATGGTCTGAAAATGTCAAACATAATAGCGTTGTTTGTTGCTGTCCCGACAGACTTTTCCCTTGCCATGCATTGGGTTGCATAGCAAGTAGTGCAGCTTGAGCTTGCAAACTATGGGTGTCTGTCTTCACATTACCCAGAATGCTTTGCATGTACATTCGATTGTAACCTCAACTAATCCTCTTTATTATTTTACACTTCATTTCTAATTGAACTTTGAACTCGTTATTCAAAGATAGCACACTCTGATCATGCTTGCATCATCAAATGTTGTACTTGACTAAAAAGTACACCCAGTAAGAATTTAGAAATGCGCCATGTGTGTTGTGGATGTGAGACCGAGCCCAGATCAAACATGTAAATGCTAAACAGCATCCTTTCGCAGAGGCAATATCGTAGTCTATGAAGGTCTGCTGAGACGTGATTATTGCTGGTTGAAAACTTAACCCAATACCCCGCCAGGATGACTTGAAATACAGTCAGCCATGGCAATTTTTGCTAGTCTCCAAGGAGACTATATACGTTGTTTCAATGTGAATCTTCTTAACCATAATCATGGGGACCCATAGCTTTTGCCGGTATCGCGGATTGAAAGATTCCAACCGTTCTGGTTACCCCCAACAAAAACAAGAAACATTTGATTGTTAGTGACAGACCCAGGTTAAAGTTTCCACAATGCGGTCACATAGCAGTGGGAGTTTCGCCTTCAAGTTCTGCAAAAAACGGATTACTTTTACTAATCCCACCCAGTAGGGGCACTGTTTAACTTGATTTGAATAATGGTCTGAAAATGTCAAACATAATAGCGTTGTTTGTTGCTGTCCCGACAGACTTTTCCCTTGCCATGCATTGGGTTGCATAGCAAGTAGTGCAGCTTGAGCTTGCAAACTATGGGTGTCTGTCTTCACATTACCCAGAATGCTTTGCATGTACATTCGATTGTAACCTCAACTAATCCTCTTTATTATTTTACACTTCATTTCTAATTGAACTTTGAACTCGTTATTCAAAGATAGCACACTCTGATCATGCTTGCATCATCAAATGTTGTACTTGACTAAAAAGTACACCCAGTAAGAATTTAGAAATGCGCCATGTGTGTTGTGGATGTGAGACCGAGCCCAGATCAAACATGTAAATGCTAAACAGCATCCTTTCGCAGAGGCAATATCGTAGTCTATGAAGGTCTGCTGAGACGTGATTATTGCTGGTTGAAAACTTAACCCAATACCCCGCCAGGATGACTTGAAATACAGTCAGCCATGGCAATTTTTGCTAGTCTCCAAGGAGACTATATACGTTGTTTCAATGTGAATCTTCTTAACCATAATCATGGGGACCCATAGCTTTTGCCGGTATCGCGGATTGAAAGATTCCCAACAAAAACAAGAAACATTTGATTGTTAGTGACAGACCCAGGTTAAAGTTTCCACAATGGGGTCACATAGCAGCGGGAGTTTCGCCTTCAAGTTCTGCAAAAAACGGATTACTTTTACTAATCCCACCCAGTAGGGGCACTGTTTAACTTGATTTGAATAATGGTCTGAAAATGTCAAACATAATAGCGTTGTTTGTTGCTGTCCCGACAGACTTTTCCCTTGCCATGCATTGGGTTGCATAGCAAGTAGTGCAGCTTGAGCTTGCAAACTATGGGTGTCTGTCTTCACATTACCCAGAATGCTTTGCATGTACATTCGATTGTAACCTCAACTAATCCTCTTTATTATTTTACACTTCATTTCTAATTGAACTTTGAACTCGTTATTCAAAGATAGCACACTCTGATCATGCTTGCATCATCAAATGTTGTACTTGACTAAAAAGTACACCCAGTAAGAATTTAGAAATGCGCCATGTGTGTTGTGGATGTGAGACCGAGCCCAGATCAAACATGTAAATGCTAAACAGCATCCTTTCGCAGAGGCAATATCGTAGTCTATGAAGGTCTGCTGAGACGTGATTATTGCTGGTTGAAAACTTAACCCAATACCCCGCCAGGATGACTTGAAATACAGTCAGCCATGGCAATTTTTGCTAGTCTCCAAGGAGACTATATACGTTGTTTCAATGTGAATCTTCTTAACCATAATCATGGGGACCCATAGCTTTTGCCGGTATCGCGGATTGAAAGATTCCAACCGTTCTGGTTACCCCCAACAAAAACAAGAAACATTTGATTGTTAGTGACAGACCCAGGTTAAAGTTTCCACAATGGGGTCACATAGCAGCGGGAGTTTCGCCTTCAAGTTCTGCAAAAAACGGATTACTTTTACTAATCCCACCCAGTAGGGGCACTGTTTAACTTGATTTGAATAATGGTCTGAAAATGTCAAACATAATAGCGTTGTTTGTTGCTGTCCCGACAGACTTTTCCCTTGCCATGCATTGGGTTGCATAGCAAGTAGTGCAGCTTGAGCTTGCAAACTATGGGTGTCTGTCTTCACATTACCCAGAATGCTTTGCATGTACATTCGATTGTAACCTCAACTAATCCTCTTTATTATTTTACACTTCATTTCTAATTGAACTTTGAACTCGTTATTCAAAGATAGCACACTCTGATCATGCTTGCATCATCAAATGTTGTACTTGACTAAAAAGTACACCCAGTAAGAATTTAGAAATGCGCCATGTGTGTTGTGGATGTGAGACCGAGCCCAGATCAAACATGTAAATGCTAAACAGCATCCTTTCGCAGAGGCAATATCGTAGTCTATGAAGGTCTGCTGAGACGTGATTATTGCTGGTTGAAAACTTAACCCAATACCCCGCCAGGATGACTTGAAATACAGTCACGGTGTTACGCCCCGGCCTAGGAGAAACCTGGGCGCAACGTAAAAGGATGGCTCCCCTCTTTCCCCGCTCCCAAACACAACCAGCAAACACGTAGTTTGAGCCCCAAACAGTTTATTGTTTCAGGGAGAACAGGCGTCAGGGTGGGTAAAAGGCCAAAATAACAACCCAAAAGAAAACTGACACAGATTCCCTAATCTTACCTGCTTAAAGAAAAGAAACAAAATTACATGAGGCTTACCTACACTCCTAACCAAGGAAACACAGGAGAAAAAGGATCTCAAACAAAAAAGGCCACCCACCCCTACAACTCCCAGGGCTGTAACAAAGCAATGAACAGAACTAACACAGAGAACTAAGATGCTGGCAGGTTGGAGGCTGGCAAAGAAAGGAGACGATCTCTTGACAGGTGGCAGCAGCTTTATACTTTGGTGTCTCAGCAGGAACCAATCACCGGCCAGGACACACCTACACAATCACACAGCACAACCAATCATAGCACACCACCTGCTGCTCATCAGACACACAGATGAGAGAGGGAGAGAAAGCACAGAGCAGAAGAACACAACAGTACATGGAAAACCACACATATGACCAAGGGTCATAACACCTCCCCTCCTGAATATCAAACATCCCACCCCTAAAGAAATGTTTGATACTCAGGGATCATACGAACGAGATAAAGCGTCGGCCATGACATTATCTTTACCTCTCTTATAATGGATTTCCATACAAAAATCCTGCAACAGCAAAGACCAACGCATGAGTCGCTGGTTGCTATTGCGCATCTGTGATAGAAAAACCAAGGGGTTGTGGTCTGAGAACACTACAACTGGGTCAGCGCTGGAACCGACATACACTTCAAAGTGTTGCAGGGCAAGTAACAAAGCTAAGGCTTCCTTCTCAATGGTACTGTAATTTACCTGATGTACATTGAATTTTTAATCGTTAACAATCGTCATCCTCCTGCAGCAACACCGCACCCGCGCCTCGGGCACTCGCGTCAACCTCCAACTTGAACGGGCGCGCAAAGTCCGGGGCGGCAAGCACTGGCGCGCTGCAGAGGAGAGCCTTAGCAGAGTTAAAAGCAGCCTGACAACAAGGGGTCCACACAAATGCCTTGGTGGGACTGGACAAACTAGTTAGGGGAGCCACAACATCAGCAAAATTTTTACAAAAGCCACGATAGTAGCCACTCATCCCCAGAAAACGGCGAAGTCCACGTCTGGTTCGTGGCACCGGAAAATCAATTATTGCCTGTACTTTTGCAGCAACAGGACGCACTTGACCTTGGCCCACCTGTTTCCCTAGGTAGGTGACAACCGCCTTCCCAAACTCACACTTGGCCAAGTTCAGTGTGAGGGAAGCTTCTTTCAAACGACCAAATATCTCAGACAAAGTTGCAACATGATCTGACCAGGAAGAGGAGTAGGCCACCACATCGTCCAGATACGCCTCACAGTTTTTGACACCTGCTAAAACCTTATTCATTAATCTCTGGAATGTGGCTGGGGCATTCCGGAGACCAAAAGGCATGACAGTATATTGCAAAAAGTGATCTGGAGTGACAAAAGCTGAAATGTCTGAAGCACGAGGGGTCAGGGGCACTTGCCAATATCCCTTCAACAAGTCAAGTTTGGTTACATACATAGCTGACCCTACACGATCAACGCAATCCTCCATCCGAGGAAGAGGGAAGGAATCAGGCTTGGTTATGGCATTCACTTTTCTGAAATCGTTGCAAAAACGAGGCGTCTGGTCAGGCTTCGGAACGAGGAGCGAAGGTGAGCTCCAGGGACTGGAGCTGGGGACGGCAAAACCATGTTGGAGGAGATACTCAACTTCCTGCTTTATCACAGCCCTCTTCGTAGGATTAACCCGGTAAGGATGCTGTTTTATGGGCTGATGATCACCTATATCTACATCATGAGCAAGGACTGTTGTCTGAGTGGGGTTGTCACCGAACAAAACTAAATGGTTGTCAATAAGCAGGGTTATGTCACCTCGGGCTGAAACAGGTAAATGAGACAAGTGAGCATCTAAGTTGGACAGAATCTCGGAATTTTTCAAACGTGCGCAGGGCACCGAACCACGTTTGTTGCGCAACCCATCCACCTCAGGGCTGTACAACGGCGGCGAATCCGAAACAACGGCAGCGGGGGCCACCAACGAGGGTGAGGCATCGGCGCTGTCACGAGTGAAATAGCTCTTTAGCATATTAACGTGACATACACGGAATTTCTTTGCACGATCAGGTGTTTTTATCTCATAATCAGTTTCACTGAGCCTACGCTCAACAAAATATGGGCCATGAAACTTGGCCTGCAAACACGAACCGGCAATTGGCAACAGAACCAACACTTGATCTCCAGGCTGAAAATCTCTTACAGCTGATTTTCGGTCATAGTTACTTTTCATTTTGGACTGTGCGGTCGAGAGAGCACTACGAGCCAACTCACATGCTGAATGTAACCTCTCCCTGAAGGAACTCACATAGTCCAAAATATTATGGCCGGGCCTGGGTTTCTCTGCAAGCCACCTCTCTTGCAGCAGGCGCAACGGACCACGCACGGTATGGCCGAAAACCAGCTCCGCTGGGCTGAAACCCAGCGACTCCTGTGTGGTTTCTCGAACAGCAAACAACAGAAGAGGTAAACCCTCATCCCACTCACGACCGGACTCTAGGCAGAATTTACGGAGCATAGACTTCAAAGTTTGATGAAACCTCTCCAGTGCGCCTTGACTCTCCGGATGATACGCACTGGAGGTGTGGTGCTTAACAGACAGTTCTGACATTACCTGGGCAAATACTTTCGACATGAAGTTGGATCCTTGATCACTCTGCACACGTTTAGGCAACCCAAAAGTGGTGAAGAATTTGACTAATGCCTTCACTATTGCACGGGCCTTTATTGTGCGTAATGGCACAGCCTCTGGATAACGCGTCGCGGCGCACATGACGGTGAGGATATACTGATTACCCGACTTTGTTTTTGGCAAAGGCCCGACACAATCAATGATGACATGCTCAAACGGTTCTCCCACAACAGGAATTGGTTTCAACGGAGCGGGTGGAATTACTTGGTTGGGTTTACCCACCATTTGGCAACGATGGCAAGTGCGGCAGAATTTGGCAACATCTGATTTTAACCCAGGCCAAAAGAAATAGCGGAGGATGCGATGGTACGTCTTTCTAATCCCCAGATGACCAGAGAGACTGTGATCATGGGCCAAACTCAACACTTGGGAACGGAACTGTACGGGCACAACAACTTGTTGAACAGCTTAACCTTTCAAACCAGATACAGGAGACCAGTTACGCCTGAGGACACCACCATCCAACCAGTAAGTAACAGGGTTTTCATCAACTGTCTGCGCAAGGGCGGTAGACAAGCAAGTAGCCAGAGTGCTGTCAGATTGCTGAGCCTGAATAAGTTGGGCTTTATCCACTGATAAAGTCAACTCTGCATCCTCTAATTTCGGGCTAGCAGAAACAAACACCTTCGAATCAGTTAACACAGGGGTACTTTCTGAAGAGGTAGTGAGTGGATCCAACATAAACGAATCACTGAGATCCACTACATTACCAAATTTGCGAGTCTGCGCTCGCGTAACGGCGCATGCAGGAAAAATAGGGGGCGAATTTGGCACAGTGGGGGCAGCGTCACACAGATCCAAAACAGGATTTTCGATTACCTCGGGAGGAGGAAACACTTTTCCTCCTGCCAGGTCGTTCCCGAGGATAAGATCCACTCCCGACATGGGTAGTTGAGGGCGCACGCCAACTCGCACACGGCCCGACACTAGAGGGGAGGAGAGATAGACAGTGTGTAATGGCACGCGTAAAACACTCATTTTAATTCCCCACACCAAGATGTCGGAACCACCATAGGTTTCGGGCGAGAACGGCAAGACACCACCACGGATAAATGAGTATTTTGCACCGGTATCCCGCAGGATAGTGATCGGAACTCGGTCAGCCTCATTGTCAGTCAAAGCCAAAAACCCCTCAGAAAGGAATGGTCTGAACTCATCATCCAGCTTATCGGGAGCTTCTACCGTCTGGTCATGCTGAATAGGTTTTGCTTGAACGAGACCAACGGCAGATGGCCCTTTGCCAGGTTTGATTTGCTCTTTCCTCTTGAGTGCAGGACAGACTGCAATGAGGTGACCGGTTTCATGGCAATAGAAACACTCGCGGTCTCCGTTCGAGGCGGGCGCGTTACGCCGAGTCATTTTGGGGGATTTTCTTCTCTCTGTGGAGGCAGAGTAGTCACGGTGCGCCGGCGGGGAAAAAACATTTTTGTGTGTTAAAGCAAATTCATCGGCCAGCACCGCGCCTTCCGAGAGAGTTGTGACTTTTTGTTCATTCAGATACAACACAATTTTATCTGGTAGGTGGTTTTTGAACTCCTCCAGCAGGACGAGCTCCCGCAGCTGTGCAAAATCTAGGGCCTTACTGGCCTGACACCATTTATCAAACAGGATCCCCTTCTCCCGCGCAAACTCTACATAGGTCTGGTTGACAGTTTTTTCACACATTCTAAATTTTTGCCTATAAGCCTCAGGAACTAACTCATACGCACGTAAAACAGTGGCCTTCACAATCTCATAATTTAAACTTTGTTCGATTGTAAGGCTGGCACACACCTCCTGTGCTTTTCCCACTAGTTTACAGTGCAATAGGAGAGGCCACACATCCTTTGGCCAATTCAAGGTGGCTGCAATGCGTTCAAAAGCATTGAAATATGAGTCTACCTCAGCCTCCCTGAATTGAGGAACAAGTGCAATATGCCGGCTTACATCAAAACTGTCGTGGCGGCTGGAAAGAGGTGCTTGGTGGTGACTGGAGGATAGGTTGCTGGATTGACCCCGCTCTAGCTCTAGAGCCCGCAGCCGCAGATGCATGGTCTCAGTTTCCAGCTCCCGGTTCCTCACCTCTGCCTCTTTAATCTGAAGCACCAACCTGAGCTCCTCGGCTTTCATGCCTTGGAAACCCAGGGGGTCTCCGTGAGGCGATGGAACACGGTTCTCTGCATGGTGCTTCTCCTCACCACCTACAGCCATTGGAGGCATAGAAAGCAGACCTCCTTCCCCCAGCCGCTCACACAGGATCAGCTTGATTTCAGCCTTCTTGGCATTTAATGGCACCTGTACATCAAAAAAGTTAGCAATAATGAGTAGATCAGCTTTCCTACATCTATCCAATTTCTCTGCAGTTGGATTTGTAGTGAAATCATCCAGCTGGAACTCCATACTGCCACACTCACGAAAGAAAAAACTGCCAACCAGAAACAAGAAAGTAGAGACTTACCGAACGAGCTACCACCGGAAACGGACGGACGAGCCCCCAATTCATGTTACGCCCCGGCCTAGGGGAAACCTGGGCGCAACATAAAAGGATGGCTCCCCTCTTTCCCCGCTCCCAAACACAACCAGCAAACACGAAGTTTGAGCCCCAAACAGTTTATTGTTTCAGGGAGAACAGGCGTCAGGGTGGGTAAAAGGCCAAAATAACAACCCAAAAGAAAACTGACACAGATTCCCTAATCTTACCTGCTTAAAGAAAAGAAACAAAATTACATGAGGCTTACCTACACTCCTAACCAAGGAAACACAGGAGAAAAAGGATCTCAAACAAAAAAGGCCACCCACCCCTACAACTCCCAGGGCTGTAACAAAGCAATGAACAGAACTAACACAGAGAACTAAGATGCTGGCAGGTTGGAGGCTGGCAAAGAAAGGAGACGATCTCTTGACAGGTGGCAGCAGCTTTATACTTTGGTGTCTCAGCAGGAACCAATCACCGGCCAGGACACACCTACACAATCACACAGCACAACCAATCATAGCACACCACCTGCTGCTCATCAGACACACAGATGAGAGAGGGAGAGAAAGCACAGAGCAGAAGAACACAACAGTACATGGAAAACCACACATATGACCAAGGGTCATAACACATGGCAATTTTTGCTAGTCTCCAAGGAGACTATATACGTTGTTTCAATGTGAATCTTCTTAACCATAATCATGGGGACCCATAGCTTTTGCCGGTATCGCGGATTGAAAGATTCCAACCGTTCTGGTTACCCCCAACAAAAACGAGAAACATTTGATTGTTAGTGACAGACCCAGGTTAAAGTTTCCACAATGGGGTCACATAGCAGCGGGAGTTTCGCCTTCAAGTTCTGCAAAAAACGGATTACTTTTACTAATCCCACCCAGTAGGGGCACTGTTTAACTTGATTTGAATAATGGTCTGAAAATGTCAAACATAATAGCGTTGTTTGTTGCTGTCCCGACAGACTTTTCCCTTGCCATGCATTGGGTTGCATAGCAAGTAGTGCAGCTTGAGCTTGCAAACTATGGGTGTCTGTCTTCACATTACCCAGAATGCTTTGCATGTACATTCGATTGTAACCTCAACTAATCCTCTTTATTATTTTACACTTCATTTCTAATTGAACTTTGAACTCGTTATTCAAAGATAGCACACTCTGATCATGCTTGCATCATCAAATGTTGTACTTGACTAAAAAGTATACCCAGTAAGAATTTAGAAATGCGCCATGTGTGTTGTGGATGTGAGACCGAGCCCAGATCAAACATGTAAATGCTAAACAGCATCCTTTCGCAGAGGCAATATCGTAGTCTATGAAGGTCTGCTGAGACGTGATTATTGCTGGTTGAAAACTTAACCCAATACCCCGCCAGGATGACTTGAAATACAGTCAGCCATGGCAATTTTTGCTAGTCTCCAAGGAGACTATATACGTTGTTTTAATGTGAATCTTCTTAACCATAATCATGGGGACCCATAGCTTTTGCCGGTATCGCGGATTGAAAGATTCCAACCGTTCTGGTTACCCCCAACAAAAACAAGAAACATCCCAATTACTAGAAATAAGATTTGCAAAGCAAAGACAACAGAGTAAGGTACTGCTGGGATTTGAACCCAGGGTCTCCTGTTTACAAGACAGGTGCTTTCACCAGCTAAGCCACAGTACCTCCTTGTTTGGGGTTCTACACAAGGAAGAGGTGCCTTGTAAGCCCACCCTTCCATCGTCAAGCCAACAAATGTTTTCTTCTTTTCTCACTAGAGCAGCTGTACCTGCTGTTTTCATATGCGGGAAACATATTCGGGCAGGTCTTTTAAGAGAAAATGCACATGCCCGCTACTTTACGCAGCGGCCGTAACTTTAACTAAATAAGGAGGGGGTTCTCGACTGTAGCCAGGTGATGTTCAAATGCAATCAAGTTGCAACAGTATCCATTCCAAGTCTATAACGAGCTAGCAGGGGTCTGTGCCACGAAGATTCACTACTTCTTTCAGGCGCTGGCATTCCAACCAAGGTAAGACTTGTTTTGGGGAATCAACACAACAACTGCGGAACATGACGACTTTGGAAAGTGCTGCCATTTTCTGCCGGCAAAGCAACTGTCGTTTTTCCGGTTGTGTGAAGAGACAGTTGACACTCTGAACGGGGATCTTTAAGAACAACCTCAAAGGTATACTATGAATTTCAAGGTTTTAAAGTTGAAGGCAAACGCCCAATGTGGGGCTCGAACCCACGACCCTGAGATTAAGAGTCTCATGCTCTACCGACTGAGCTAACCGGGCTCTTCCTCCAAGTCGCTTAGACACTTCTCTCGCCGAGCAGTAATAAAAAAGGTCCAAAATTGAGGGTTTACACAAAGTCCTTGTTTCAGGTGCTGGACTTCCAGCCAAGTTGTAAACACAACAACTAAGAAACCTTGCCACTGTGGAAAACGGCGTCATTTTCTCTGGACACAACAACAGTCTTCCCGTTCAGCGCAGAGACAGTCGGCATTTCGAAAGAGAATCTTTAACAACAATCACAGAGGAACAGTACGAAGTTAAAGGTTTCAAAGTTGAAGGCAAACGCCCAATGTGGGGCTCGAACCCACGACCCTGAAATTAAGAGTCTCATGCTCTACCGACTGAGCTAACCGGGCTCTTTCTCAATCTGACTTTGAGCTTTTTCACGCCGAGCAATAATAGAACATGTTGTACATTGAGGATTTGCACAGACTCCCGATTGCTAGAAATAAGATTTGCATTGATAAAACGCACCGTAATATTGCAAAGCAAAGACAACAGAGTAAGGTACTGCTGGGATTTGAACCCAGGGTCTCCTGTTTACAAGACAGGTGCTTTCACCAGCTAAGCCACAGTACCTCCTTGTTTGGGGCTCTACACAAGGAAGAGGTGCCTTGTAAGCCCACCCTTCCATCGTCAAGCCAACAAATGTTTTCTTCTTTTCTCACTAGAGCAGCTGTACCTGCTGTTTTCATATGCGGGAAACATATTCGGGCAGGTCTTTTAAGAGAAAATGCACATGCCCGCTACTTTACGCAGCGGCCGTAACTTTAACTAAATAAGGAGGGGGTTCTCGACTGTAGCCAGGTGATGTTCAAATGCAATCAAGTTGCAACAGTATCCATTCCAAGTCTATAACGAGCTAGCAGGGGTCTGTGCCACGAAGATTCACTACTTCTTTCAGGCGCTGGCATTCCAACCAAGGTAAGACTTGTTTTGGGGAATCAACACAACAACTGCGGAACATGACGACTTTGGAAAGTGCTGCCATTTTCTGCCGGCAAAGCAACTGTCGTTTTTCCGGTTGTGTGAAGAGACAGTTGACACTCTGAACGGGGATCTTTAAGAACAACCTCAAAGGTATACTATGAATTTCAAGGTTTTAAAGTTGAAGGCAAACGCCCAATGTGGGGCTCGAACCCACGACCCTGAGATTAAGAGTCTCATGCTCTACCGACTGAGCTAACCGGGCTCTTCCTCCAAGTCGCTTAGACACTTCTCTCGCCGAGCAGTAATAAAAAAGGTCCAAAATTGAGGGTTTACACAAAGTCCTTGTTTCAGGTGCTGGACTTCCAGCCAAGTTGTAAACACAACAACTAAGAAACCTTGCCACTGTGGAAAACGGCGTCATTTTCTCTGGACACAACAACAGTCTTCCCGTTCAGCGCAGAGACAGTCGGCATTTCGAAAGAGAATCTTTAACAACAATCACAGAGGAACAGTACGAAGTTAAAGGTTTCAAAGTTGAAGGCAAACGCCCAATGTGGGGCTCGAACCCACGACCCTGAGATTAAGAGTCTCATGCTCTACCGACTGAGCTAACCGGGCTCTTTCTCAATCTGACTTTGAGCTTTTTCACGCCGAGCAATAATAGAACATGTTGTACATTGAGGATTTGCACAGACTCCCGATTGCTAGAAATAAGATTTGCATTGATAAAACGCACCGTAATATTGCAAAGCAAAGACAACAGAGTAAGGTACTGCTGGGATTTGAACCCAGGGTCTCCTGTTTACAAGACAGGTGCTTTCACCAGCTAAGCCACAGTACCTCCTTGTTTGGGGCTCTACACAAGGAAGAGGTGCCTTGTAAGCCCACCCTTCCATCGTCAAGCCAACAAATGTTTTCTTCTTTTCTCACTAGAGCAGCTGTACCTGCTGTTTTCATATGCGGGAAACATATTCGGGCAGGTCTTTTAAGAGAAAATGCACATGCCCGCTACTTTACGCAGCGGCCGTAACTTTAACTAAATAAGGAGGGGGTTCTCGACTGTAGCCAGGTGATGTTCAAATGCAATCAAGTTGCAACAGTATCCATTCCAAGTCTATAACGAGCTAGCAGGGGTCTGTGCCACGAAGATTCACTACTTCTTTCAGGCGCTGGCATTCCAACCAAGGTAAGACTTGTTTTGGGGAATCAACACAACAACTGCGGAACATGACGACTTTGGAAAGTGCTGCCATTTTCTGCCGGCAAAGCAACTGTCGTGTGAAGAGACAGTTGACACTCTGAACGGGGATCTTTAAGAACAACCTCAAAGGTATACTATGAATTTCAAGGTTTTAAAGTTAAAGGCAAACGCCCAATGTGGGGCTCGAACCCACGACCCTGAGATTAAGAGTCTCATGCTCTACCGACTGAGCTAACCGGGCTCTTCCTCCAAGTCGCTTAGACACTTCTCTCGCCGAGCAGTAATAAAAAAGGTCCAAAATTGAGGGTTTACACAAAGTCCTTGTTTCAGGTGCTGGACTTCCAGCCAAGTTGTAAACACAACAACTAAGAAACCTTGCCACTGTGGAAAACGGCGTCATTTTCTCTGGACACAACAACAGTCTTCCCGTTCAGCGCAGAGACAGTCGGCATTTCGAAAGAGAATCTTTAACAACAATCACAGAGGAACAGTACGAAGTTAAAGGTTTCAAAGTTGAAGGCAAACGCCCAATGTGGGGCTCGAACCCACGACCCTGAGATTAAGAGTCTCATGCTCTACCGACTGAGCTAACCGGGCTCTTTCTCAATCTGACTTTGAGCTTTTTCACGCCGAGCAATAATAGAACATGTTGTACATTGAGGATTTGCACAGACTCCCGATTGCTAGAAATAAGATTTGCATTGATAAAACGCACCGTAATATTGCAAAGCAAAGACAACAGAGTAAGGTACTGCTGGGATTTGAACCCAGGGTCTCCTGTTTACAAGACAGGTGCTTTCACCAGCTAAGCCACAGTACCTCCTTGTTTGGGGCTCTACACAAGGAAGAGGTGCCTTGTAAGCCCACCCTTCCATCGTCAAGCCAACAAATGTTTTCTTCTTTTCTCACTAGAGCAGCTGTACCTGCTGTTTTCATATGCGGGAAACATATTCGGGCAGGTCTTTTAAGAGAAAATGCACATGCCCGCTACTTTACGCAGCGGCCGTAACTTTAACTAAATAAGGAGGGGGTTCTCGACTGTAGCCAGGTGATGTTCAAATGCAATCAAGTTGCAACAGTATCCATTCCAAGTCTATAACGAGCTAGCAGGGGTCTGTGCCACGAAGATTCACTACTTCTTTCAGGCGCTGGCATTCCAACCAAGGTAAGACTTGTTTTGGGGAATCAACACAACAACTGCGGAACATGACGACTTTGGAAAGTGCTGCCATTTTCTGCCGGCAAAGCAACTGTCGTTTTTCCGGTTGTGTGAAGAGACAGTTGACACTCTGAACGGGGATCTTTAAGAACAACCTCAAAGGTATACTATGAATTTCAAGGTTTTAAAGTTGAAGGCAAACGCCCAATGTGGGGCTCGAACCCACGACCCTGAGATTAAGAGTCTCATGCTCTACCGACTGAGCTAACCGGGCTCTTTCTCAATCTGACTTTGAGCTTTTTCACGCCGAGCAATAATAGAACATGTTGTACATTGAGGATTTGCACAGACTCCCGATTGCTAGAAATAAGATTTGCATTGATAAAACGCACCGTAATATTGCAAAGCAAAGACAACAGAGTAAGGTACTGCTGGGATTTGAACCCAGGGTCTCCTGTTTACAAGACAGGTGCTTTCACCAGCTAAGCCACAGTACCTCCTTGTTTGGGGCTCTACACAAGGAAGAGGTGCCTTGTAAGCCCACCCTTCCATCGTCAAGCCAACAAATGTTTTCTTCTTTTCTCACTAGAGCAGCTGTACCTGCTGTTTTCATATGCGGGAAACATATTCGGGCAGGTCTTTTAAGAGAAAATGCACATGCCCGCTACTTTACGCAGCGGCCGTAACTTTAACTAAATAAGGAGGGGGTTCTCGACTGTAGCCAGGTGATGTTCAAATGCAATCAAGTTGCAACAGTATCCATTCCAAGTCTATAACGAGCTAGCAGGGGTCTGTGCCACGAAGATTCACTACTTCTTTCAGGCGCTGGCATTCCAACCAAGGTAAGACTTGTTTTGGGGAATCAACACAACAACTGCGGAACATGACGACTTTGGAAAGTGCTGCCATTTTCTGCCGGCAAAGCAACTGTCATTTTTCCGGTTGTGTGAAGAGACAGTTGACACTCTGAACGGGGATCTTTAAGAACAACCTCAAAGGTATACTATGAATTTCAAGGTTTTAAAGTTGAAGGCAAACGCCCAATGTGGGGCTCGAACCCACGACCCTGAGATTAAGAGTCTCATGCTCTACCGACTGAGCTAACCGGGCTCTTTCTCAATCTGACTTTGAGCTTTTTCACGCCGAGCAATAATAGAACATGTTGTACATTGAGGATTTGCACAGACTCCCGATTGCTAGAAATAAGATTTGCATTGATAAAACGCACCGTAATATTGCAAAGCAAAGACAACAGAGTAAGGTACTGCTGGGATTTGAACCCAGGGTCTCCTGTTTACAAGACAGGTGCTTTCACCAGCTAAGCCACAGTACCTCCTTGTTTGGGGCTCTACACAAGGAAGAGGTGCCTTGTAAGCCCACCCTTCCATCGTCAAGCCAACAAATGTTTTCTTCTTTTCTCACTAGAGCAGCTGTACCTGCTGTTTTCATATGCGGGAAACATATTCGGGCAGGTCTTTTAAGAGAAAATGCACATGCCCGCTACTTTACGCAGCGGCCGTAACTTTAACTAAATAAGGAGGGGGTTCTCGACTGTAGCCAGGTGATGTTCAAATGCAATCAAGTTGCAACAGTATCCATTCCAAGTCTATAACGAGCTAGCAGGGGTCTGTGCCACGAAGATTCACTACTTCTTTCAGGCGCTGGCATTCCAACCAAGGTAAGACTTGTTTTGGGGAATCAACACAACAACTGCGGAACATGACGACTTTGGAAAGTGCTGCCATTTTCTGCCGGCAAAGCAACTGTCGTTTTTCCGGTTGTGTGAAGAGACAGTTGACACTCTGAACGGGGATCTTTAAGAACAACCTCAAAGGTATACTATGAATTTCAAGGTTTTAAAGTTGAAGGCAAACGCCCAATGTGGGGCTCGAACCCACGACCCTGAGATTAAGAGTCTCATGCTCTACCGACTGAGCTAACCGGGCTCTTTCTCAATCTGACTTTGAGCTTTTTCACGCCGAGCAATAATAGAACATGTTGTACATTGAGGATTTGCACAGACTCCCGATTGCTAGAAATAAGATTTACATTGATAAAACGCACCGTAATATTGCAAAGCAAAGACAACAGAGTAAGGTACTGCTGGGATTTGAACCCAGGGTCTCCTGTTTACAAGACAGGTGCTTTCACCAGCTAAGCCACAGTACCTCCTTGTTTGGGGCTCTACACAAGGAAGAGGTGCCTTGTAAGCCCACCCTTCCATCGTCAAGCCAACAAATGTTTTCTTCTTTTCTCACTAGAGCAGCTGTACCTGCTGTTTTCATATGCGGGAAACATATTCGGGCAGGTCTTTTAAGAGAAAATGCACATGCCCGCTACTTTACGCAGCGGCCGTAACTTTAACTAAATAAGGAGGGGGTTCTCGACTGTAGCCAGGTGATGTTCAAATGCAATCAAGTTGCAACAGTATCCATTCCAAGTCTATAACGAGCTAGCAGGGGTCTGTGCCACGAAGATTCACTACTTCTTTCAGGCGCTGGCATTCCAACCAAGGTAAGACTTGTTTTGGGGAATCAACACAACAACTGCGGAACATGACGACTTTGGAAAGTGCTGCCATTTTCTGCCGGCAAAGCAACTGTCGTTTTTCCGGTTGTGTGAAGAGACAGTTGACACTCTGAACGGGGATCTTTAAGAACAACCTCAAAGGTATACTATGAATTTCAAGGTTTTAAAGTTGAAGGCAAACGCCCAATGTGGGGCTCGAACCCACGACACTGAGATTAAGAGTCTCATGCTCTACCGACTGAGCTAACCGGGCTCTTCCTCCAAGTCGCTTAGACACTTCTCTCGCCAAGCAGTAATAAAAAAGGTCCAAAATTGAGGGTTTACACAAAGTCCTTGTTTCAGGTGCTGGACTTCCAGCCAAGTCCAGCCAAGTTGTAAACACAACAACTAAGAAACCTTGCCACTGTGGAAAACGGCGTCATTTTCTCTGGACACAACAACAGTCTTTCTTCCCGTTCAGCGCAGAGACAGTCGGCATTTCGACAGAGAATCTTTAACAACAATCACAGAGGAACAGTACGAAGTTAAAGGTTTCAAAGTTGAAGGCAAACGCCCAATGTGGGGCTCGAACCCACGACCCTGAGATTAAGAGTCTCATGGTCTACCGACTGAGCTAACCGGGCTTTTTCTCAATCTGACTTTGAGCTTTTTCACGCCGAGCAATAATAGAACATGTTGTACATTGAGGATTTGCACAGACTCCCGATTGCTAGAAATAAGATTTGCATTGATAAAACGCACCGTAATATTGCAAAGCAAAGACAACAGAGTAAGGTACTGCTGGGATTTGAACCCAGGGTCTCCTGTTTACAAGACAGGTGCTTTCACCAGCTAAGCCACAGTACCTCCTTGTTTGGGGCTCTACACAAGGAAGAGGTGCCTTGTAAGCCCACCCTTCCATCGTCAAGCCAACAAATGTTTTCTTCTTTTCTCACTAGAGCAGCTGTACCTGCTGTTTTCATATGCGGGAAACATATTCGGGCAGGTCTTTTAAGAGAAAATGCACATGCCCGCTACTTTACGCAGCGGCCGTAACTTTAACTAAATAAGGAGGGGGTTCTCGACTGTAGCCAGGTGATGTTCAAATGCAATCAAGTTGCAACAGTATCCATTCCAAGTCTATAACGAGCTAGCAGGGGTCTGTGCCACGAAGATTCACTACTTCTTTCAGGCGCTGGCATTCCAACCAAGGTAAGACTTGTTTTGGGGAATCAACACAACAACTGCGGAACATGACGACTTTGGAAAGTGCTGCCATTTTCTGCCGGCAAAGCAACTGTCGTTTTTCCGGTTGTGTGAAGAGACAGTTGACACTCTGAACGGGGATCTTTAAGAACAACCTCAAAGGTATACTATGAATTTCAAGGTTTTAAAGTTGAAGGCAAACGCCCAATGTGGGGCTCGAACCCACGACCCTGAGATTAAGAGTCTCATGCTCTACCGACTGAGCTAACCGGGCTCTTCCTCCAAGTCGCTTAGACACTTCTCTCGCCGAGCAGTAATAAAAAAGGTCCAAAATTGAGGGTTTACACAAAGTCCTTGTTTCAGGTGCTGGACTTCCAGCCAAGTTGTAAACACAACAACTAAGAAACCTTGCCACTGTGGAAAACGGCGTCATTTTCTCTGGACACAACAACAGTCTTTCTTCCCGTTCAGCGCAGAGACAGTCGGCATTTCGACAGAGAATCTTTAACAACAATCACAGAGGAACAGTACGAAGTTAAAGGTTTCAAAGTTGAAGGCAAACGCCCAATGTGGGGCTCGAACCCACGACCCTGAGATTAAGAGTCTCATGCTCTACCGACTGAGCTAACCGGGCTCTTTCTCAATCTGACTTTGAGCTTTTTCACGCCGAGCAATAATAGAACATGTTGTACATTGAGGATTTGCACAGACTCCCGATTGCTAGAAATAAGATTTGCATTGATAAAACGCACCGTAATATTGCAAAGCAAAGACAACAGAGTAAGGTACTGCTGGGATTTGAACCCAGGGTCTCCTGTTTACAAGACAGGTGCTTTCACCAGCTAAGCCACAGTACCTCCTTGTTTGGGGCTCTACACAAGGAAGAGGTGCCTTGTAAGCCCACCCTTCCATCGTCAAGCCAACAAATGTTTTCTTCTTTTCTCACTAGAGCAGCTGTACCTGCTGTTTTCATATGCGGGAAACATATTCGGGCAGGTCTTTTAAGAGAAAATGCACATGCCCGCTACTTTACGCAGCGGCCGTAACTTTAACTAAATAAGGAGGGGGTTCTCGACTGTAGCCAGGTGATGTTCAAATGCAATCAAGTTGCAACAGTATCCATTCCAAGTCTATAACGAGCTAGCAGGGGTCTGTGCCACGAAGATTCACTACTTCTTTCAGGCGCTGGCATTCCAACCAAGGTAAGACTTGTTTTGGGGAATCAACACAACAACTGCGGAACATGACGACTTTGGAAAGTGCTGCCATTTTCTGCCGGCAAAGCAACTGTCGTTTTTCCGGTTGTGTGAAGAGACAGTTGACACTCTGAACGGGGATCTTTAAGAACAACCTCAAAGGTATACTATGAATTTCAAGGTTTTAAAGTTGAAGGCAAACGCCCAATGTGGGGCTCGAACCCACGACCCTGAGATTAAGAGTCTCATGCTCTACCGACTGAGCTAACCGGGCTCTTTCTCAATCTGACTTTGAGCTTTTTCACGCCGAGCAATAATAGAACATGTTGTACATTGAGGATTTGCACAGACTCCCGATTGCTAGAAATAAGATTTGCATTGATAAAACGCACCGTAATATTGCAAAGCAAAGACAACAGAGTAAGGTACTGCTGGGATTTGAACCCAGGGTCTCCTGTTTACAAGACAGGTGCTTTCACCAGCTAAGCCACAGTACCTCCTTGTTTGGGGCTCTACACAAGGAAGAGGTGCCTTGTAAGCCCACCCTTCCATCGTCAAGCCAACAAATGTTTTCTTCTTTTCTCACTAGAGCAGCTGTACCTGCTGTTTTCATATGCGGGAAACATATTCGGGCAGGTCTTTTAAGAGAAAATGCACATGCCCGCTACTTTACGCAGCGGCCGTAACTTTAACTAAATAAGGAGGGGGTTCTCGACTGTAGCCAGGTGATGTTCAAATGCAATCAAGTTGCAACAGTATCCATTCCAAGTCTATAACGAGCTAGCAGGGGTCTGTGCCACGAAGATTCACTACTTCTTTCAGGCGCTGGCATTCCAACCAAGGTAAGACTTGTTTTGGGGAATCAACACAACAACTGCGGAACATGACGACTTTGGAAAGTGCTGCCATTTTCTGCCGGCAAAGCAACTGTCGTTTTTCCGGTTGTGTGAAGAGACAGTTGACACTCTGAACGGGGATCTTTAAGAACAACCTCAAAGGTATACTATGAATTTCAAGGTTTTAAAGTTGAAGGCAAACGCCCAATGTGGGGCTCGAACCCACGACCCTGAGATTAAGAGTCTCATGCTCTACCGACTGAGCTAACCGGGCTCTTCCTCCAAGTCGCTTAGACACTTCTCTCGCCGAGCAGTAATAAAAAAGGTCCAAAATTGAGGGTTTACACAAAGTCCTTGTTTCAGGTGCTGGACTTCCAGCCAAGTTGTAAACACAACAACTAAGAAACCTTGCCACTGTGGAAAACGGCGTCATTTTCTCTGGACACAACAACAGTCTTCCCGTTCAGCGCAGAGACAGTCGGCATTTCGAAAGAGAATCTTTAACAACAATCACAGAGGAACAGTACGAAGTTAAAGGTTTCAAAGTTGAAGGCAAACGCCCAATTTCGGGCTTGAACCCACGACCCTGAGATTAAGAGTCTCATGCTCTACCGACTGAGCTAACCGGGCTCTTTCTCAATCTGACTTTGAGCTTTTTCACGCCGAGCAATAATAGAACATGTTGTACATTGAGGATTTGCACAGACTCCCGATTGCTAGAAATAAGATTTGCATTGATAAAACGCACCGTAATATTGCAAAGCAAAGACAACAGAGTAAGGTACTGCTGGGATTTGAACCCAGGGTCTCCTGTTTACAAGACAGGTGCTTTCACCAGCTAAGCCACAGTACCTCCTTGTTTGGGGCTCTACACAAGGAAGAGGTGCCTTGTAAGCCCACCCTTCCATCGTCAAGCCAACAAATGTTTTCTTCTTTTCTCACTAGAGCAGCTGTACCTGCTGTTTTCATATGCGGGAAACATATTCGGGCAGGTCTTTTAAGAGAAAATGCACATGCCCGCTACTTTACGCAGCGGCCGTAACTTTAACTAAATAAGGAGGGGGTTCTCGACTGTAGCCAGGTGATGTTCAAATGCAATCAAGTTGCAACAGTATCCATTCCAAGTCTATAACGAGCTAGCAGGGGTCTGTGCCACGAAGATTCACTACTTCTTTCAGGCGCTGGCATTCCAACCAAGGTAAGACTTGTTTTGGGGAATCAACACAACAACTGCGGAACATGACGACTTTGGAAAGTGCTGCCATTTTCTGCCGGCAAAGCAACTGTCGTTTTTCCGGTTGTGTGAAGAGACAGTTGACACTCTGAACGGGGATCTTTAAGAACAACCTCAAAGGTATACTATGAATTTCAAGGTTTTAAAGTTGAAGGCAAACGCCCAATGTGGGGCTCGAACCCACGACCCTGAGATTAAGAGTCTCATGCTCTACCGACTGAGCTAACCGGGCTCTTCCTCCAAGTCGCTTAGACACTTCTCTCGCCGAGCAGTAATAAAAAAGGTCCAAAATTGAGGGTTTACACAAAGTCCTTGTTTCAGGTGCTGGACTTCCAGCCAAGTTGTAAACACAACAACTAAGAAACCTTGCCACTGTGGAAAACGGCGTCATTTTCTCTGGACACAACAACAGTCTTCCCGTTCAGCGCAGAGACAGTCGGCATTTCGAAAGAGAATCTTTAACAACAATCACAGAGGAACAGTACGAAGTTAAAGGTTTCAAAGTTGAAGGCAAACGCCCAATTTCGGGCTTGAACCCACGACCCTGAGATTAAGAGTCTCATGCTCTACCGACTGAGCTAACCGGGCTCTTTCTCAATCTGACTTTGAGCTTTTTCACGCCGAGCAATAATAGAACATGTTGTACATTGAGGATTTGCACAGACTCCCGATTGCTAGAAATAAGATTTGCATTGATAAAACGCACCGTAATATTGCAAAGCAAAGACAACAGAGTAAGGTACTGCTGGGATTTGAACCCAGGGTCTCCTGTTTACAAGACAGGTGCTTTCACCAGCTAAGCCACAGTACCTCCTTGTTTGGGGCTCTACACAAGGAAGAGGTGCCTTGTAAGCCCACCCTTCCATCGTCAAGCCAACAAATGTTTTCTTCTTTTCTCACTAGAGCAGCTGTACCTGCTGTTTTCATATGCGGGAAACATATTCGGGCAGGTCTTTTAAGAGAAAATGCACATGCCCGCTACTTTACGCAGCGGCCGTAACTTTAACTAAATAACGAGCTAGCAGGGGTCTGTGCCACGAAGATTCACTACTTCTTTCAGGCGCTGGCATTCCAACCAAGGTAAGACTTGTTTTGGGGAATCAACACAACAACTGCGGAACATGACGACTTTGGAAAGTGCTGCCATTTTCTGCCGGCAAAGCAACTGTCGTTTTTCCGGTTGTGTGAAGAGACAGTTGACACTCTGAACGGGGATCTTTAAGAACAACCTCAAAGGTATACTATGAATTTCAAGGTTTTAAAGTTGAAGGCAAACGCCCAATGTGG
Source organism: Centroberyx affinis (assembly GCF_046629955.1). Taxonomy (NCBI): domain Eukaryota; kingdom Metazoa; phylum Chordata; class Actinopteri; order Beryciformes; family Berycidae; genus Centroberyx; species Centroberyx affinis. Next base: position 151,883 of record NW_027279551.1, read on the forward strand.
GGCTCGAACCCACGACCCTGAGATTAAGAGTCTCATGCTCTACCGACTGAGCTAACCGGGCTCTTCCTCCAAGTCGCTTAGACACTTCTCTCGCCGAGCAGTAATAAAAAAGGTCCAAAATTGAGGGTTTACACAAAGTCCTTGTTTCAGGTGCTGGACTTCCAGCCAAGTCCAGCCAAGTTGTAAACACAACAACTAAGAAACCTTGCCACTGTGGAAAACGGCGTCATTTTCTCTGGACACAACAACAGTCTTTCTTCCCGTTCAGCGCAGAGACAGTCGGCATTTCGACAGAGAATCTTTAACAACAATCACAGAGGAACAGTACGAAGTTAAAGGTTTCAAAGTTGAAGGCAAACGCCCAATGTGGGGCTCGAACCCACGACCCTGAGATTAAGAGTCTCATGCTCTACCGACTGAGCTAACCGGGCTCTTTCTCAATCTGACTTTGAGCTTTTTCACGCCGAGCAATAATAGAACATGTTGTACATTGAGGATTTGCACAGACTCCCGATTGCTAGAAATAAGATTTGCATTGATAAAACGCACCGTAATATTGCAAAGCAAAGACAACAGAGTAAGGTACTGCTGGGATTTGAACCCAGGGTCTCCTGTTTACAAGACAGGTGCTTTCACCAGCTAAGCCACAGTACCTCCTTGTTTGGGGCTCTACACAAGGAAGAGGTGCCTTGTAAGCCCACCCTTCCATCGTCAAGCCAACAAATGTTTTCTTCTTTTCTCACTAGAGCAGCTGTACCTGCTGTTTTCATATGCGGGAAACATATTCGGGCAGGTCTTTTAAGAGAAAATGCACATGCCCGCTACTTTACGCAGCGGCCGTAACTTTAACTAAATAAGGAGGGGGTTCTCGACTGTAGCCAGGTGATGTTCAAATGCAATCAAGTTGCAACAGTATCCATTCCAAGTCTATAACGAGCTAGCAGGGGTCTGTGCCACGAAGATTCACTACTTCTTTCAGGCGCTGGCATTCCAACCAAGGTAAGACTTGTTTTGGGGAATCAACACAACAACTGCGGAACATGACGACTTTGGAAAGTGCTGCCATTTTCTGCCGGCAAAGCAACTGTCGTTTTTCCGGTTGTGTGAAGAGACAGTTGACACTCTGAACGGGGATCTTTAAGAACAACCTCAAAGGTATACTATGAATTTCAAGGTTTTAAAGTTGAAGGCAAACGCCCAATGTGGGGCTCGAACCCACGACCCTGAGATTAAGAGTCTCATGCTCTACCGACTGAGCTAACCGGGCTCTTTCTCAATCTGACTTTGAGCTTTTTCACGCCGAGCAATAATAGAACATGTTGTACATTGAGGATTTGCACAGACTCCCGATTGCTAGAAATAAGATTTGCATTGATAAAACGCACCGTAATATTGCAAAGCAAAGACAACAGAGTAAGGTACTGCTGGGATTTGAACCCAGGGTCTCCTGTTTACAAGACAGGTGCTTTCACCAGCTAAGCCACAGTACCTCCTTGTTTGGGGCTCTACACAAGGAAGAGGTGCCTTGTAAGCCCACCCTTCCATCGTCAAGCCAACAAATGTTTTCTTCTTTTCTCACTAGAGCAGCTGTACCTGCTGTTTTCATATGCGGGAAACATATTCGGGCAGGTCTTTTAAGAGAAAATGCACATGCCCGCTACTTTACGCAGCGGCCGTAACTTTAACTAAATAAGGAGGGGGTTCTCGACTGTAGCCAGGTGATGTTCAAATGCAATCAAGTTGCAACAGTATCCATTCCAAGTCTATAACGAGCTAGCAGGGGTCTGTGCCACGAAGATTCACTACTTCTTTCAGGCGCTGGCATTCCAACCAAGGTAAGACTTGTTTTGGGGAATCAACACAACAACTGCGGAACATGACGACTTTGGAAAGTGCTGCCATTTTCTGCCGGCAAAGCAACTGTCGTTTTTCCGGTTGTGTGAAGAGACAGTTGACACTCTGAACGGGGATCTTTAAGAACAACCTCAAAGGTATACTATGAATTTCAAGGTTTTAAAGTTGAAGGCAAACGCCCAATGTGGGGCTCGAACCCACGACCCTGAGATTAAGAGTCTCATGCTCTACCGACTGAGCTAACCGGGCTCTTTCTCAATCTGACTTTGAGCTTTTTCACGCCGAGCAATAATAGAACATGTTGTACATTGAGGATTTGCACAGACTCCCGATTGCTAGAAATAAGATTTGCATTGATAAAACGCACCGTAATATTGCAAAGCAAAGACAACAGAGTAAGGTACTGCTGGGATTTGAACCCAGGGTCTCCTGTTTACAAGACAGGTGCTTTCACCAGCTAAGCCACAGTACCTCCTTGTTTGGGGCTCTACACAAGGAAGAGGTGCCTTGTAAGCCCACCCTTCCATCGTCAAGCCAACAAATGTTTTCTTCTTTTCTCACTAGAGCAGCTGTACCTGCTGTTTTCATATGCGGGAAACATATTCGGGCAGGTCTTTTAAGAGAAAATGCACATGCCCGCTACTTTACGCAGCGGCCGTAACTTTAACTAAATAAGGAGGGGGTTCTCGACTGTAGCCCAAATGCAATCAAGTTGCAACAGTATCCATTCCAAGTCTATAACGAGCTAGCAGGGGTCTGTGCCACGAAGATTCACTACTTCTTTCAGGCGCTGGCATTCCAACCAAGGTAAGACTTGTTTTGGGGAATCAACACAACAACTGCGGAACATGACGACTTTGGAAAGTGCTGCCATTTTCTGCCGGCAAAGCAACTGTCGTTTTTCCGGTTGTGTGAAGAGACAGTTGACACTCTGAACGGGGATCTTTAAGAACAACCTCAAAGGTATACTATGAATTTCAAGGTTTTAAAGTTGAAGGCAAACGCCCAATGTGGGGCTCGAACCCACGACCCTGAGATTAAGAGTCTCATGCTCTACCGACTGAGCTAACCGGGCTCTTCCTCCAAGTCGCTTAGACACTTCTCTCGCCGAGCAGTAATAAAAAAGGTCCAAAATTGAGGGTTTACACAAAGTCCTTGTTTCAGGTGCTGGACTTCCAGCCAAGTCCAGCCAAGTTGTAAACACAACAACTAAGAAACCTTGCCACTGTGGAAAACGGCGTCATTTTCTCTGGACACAACAACAGTCTTTCTTCCCGTTCAGCGCAGAGACAGTCGGCATTTCGACAGAGAATCTTTAACAACAATCACAGAGGAACAGTACGAAGTTAAAGGTTTCAAAGTTGAAGGCAAACGCCCAATGTGGGGCTCGAACCCACGACCCTGAGATTAAGAGTCTCATGCTCTACCGACTGAGCTAACCGGGCTCTTTCTCAATCTGACTTTGAGCTTTTTCACGCCGAGCAATAATAGAACATGTTGTACATTGAGGATTTGCACAGACTCCCGATTGCTAGAAATAAGATTTGCATTGATAAAACGCACCGTAATATTGCAAAGCAAAGACAACAGAGTAAGGTACTGCTGGGATTTGAACCCAGGGTCTCCTGTTTACAAGACAGGTGCTTTCACCAGCTAAGCCACAGTACCTCCTTGTTTGGGGCTCTACACAAGGAAGAGGTGCCTTGTAAGCCCACCCTTCCATCGTCAAGCCAACAAATGTTTTCTTCTTTTCTCACTAGAGCAGCTGTACCTGCTGTTTTCATATGCGGGAAACATATTCGGGCAGGTCTTTTAAGAGAAAATGCACATGCCCGCTACTTTACGCAGCGGCCGTAACTTTAACTAAATAAGGAGGGGGTTCTCGACTGTAGCCAGGTGATGTTCAAATGCAATCAAGTTGCAACAGTATCCATTCCAAGTCTATAACGAGCTAGCAGGGGTCTGTGCCACGAAGATTCACTACTTCTTTCAGGCGCTGGCATTCCAACCAAGGTAAGACTTGTTTTGGGGAATCAACACAACAACTGCGGAACATGACGGCTTTGGAAAGTGCTGCCATTTTCTGCCGGCAAAGCAACTGTCGTTTTTCCGGTTGTGTGAAGAGACAGTTGACACTCTGAACGGGGATCTTTAAGAACAACCTCAAAGGTATACTATGAATTTCAAGGTTTTAAAGTTGAAGGCAAACGCCCAATGTGGGGCTCGAACCCACGACCCTGAGATTAAGAGTCTCATGCTCTACCGACTGAGCTAACCGGGCTCTTTCTCAATCTGACTTTGAGCTTTTTCACGCCGAGCAATAATAGAACATGTTGTACATTGAGGATTTGCACAGACTCCCGATTGCTAGAAATAAGATTTGCATTGATAAAACGCACCGTAATATTGCAAAGCAAAGACAACAGAGTAAGGTACTGCTGGGATTTGAACCCAGGGTCTCCTGTTTACAAGACAGGTGCTTTCACCAGCTAAGCCACAGTACCTCCTTGTTTGGGGCTCTACACAAGGAAGAGGTGCCTTGTAAGCCCACCCTTCCATCGTCAAGCCAACAAATGTTTTCTTCTTTTCTCACTAGAGCAGCTGTACCTGCTGTTTTCATATGCGGGAAACATATTCGGGCAGGTCTTTTAAGAGAAAATGCACATGCCCGCTACTTTACGCAGCGGCCGTAACTTTAACTAAATAAGGAGGGGGTTCTCGACTGTAGCCAGGTGATGTTCAAATGCAATCAAGTTGCAACAGTATCCATTCCAAGTCTATAACGAGCTAGCAGGGGTCTGTGCCACGAAGATTCACTACTTCTTTCAGGCGCTGGCATTCCAACCAAGGTAAGACTTGTTTTGGGGAATCAACACAACAACTGCGGAACATGACGACTTTGGAAAGTGCTGCCATTTTCTGCCGGCAAAGCAACTGTCGTTTTTCCGGTTGTGTGAAGAGACAGTTGACACTCTGAACGGGGATCTTTAAGAACAACCTCAAAGGTATACTATGAATTTCAAGGTTTTAAAGTTGAAGGCAAACGCCCAATGTGGGGCTCGAACCCACGACCCTGAGATTAAGAGTCTCATGCTCTACCGACTGAGCTAACCGGGCTCTTTCTCAATCTGACTTTGAGCTTTTTCACGCCGAGCAATAATAGAACATGTTGTACATTGAGGATTTGCACAGACTCCCGATTGCTAGAAATAAGATTTGCATTGATAAAACGCACCGTAATATTGCAAAGCAAAGACAACAGAGTAAGGTACTGCTGGGATTTGAACCCAGGGTCTCCTGTTTACAAGACAGGTGCTTTCACCAGCTAAGCCACAGTACCTCCTTGTTTGGGGCTCTACACAAGGAAGAGGTGCCTTGTAAGCCCACCCTTCCATCGTCAAGCCAACAAATGTTTTCTTCTTTTCTCACTAGAGCAGCTGTACCTGCTGTTTTCATATGCGGGAAACATATTCGGGCAGGTCTTTTAAGAGAAAATGCACATGCCCGCTACTTTACGCAGCGGCCGTAACTTTAACTAAATAAGGAGGGGGTTCTCGACTGTAGCCAGGTGATGTTCAAATGCAATCAAGTTGCAACAGTATCCATTCCAAGTCTATAACGAGCTAGCAGGGGTCTGTGCCACGAAGATTCACTACTTCTTTCAGGCGCTGGCATTCCAACCAAGGTAAGACTTGTTTTGGGGAATCAACACAACAACTGCGGAACATGACGACTTTGGAAAGTGCTGCCATTTTCTGCCGGCAAAGCAACTGTCGTTTTTCCGGTTGTGTGAAGAGACAGTTGACACTCTGAACGGGGATCTTTAAGAACAACCTCAAAGGTATACTATGAATTTCAAGGTTTTAAAGTTGAAGGCAAACGCCCAATGTGGGGCTCGAACCCACGACCCTGAGATTAAGAGTCTCATGCTCTACCGACTGAGCTAACCGGGCTCTTTCTCAATCTGACTTTGAGCTTTTTCACGCCGAGCAATAATAGAACATGTTGTACATTGAGGATTTGCACAGACTCCCGATTGCTAGAAATAAGATTTGCATTGATAAAACGCACCGTAATATTGCAAAGCAAAGACAACAGAGTAAGGTACTGCTGGGATTTGAACCCAGGGTCTCCTGTTTACAAGACAGGTGCTTTCACCAGCTAAGCCACAGTACCTCCTTGTTTGGGGCTCTACACAAGGAAGAGGTGCCTTGTAAGCCCACCCTTCCATCGTCAAGCCAACAAATGTTTTCTTCTTTTCTCACTAGAGCAGCTGTACCTGCTGTTTTCATATGCGGGAAACATATTCGGGCAGGTCTTTTAAGAGAAAATGCACATGCCCGCTACTTTACGCAGCGGCCGTAACTTTAACTAAATAAGGAGGGGGTTCTCGACTGTAGCCAGGTGATGTTCAAATGCAATCAAGTTGCAACAGTATCCATTCCAAGTCTATAACGAGCTAGCAGGGGTCTGTGCCACGAAGATTCACTACTTCTTTCAGGCGCTGGCATTCCAACCAAGGTAAGACTTGTTTTGGGGAATCAACACAACAACTGCGGAACATGACGACTTTGGAAAGTGCTGCCATTTTCTGCCGGCAAAGCAACTGTCGTTTTTCCGGTTGTGTGAAGAGACAGTTGACACTCTGAACGGGGATCTTTAAGAACAACCTCAAAGGTATACTATGAATTTCAAGGTTTTAAAGTTGAAGGCAAACGCCCAATGTGGGGCTCGAACCCACGACCCTGAGATTAAGAGTCTCATGCTCTACCGACTGAGCTAACCGGGCTCTTTCTCAATCTGACTTTGAGCTTTTTCACGCCGAGCAATAATAGAACATGTTGTACATTGAGGATTTGCACAGACTCCCGATTGCTAGAAATAAGATTTGCATTGATAAAACGCACCGTAATATTGCAAAGCAAAGACAACAGAGTAAGGTACTGCTGGGATTTGAACCCAGGGTCTCCTGTTTACAAGACAGGTGCTTTCACCAGCTAAGCCACAGTACCTCCTTGTTTGGGGCTCTACACAAGGAAGAGGTGCCTTGTAAGCCCACCCTTCCATCGTCAAGCCAACAAATGTTTTCTTCTTTTCTCACTAGAGCAGCTGTACCTGCTGTTTTCATATGCGGGAAACATATTCGGGCAGGTCTTTTAAGAGAAAATGCACATGCCCGCTACTTTACGCAGCGGCCGTAACTTTAACTAAATAAGGAGGGGGTTCTCGACTGTAGCCAGGTGATGTTCAAATGCAATCAAGTTGCAACAGTATCCATTCCAAGTCTATAACGAGCTAGCAGGGGTCTGTGCCACGAAGATTCACTACTTCTTTCAGGCGCTGGCATTCCAACCAAGGTAAGACTTGTTTTGGGGAATCAACACAACAACTGCGGAACATGACGACTTTGGAAAGTGCTGCCATTTTCTGCCGGCAAAGCAACTGTCGTTTTTCCGGTTGTGTGAAGAGACAGTTGACACTCTGAACGGGGATCTTTAAGAACAACCTCAAAGGTATACTATGAATTTCAAGGTTTTAAAGTTGAAGGCAAACGCCCAATGTGGGGCTCGAACCCACGACCCTGAGATTAAGAGTCTCATGCTCTACCGACTGAGCTAACCGGGCTCTTTCTCAATCTGACTTTGAGCTTTTTCACGCCGAGCAATAATAGAACATGTTGTACATTGAGGATTTGCACAGACTCCCGATTGCTAGAAATAAGATTTGCATTGATAAAACGCACCGTAATATTGCAAAGCAAAGACAACAGAGTAAGGTACTGCTGGGATTTGAACCCAGGGTCTCCTGTTTACAAGACAGGTGCTTTCACCAGCTAAGCCACAGTACCTCCTTGTTTGGGGCTCTACACAAGGAAGAGGTGCCTTGTAAGCCCACCCTTCCATCGTCAAGCCAACAAATGTTTTCTTCTTTTCTCACTAGAGCAGCTGTACCTGCTGTTTTCATATGCGGGAAACATATTCGGGCAGGTCTTTTAAGAGAAAATGCACATGCCCGCTACTTTACGCAGCGGCCGTAACTTTAACTAAATAAGGAGGGGGTTCTCGACTGTAGCCAGGTGATGTTCAAATGCAATCAAGTTGCAACAGTATCCATTCCAAGTCTATAACGAGCTAGCAGGGGTCTGTGCCACGAAGATTCACTACTTCTTTCAGGCGCTGGCATTCCAACCAAGGTAAGACTTGTTTTGGGGAATCAACACAACAACTGCGGAACATGACGACTTTGGAAAGTGCTGCCATTTTCTGCCGGCAAAGCAACTGTCGTTTTTCCGGTTGTGTGAAGAGACAGTTGACACTCTGAACGGGGATCTTTAAGAACAACCTCAAAGGTATACTATGAATTTCAAGGTTTTAAAGTTGAAGGCAAACGCCCAATGTGGGGCTCGAACCCACGACCCTGAGATTAAGAGTCTCATGCTCTACCGACTGAGCTAACCGGGCTCTTTCTCAATCTGACTTTGAGCTTTTTCACGCCGAGCAATAATAGAACATGTTGTACATTGAGGATTTGCACAGACTCCCGATTGCTAGAAATAAGATTTGCATTGATAAAACGCACCGTAATATTGCAAAGCAAAGACAACAGAGTAAGGTACTGCTGGGATTTGAACCCAGGGTCTCCTGTTTACAAGACAGGTGCTTTCACCAGCTAAGCCACAGTACCTCCTTGTTTGGGGCTCTACACAAGGAAGAGGTGCCTTGTAAGCCCACCCTTCCATCGTCAAGCCAACAAATGTTTTCTTCTTTTCTCACTAGAGCAGCTGTACCTGCTGTTTTCATATGCGGGAAACATATTCGGGCAGGTCTTTTAAGAGAAAATGCACATGCCCGCTACTTTACGCAGCGGCCGTAACTTTAACTAAATAAGGAGGGGGTTCTCGACTGTAGCCAGGTGATGTTCAAATGCAATCAAGTTGCAACAGTATCCATTCCAAGTCTATAACGAGCTAGCAGGGGTCTGTGCCACGAAGATTCACTACTTCTTTCAGGCGCTGGCATTCCAACCAAGGTAAGACTTGTTTTGGGGAATCAACACAACAACTGCGGAACATGACGACTTTGGAAAGTGCTGCCATTTTCTGCCGGCAAAGCAACTGTCGTTTTTCCGGTTGTGTGAAGAGACAGTTGACACTCTGAACGGGGATCTTTAAGAACAACCTCAAAGGTATACTATGAATTTCAAGGTTTTAAAGTTGAAGGCAAACGCCCAATGTGGGGCTCGAACCCACGACCCTGAGATTAAGAGTCTCATGCTCTACCGACTGAGCTAACCGGGCTCTTTCTCAATCTGACTTTGAGCTTTTTCACGCCGAGCAATAATAGAACATGTTGTACATTGAGGATTTGCACAGACTCCCGATTGCTAGAAATAAGATTTGCATTGATAAAACGCACCGTAATATTGCAAAGCAAAGACAACAGAGTAAGGTACTGCTGGGATTTGAACCCAGGGTCTCCTGTTTACAAGACAGGTGCTTTCACCAGCTAAGCCACAGTACCTCCTTGTTTGGGGCTCTACACAAGGAAGAGGTGCCTTGTAAGCCCACCCTTCCATCGTCAAGCCAACAAATGTTTTCTTCTTTTCTCACTAGAGCAGCTGTACCTGCTGTTTTCATATGCGGGAAACATATTCGGGCAGGTCTTTTAAGAGAAAATGCACATGCCCGCTACTTTACGCAGCGGCCGTAACTTTAACTAAATAAGGAGGGGGTTCTCGACTGTAGCCAGGTGATGTTCAAATGCAATCAAGTTGCAACAGTATCCATTCCAAGTCTATAACGAGCTAGCAGGGGTCTGTGCCACGAAGATTCACTACTTCTTTCAGGCGCTGGCATTCCAACCAAGGTAAGACTTGTTTTGGGGAATCAACACAACAACTGCGGAACATGACGACTTTGGAAAGTGCTGCCATTTTCTGCCGGCAAAGCAACTGTCGTTTTTCCGGTTGTGTGAAGAGACAGTTGACACTCTGAACGGGGATCTTTAAGAACAACCTCAAAGGTATACTATGAATTTCAAGGTTTTAAAGTTGAAGGCAAACGCCCAATGTGGGGCTCGAACCCACGACCCTGAGATTAAGAGTCTCATGCTCTACCGACTGAGCTAACCGGGCTCTTTCTCAATCTGACTTTGAGCTTTTTCACGCCGAGCAATAATAGAACATGTTGTACATTGAGGATTTGCACAGACTCCCGATTGCTAGAAATAAGATTTGCATTGATAAAACGCACCGTAATATTGCAAAGCAAAGACAACAGAGTAAGGTACTGCTGGGATTTGAACCCAGGGTCTCCTGTTTACAAGACAGGTGCTTTCACCAGCTAAGCCACAGTACCTCCTTGTTTGGGGCTCTACACAAGGAAGAGGTGCCTTGTAAGCCCACCCTTCCATCGTCAAGCCAACAAATGTTTTCTTCTTTTCTCACTAGAGCAGCTGTACCTGCTGTTTTCATATGCGGGAAACATATTCGGGCAGGTCTTTTAAGAGAAAATGCACATGCCCGCTACTTTACGCAGCGGCCGTAACTTTAACTAAATAAGGAGGGGGTTCTCGACTGTAGCCAGGTGATGTTCAAATGCAATCAAGTTGCAACAGTATCCATTCCAAGTCTATAACGAGCTAGCAGGGGTCTGTGCCACGAAGATTCACTACTTCTTTCAGGCGCTGGCATTCCAACCAAGGTAAGACTTGTTTTGGGGAATCAACACAACAACTGCGGAACATGACGACTTTGGAAAGTGCTGCCATTTTCTGCCGGCAAAGCAACTGTCGTTTTTCCGGTTGTGTGAAGAGACAGTTGACACTCTGAACGGGGATCTTTAAGAACAACCTCAAAGGTATACTATGAATTTCAAGGTTTTAAAGTTGAAGGCAAACGCCCAATGTGGGGCTCGAACCCACGACCCTGAGATTAAGAGTCTCATGCTCTACCGACTGAGCTAACCGGGCTCTTCCTCCAAGTCGCTTAGACACTTCTCTCGCCGAGCAGTAATAAAAAAGGTCCAAAATTGAGGGTTTACACAAAGTCCTTGTTTCAGGTGCTGGACTTCCAGCCAAGTTGTAAACACAACAACTAAGAAACCTTGCCACTGTGGAAAACGGCGTCATTTTCTCTGGACACAACAACAGTCTTCCCGTTCAGCGCAGAGACAGTCGGCATTTCGAAAGAGAATCTTTAACAACAATCACAGAGGAACAGTACGAAGTTAAAGGTTTCAAAGTTGAAGGCAAACGCCCAATTTGGGGCTCGAACCCACGACCCTGAGATTAAGAGTCTCATGCTCTACCGACTGAGCTAACCGGGCTCTTTCTCAATCTGACTTTGAGCTTTTTCACGCCGAGCAATAATAGAACATGTTGTACATTGAGGATTTGCACAGACTCCCGATTGCTAGAAATAAGATTTGCATTCATAAAACGCACCGTAATATTGCAAAGCAAAGACAACAGAGTAAGGTACTGCTGGGATTTGAACCCAGGGTCTCCTGTTTACAAGACAGGTGCTTTCACCAGCTAAGCCACAGTACCTCCTTGTTTGGGGCTCTACACAAGGAAGAGGTGCCTTGTAAGCCCACCCTTCCATCGTCAAGCCAACAAATGTTTTCTTCTTTTCTCACTAGAGCAGCTGTACCTGCTGTTTTCATATGCGGGAAACATATTCGGGCAGGTCTTTTAAGAGAAAATGCACATGCCCGCTACTTTACGCAGCGGCCGTAACTTTAACTAAATAACGAGCTAGCAGGGGTCTGTGCCACGAAGATTCACTACTTCTTTCAGGCGCTGGCATTCCAACCAAGGTAAGACTTGTTTTGGGGAATCAACACAACAACTGCGGAACATGACGACTTTGGAAAGTGCTGCCATTTTCTGCCGGCAAAGCAACTGTCGTTTTTCCGGTTGTGTGAAGAGACAGTTGACACTCTGAACGGGGATCTTTAAGAACAACCTCAAAGGTATACTATGAATTTCAAGGTTTTAAAGTTGAAGGCAAACGCCCAATGTGGGGCTCGAACCCACGACCCTGAGATTAAGAGTCTCATGCTCTACCGACTGAGCTAACCAGGCTCTTCCTCCTAGTCGCTTAGACACTTCTCTCGCCGAGCAGTAATAAAAAAGGTCCAAAATTGAGGGTTTACACAAAGTCCTTGTTTCAGGTGCTGGACTTCCAGCCAAGTCCAGCCAAGTTGTAAACACAACAACTAAGAAACCTTGCCACTGTGGAAAACGGCGTCATTTTCTCTGGACACAACAACAGTCTTTCTTCCCGTTCAGCGCAGAGACAGTCGGCATTTCGACAGAGAATCTTTAACAACAATCACAGAGGAACAGTACGAAGTTAAAGGTTTCAAAGTTGAAGGCAAACGCCCAATGTGGGGCTCGAACCCACGACCCTGAGATTAAGAGTCTCATGCTCTACCGACTGAGCTAACCGGGCTCTTTCTCAATCTGACTTTGAGCTTTTTCACGCCGAGCAATAATAGAACATGTTGTACATTGAGGATTTGCACAGACTCCCGATTGCTAGAAATAAGATTTGCATTGATAAAACGCACCGTAATATTGCAAAGCAAAGACAACAGAGTAAGGTACTGCTGGGATTTGAACCCAGGGTCTCCTGTTTACAAGACAGGTGCTTTCACCAGCTAAGCCACAGTACCTCCTTGTTTGGGGCTCTACACAAGGAAGAGGTGCCTTGTAAGCCCACCCTTCCATCGTCAAGCCAACAAATGTTTTCTTCTTTTCTCACTAGAGCAGCTGTACCTGCTGTTTTCATATGCGGGAAACATATTCGGGCAGGTCTTTTAAGAGAAAATGCACATGCCCGCTACTTTACGCAGCGGCCGTAACTTTAACTAAATAAGGAGGGGGTTCTCGACTGTAGCCAGGTGATGTTCAAATGCAATCAAGTTGCAACAGTATCCATTCCAAGTCTATAACGCGCTAGCAGGGGTCTGTGCCACGAAGATTCACTACTTCTTTCAGGTGATGGCATTCCAACCAAGGTAAGACTTGTTTTGGGGAATCAACACAACATCTGCGGAACATGACGACTTTGGAAAGTGCTGCCATTTTCTGCCGGCAAAGCAACTGTCGTTTTTCCGGTTGTGTGAAGAGACAGTTGACACTCTGAACGGGGATCTTTAAGAACAACCTCAAAGGTATACTATGAATTTCAAGGTTTTAAAGTTGAAGGCAAACGCCCAATGTGGGGCTCGAACCCACGACCCTGAGATTAAGAGTCTCATGCTCTACCGACTGAGCTAACCGGGCTCTTCCTCCAAGTCGCTTAGACACTTCTCTCGCCGAGCAGTAATAAAAAAGGTCCAAAATTGAGGGTTTACACAAAGTCCTTGTTTCAGGTGCTGGACTTCCAGCCAAGTTGTAAACACAACAACTAAGAAACCTTGCCACTGTGGAAAACGGCGTCATTTTCTCTGGACACAACAACAGTCTTTCTTCCCGTTCAGCGCAGAGACAGTCGGCATTTCGACAGAGAATCTTTAACAACAATCACAGAGGAACAGTACGAAGTTAAAGGTTTCAAAGTTGAAGGCAAACGCCCAATGTGGGGCTCGAACCCACGACCCTGAGATTAAGAGTCTCATGCTCTACCGACTGAGCTAACCGGGCTCTTTCTCAATCTGACTTTGAGCTTTTTCACGGCGAGCAATAATAGAACATGTTGTACATTGAGGATTTGCACAGACTCCCGATTGCTAGAAATAAGATTTGCATTGATAAAACGCACCGTAATATTGCAAAGCAAAGACAACAGAGTAAGGTACTGCTGGGATTTGAACCCAGGGTCTCCTGTTTACAAGACAGGTGCTTTCACCAGCTAAGCCACAGTACCTCCTTGTTTGGGGCTCTACACAAGGAAGAGGTGCCTTGTAAGCCCACCCTTCCATCGTCAAGCCAACAAATGTTTTCTTCTTTTCTCACTAGAGCAGCTGTACCTGCTGTTTTCATATGCGGGAAACATATTCGGGCAGGTCTTTTAAGAGAAAATGCACATGCCCGCTACTTTACGCAGCGGCCGTAACTTTAACTAAATAAGGAGGGGGTTCTCGACTGTAGCCAGGTGATGTTCAAATGCAATCAAGTTGCAACAGTATCCATTCCAAGTCTATAACGAGCTAGCAGGGGTCTGTGCCACGAAGATTCACTACTTCTTTCAGGCGCTGGCATTCCAACCAAGGTAAGACTTGTTTTGGGGAATCAACACAACAACTGCGGAACATGACGGCTTTGGAAAGTGCTGCCATTTTCTGCCGGCAAAGCAACTGTCGTTTTTCCGGTTGTGTGAAGAGACAGTTGACACTCTGAACGGGGATCTTTAAGAACAACCTCAAAGGTATACTATGAATTTCAAGGTTTTAAAGTTGAAGGCAAACGCCCAATGTGGGGCTCGAACCCACGACCCTGAGATTAAGAGTCTCATGCTCTACCGACTGAGCTAACCGGGCTCTTTCTCAATCTGACTTTGAGCTTTTTCACGCCGAGCAATAATAGAACATGTTGTACATTGAGGATTTGCACAGACTCCCGATTGCTAGAAATAAGATTTGCATTGATAAAACGCACCGTAATATTGCAAAGCAAAGACAACAGAGTAAGGTACTGCTGGGATTTGAACCCAGGGTCTCCTGTTTACAAGACAGGTGCTTTCACCAGCTAAGCCACAGTACCTCCTTGTTTGGGGCTCTACACAAGGAAGAGGTGCCTTGTAAGCCCACCCTTCCATCGTCAAGCCAACAAATGTTTTCTTCTTTTCTCACTAGAGCAGCTGTACCTGCTGTTTTCATATGCGGGAAACATATTCGGGCAGGTCTTTTAAGAGAAAATGCACATGCCCGCTACTTTACGCAGCGGCCGTAACTTTAACTAAATAAGGAGGGGGTTCTCGACTGTAGCCAGGTGATGTTCAAATGCAATCAAGTTGCAACAGTATCCATTCCAAGTCTATAACGAGCTAGCAGGGGTCTGTGCCACGAAGATTCACTACTTCTTTCAGGCGCTGGCATTCCAACCAAGGTAAGACTTGTTTTGGGGAATCAACACAACAACTGCGGAACATGACGACTTTGGAAAGTGCTGCCATTTTCTGCCGGCAAAGCAACTGTCGTTTTTCCGGTTGTGTGAAGAGACAGTTGACACTCTGAACGGGGATCTTTAAGAACAACCTCAAAGGTATACTATGAATTTCAAGGTTTTAAAGTTGAAGGCAAACGCCCAATGTGGGGCTCGAACCCACGACCCTGAGATTAAGAGTCTCATGCTCTACCGACTGAGCTAACCGGGCTCTTCCTCCAAGTCGCTTAGACACTTCTCTCGCCGAGCAGTAATAAAAAAGGTCCAAAATTGAGGGTCCAGCCAAGTTGTAAACACAACAACTAAGAAACCTTGCCACTGTGGAAAACGGCGTCATTTTCTCTGGACACAACAACAGTCTTTCTTCCCGTTCAGCGCAGAGACAGTCGGCATTTCGAAAGAGAATCTTTAACAACAATCACAGAGGAACAGTACGAAGTTAAAGGTTTCAAAGTTGAAGGCAAACGCCCAATGTGGGGCTCGAACCCACGACCCTGAGATTAAGAGTCTCATGCTCTACCGACTGAGCTAACCGGGCTCTTTCTCAATCTGACTTTGAGCTTTTTCACGCCGAGCAATAATAGAACATGTTGTACATTGAGGATTTGCACAGACTCCCGATTGCTAGAAATAAGATTTGCATTGATAAAACGCACCGTAATATTGCAAAGCAAAGACAACAGAGTAAGGTACTGCTGGGATTTGAACCCAGGGTCTCCTGTTTACAAGACAGGTGCTTTCACCAGCTAAGCCACAGTACCTCCTTGTTTGGGGCTCTACACAAGGAAGAGGTGCCTTGTAAGCCCACCCTTCCATCGTCAAGCCAACAAATGTTTTCTTCTTTTCTCACTAGAGCAGCTGTACCTGCTGTTTTCATATGCGGGAAACATATTCGGGCAGGTCTTTTAAGAGAAAATGCACATGCCCGCTACTTTACGCAGCGGCCGTAACTTTAACTAAATAAGGAGGGGGTTCTCGACTGTAGCCAGGTGATGTTCAAATGCAATCAAGTTGCAACAGTATCCATTCCAAGTCTATAACGAGCTAGCAGGGGTCTGTGCCACGAAGATTCACTACTTCTTTCAGGCGCTGGCATTCCAACCAAGGTAAGACTTGTTTTGGGGAATCAACACAACAACTGCGGAACATGACGACTTTGGAAAGTGCTGCCATTTTCTGCCGGCAAAGCAACTGTCGTTTTTCCGGTTGTGTGAAGAGACAGTTGACACTCTGAACGGGGATCTTTAAGAACAACCTCAAAGGTATACTATGAATTTCAAGGTTTTAAAGTTGAAGGCAAACGCCCAATGTGGGGCTCGAACCCACGACCCTGAGATTAAGAGTCTCATGCTCTACCGACTGAGCTAACCGGGCTCTTCCTCCAAGTCGCTTAGACACTTCTCTCGCCGAGCAGTAATAAAAAAGGTCCAAAATTGAGGGTTTACACAAAGTCCTTGTTTCAGGTGCTGGACTTCCAGCCAAGTTGTAAACACAACAACTAAGAAACCTTGCCACTGTGGAAAACGGCGTCATTTTCTCTGGACACAACAACAGTCTTTCTTCCCGTTCAGCGCAGAGACAGTCGGCATTTCGAAAGAGAATCTTTAACAACAATCACAGAGGAACAGTACGAAGTTAAAGGTTTCAAAGTTGAAGGCAAACGCCCAATGTGGGGCTCGAACCCACGACCCTGAGATTAAGAGTCTCATGCTCTACCGACTGAGCTAACCGGGCTCTTTCTCAATCTGACTTTGAGCTTTTTCACGCCGAGCAATAATAGAACATGTTGTACATTGAGGATTTGCACAGACTCCCGATTGCTAGAAATAAGATTTGCATTGATAAAACGCACCGTAATATTGCAAAGCAAAGACAACAGAGTAAGGTACTGCTGGGATTTGAACCCAGGGTCTCCTGTTTACAAGACAGGTGCTTTCACCAGCTAAGCCACAGTACCTCCTTGTTTGGGGCTCTACACAAGGAAGAGGTGCCTTGTAAGCCCACCCTTCCATCGTCAAGCCAACAAATGTTTTCTTCTTTTCTCACTAGAGCAGCTGTACCTGCTGTTTTCATATGCGGGAAACATATTCGGGCAGGTCTTTTAAGAGAAAATGCACATGCCCGCTACTTTACGCAGCGGCCGTAACTTTAACTAAATAAGGAGGGGGTTCTCGACTGTAGCCAGGTGATGTTCAAATGCAATCAAGTTGCAACAGTATCCATTCCAAGTCTATAACGAGCTAGCAGGGGTCTGTGCCACGAAGATTCACTACTTCTTTCAGGCGCTGGCATTCCAACCAAGGTAAGACTTGTTTTGGGGAATCAACACAACAACTGCGGAACATGACGACTTTGGAAAGTGCTGCCATTTTCTGCCGGCAAAGCAACTGTCGTTTTTCCGGTTGTGTGAAGAGACAGTTGACACTCTGAACGGGGATCTTTAAGAACAACCTCAAAGGTATACTATGAATTTCAAGGTTTTAAAGTTGAAGGCAAACGCCCAATGTGGGGCTCGAACCCACGACCCTGAGATTAAGAGTCTCATGCTCTACCGACTGAGCTAACCGGGCTCTTCCTCCAAGTCGCTTAGACACTTCTCTCGCCGAGCAGTAATAAAAAAGGTCCAAAATTGAGGGTTTACACAAAGTCCTTGTTTCAGGTGCTGGACTTCCAGCCAAGTTGTAAACACAACAACTAAGAAACCTTGCCACTGTGGAAAACGGCGTCATTTTCTCTGGACACAACAACAGTCTTTCTTCCCGTTCAGCGCAGAGACAGTCGGCATTTCGAAAGAGAATCTTTAACAACAATCACAGAGGAACAGTACGAAGTTAAAGGTTTCAAAGTTGAAGGCAAACGCCCAATGTGGGGCTCGAACCCACGACCCTGAGATTAAGAGTCTCATGCTCTACCGACTGAGCTAACCGGGCTCTTTCTCAATCTGACTTTGAGCTTTTTCACGCCGAGCAATAATAGAACATGTTGTACATTGAGGATTTGCACAGACTCCCGATTGCTAGAAATAAGATTTGCATTGATAAAACGCACCGTAATATTGCAAAGCAAAGACAACAGAGTAAGGTACTGCTGGGATTTGAACCCAGGGTCTCCTGTTTACAAGACAGGTGCTTTCACCAGCTAAGCCACAGTACCTCCTTGTTTGGGGCTCTACACAAGGAAGAGGTGCCTTGTAAGCCCACCCTTCCATCGTCAAGCCAACAAATGTTTTCTTCTTTTCTCACTAGAGCAGCTGTACCTGCTGTTTTCATATGCGGGAAACATATTCGGGCAGGTCTTTTAAGAGAAAATGCACATGCCCGCTACTTTACGCAGCGGCCGTAACTTTAACTAAATAAGGAGGGGGTTCTCGACTGTAGCCAGGTGATGTTCAAATGCAATCAAGTTGCAACAGTATCCATTCCAAGTCTATAACGAGCTAGCAGGGGTCTGTGCCACGAAGATTCACTACTTCTTTCAGGCGCTGGCATTCCAACCAAGGTAAGACTTGTTTTGGGGAATCAACACAACAACTGCGGAACATGACGACTTTGGAAAGTGCTGCCATTTTCTGCCGGCAAAGCAACTGTCGTTTTTCCGGTTGTGTGAAGAGACAGTTGACACTCTGAACGGGGATCTTTAAGAACAACCTCAAAGGTATACTATGAATTTCAAGGTTTTAAAGTTGAAGGCAAACGCCCAATGTGGGGCTCGAACCCACGACCCTGAGATTAAGAGTCTCATGCTCTACCGACTGAGCTAACCGGGCTCTTCCTCCAAGTCGCTTAGACACTTCTCTCGCCGAGCAGTAATAAAAAAGGTCCAAAATTGAGGGTTTACACAAAGTCCTTGTTTCAGGTGCTGGACTTCCAGCCAAGTTGTAAACACAACAACTAAGAAACCTTGCCACTGTGGAAAACGGCGTCATTTTCTCTGGACACAACAACAGTCTTTCTTCCCGTTCAGCGCAGAGACAGTCGGCATTTCGAAAGAGAATCTTTAACAACAATCACAGAGGAACAGTACGAAGTTAAAGGTTTCAAAGTTGAAGGCAAACGCCCAATGTGGGGCTCGAACCCACGACCCTGAGATTAAGAGTCTCATGCTCTACCGACTGAGCTAACCGGGCTCTTTCTCAATCTGACTTTGAGCTTTTTCACGCCGAGCAATAATAGAACATGTTGTACATTGAGGATTTGCACAGACTCCCGATTGCTAGAAATAAGATTTGCATTGATAAAACGCACCGTAATATTGCAAAGCAAAGACAACAGAGTAAGGTACTGCTGGGATTTGAACCCAGGGTCTCCTGTTTACAAGACAGGTGCTTTCACCAGCTAAGCCACAGTACCTCCTTGTTTGGGGCTCTACACAAGGAAGAGGTGCCTTGTAAGCCCACCCTTCCATCGT
The DNA here is from genome assembly GCF_046629955.1 of Centroberyx affinis. Taxonomy (NCBI): domain Eukaryota; kingdom Metazoa; phylum Chordata; class Actinopteri; order Beryciformes; family Berycidae; genus Centroberyx; species Centroberyx affinis. The sequence continues at coordinate 171,256 of NW_027279551.1, forward strand.
CAAGCCAACAAATGTTTTCTTCTTTTCTCACTAGAGCAGCTGTACCTGCTGTTTTCATATGCGGGAAACATATTCGGGCAGGTCTTTTAAGAGAAAATGCACATGCCCGCTACTTTACGCAGCGGCCGTAACTTTAACTAAATAAGGAGGGGGTTCTCGACTGTAGCCAGGTGATGTTCAAATGCAATCAAGTTGCAACAGTATCCATTCCAAGTCTATAACGAGCTAGCAGGGGTCTGTGCCACGAAGATTCACTACTTCTTTCAGGCGCTGGCATTCCAACCAAGGTAAGACTTGTTTTGGGGAATCAACACAACAACTGCGGAACATGACGACTTTGGAAAGTGCTGCCATTTTCTGCCGGCAAAGCAACTGTCGTTTTTCCGGTTGTGTGAAGAGACAGTTGACACTCTGAACGGGGATCTTTAAGAACAACCTCAAAGGTATACTATGAATTTCAAGGTTTTAAAGTTGAAGGCAAACGCCCAATGTGGGGCTCGAACCCACGACCCTGAGATTAAGAGTCTCATGCTCTACCGACTGAGCTAACCGGGCTCTTCCTCCAAATCGCTTAGACACTTCTCTCGCCGAGCAGTAATAAAAAAGGTCCAAAATTGAGGGTTTACACAAAGTCCTTGTTTCAGGTGCTGGACTTCCAGCCAAGTCCAGCCAAGTTGTAAACACAACAACTAAGAAACCTTGCCACTGTGGAAAACGGCGTCATTTTCTCTGGACACAACAACAGTCTTTCTTCCCGTTCAGCGCAGAGACAGTCGGCATTTCGAAAGAGAATCTTTAACAACAATCACAGAGGAACAGTACGAAGTTAAAGGTTTCAAAGTTGAAGGCAAACGCCCAATGTGGGGCTCGAACCCACGACCCTGAGATTAAGAGTCTCATGCTCTACCGACTGAGCTAACCGGGCTCTTTCTCAATCTGACTTTGAGCTTTTTCACGCCGAGCAATAATAGAACATGTTGTACATTGAGGATTTGCACAGACTCCCGATTGCTAGAAATAAGATTTGCATTGATAAAACGCACCGTAATATTGCAAAGCAAAGACAACAGAGTAAGGTACTGCTGGGATTTGAACCCAGGGTCTCCTGTTTACAAGACAGGTGCTTTCACCAGCTAAGCCACAGTACCTCCTTGTTTGGGGCTCTACACAAGGAAGAGGTGCCTTGTAAGCCCACCCTTCCATCGTCAAGCCAACAAATGTTTTCTTCTTTTCTCACTAGAGCAGCTGTACCTGCTGTTTTCATATGCGGGAAACATATTCGGGCAGGTCTTTTAAGAGAAAATGCACATGCCCGCTACTTTACGCAGCGGCCGTAACTTTAACTAAATAAGGAGGGGGTTCTCGACTGTAGCCAGGTGATGTTCAAATGCAATCAAGTTGCAACAGTATCCATTCCAAGTCTATAACGAGCTAGCAGGGGTCTGTGCCACGAAGATTCACTACTTCTTTCAGGCGCTGGCATTCCAACCAAGGTAAGACTTGTTTTGGGGAATCAACACAACAACTGCGGAACATGACGACTTTGGAAAGTGCTACCATTTTCTGCCGGCAAAGCAACTGTCGTTTTTCCGGTTGTGTGAAGAGACAGTTGACACTCTGAACGGGGATCTTTAAGAACAACCTCAAAGGTATACTATGAATTTCAAGGTTTTAAAGTTGAAGGCAAACGCCCAATGTGGGGCTCGAACCCACGACCCTGAGATTAAGAGTCTCATGCTCTACCGACTGAGCTAACCGGGCTCTTCCTCCAAGTCGCTTAGACACTTCTCTCGCCGAGCAGTAATAAAAAAGGTCCAAAATTGAGGGTTTACACAAAGTCCTTGTTTCAGGTGCTGGACTTCCAGCCAAGTCCAGCCAAGTTGTAAACACAACAACTAAGAAACCTTGCCACTGTGGAAAACGGCGTCATTTTCTCTGGACACAACAACAGTCTTTCTTCCCGTTCAGCGCAGAGACAGTCGGCATTTCGAAAGAGAATCTTTAACAACAATCACAGAGGAACAGTACGAAGTTAAAGGTTTCAAAGTTGAAGGCAAACGCCCAATGTGGGGCTCGAACCCACGACCCTGAGATTAAGAGTCTCATGCTCTACCGACTGAGCTAACCGGGCTCTTTCTCAATCTGACTTTGAGCTTTTTCACGCCGAGCAATAATAGAACATGTTGTACATTGAGGATTTGCACAGACTCCCGATTGCTAGAAATAAGATTTGCATTGATAAAACGCACCGTAATATTGCAAAGCAAAGACAACAGAGTAAGGTACTGCTGGGATTTGAACCCAGGGTCTCCTGTTTACAAGACAGGTGCTTTCACCAGCTAAGCCACAGTACCTCCTTGTTTGGGGCTCTACACAAGGAAGAGGTGCCTTGTAAGCCCACCCTTCCATCGTCAAGCCAACAAATGTTTTCTTCTTTTCTCACTAGAGCAGCTGTACCTGCTGTTTTCATATGCGGGAAACATATTCGGGCAGGTCTTTTAAGAGAAAATGCACATGCCCGCTACTTTACGCAGCGGCCGTAACTTTAACTAAATAAGGAGGGGGTTCTCGACTGTAGCCAGGTGATGTTCAAATGCAATCAAGTTGCAACAGTATCCATTCCAAGTCTATAACGAGCTAGCAGGGGTCTGTGCCACGAAGATTCACTACTTCTTTCAGGCGCTGGCATTCCAACCAAGGTAAGACTTGTTTTGGGGAATCAACACAACAACTGCGGAACATGACGACTTTGGAAAGTGCTGCCATTTTCTGCCGGCAAAGCAACTGTCGTTTTTCCGGTTGTGTGAAGAGACAGTTGACACTCTGAACGGGGATCTTTAAGAACAACCTCAAAGGTATACTATGAATTTCAAGGTTTTAAAGTTGAAGGCAAACGCCCAATGTGGGGCTCGAACCCACGACCCTGAGATTAAGAGTCTCATGCTCTACCGACTGAGCTAACCGGGCTCTTTCTCAATCTGACTTTGAGCTTTTTCACGCCGAGCAATAATAGAACATGTTGTACATTGAGGATTTGCACAGACTCCCGATTGCTAGAAATAAGATTTGCATTGATAAAACGCACCGTAATATTGCAAAGCAAAGACAACAGAGTAAGGTACTGCTGGGATTTGAACCCAGGGTCTCCTGTTTACAAGACAGGTGCTTTCACCAGCTAAGCCACAGTACCTCCTTGTTTGGGGCTCTACACAAGGAAGAGGTGCCTTGTAAGCCCACCCTTCCATCGTCAAGCCAACAAATGTTTTCTTCTTTTCTCACTAGAGCAGCTGTACCTGCTGTTTTCATATGCGGGAAACATATTCGGGCAGGTCTTTTAAGAGAAAATGCACATGCCCGCTACTTTACGCAGCGGCCGTAACTTTAACTAAATAAGGAGGGGGTTCTCGACTGTAGCCAGGTGATGTTCAAATGCAATCAAGTTGCAACAGTATCCATTCCAAGTCTATAACGCGCTAGCAGGGGTCTGTGCCACGAAGATTCACTACTTCTTTCAGGTGATGGCATTCCAACCAAGGTAAGACTTGTTTTGGGGAATCAACACAACATCTGCGGAACATGACGACTTTGGAAAGTGCTGCCATTTTCTGCCGGCAAAGCAACTGTCGTTTTTCCGGTTGTGTGAAGAGACAGTTGACACTCTGAACGGGGATCTTTAAGAACAACCTCAAAGGTATACTATGAATTTCAAGGTTTTAAAGTTGAAGGCAAACGCCCAATGTGGGGCTCGAACCCACGACCCTGAGATTAAGAGTCTCATGCTCTACCGACTGAGCTAACCAGGCTCTTTCTTGATCTTACTTTGAGGTTTTTCACACCGAGCAACAATAGAACATGTTGAACATTGAGGATTTACACAAAGTCCTTGTTTCAGGTGATGATTCAAGGAACCTGATACACTTAACAAGTCATGTCATGATGGTATTTGTTCTTGATGGATATTTTGATTTTAGGATGTTCAGTGGCTACGTTATATTGGTCTGAATGGTGAAATGTATATTTTTTAAATCAGATCAGGGAAAAGATCAAGTCTGTCATTACCTGACTTCCATTTAAAATACCTTAACTACTTACCAATGCAGGATGTCTAAGTTTTGTCAGCCTGGTTTCTATATGCAGTATATGATCATGTAGGACACTATAATTGTCTTTACAAACAATCATTACTATACAGTAACATTTTGGGGGATGTCCCCATGTCCTGTAGTGTGTTGTCTTTTTTATTCTGTGGCTTTTTTACCTTTACACTCTAACTGGTCTTTTTGTGTGTCAATCCTAATCCTAATTTGATCTAAAAAATATAGATATATAAAAAATATATGTAAAAAAATAATAATTTTCCATCATGTTGTCCTCATCTACCTCAAGTGAATGTACAGCATAATAAACTAATAATTTATTACTTTTACTAGACAGTACTTTGATGACACAACCTGCACATTTTGGTTTTTACAGGACTCATGGTCTGCTTATGTATGATAGGTTTACTGTAAGATTCAAGTCTTCTACAGCTGGTTGTGTGTGTGTGTGTGTTTCTCACATGTGCCAGAGGGGGGCAGTCCAAACTGAGATAACTCATGAGACGGCCTGATAGGGTGCTGTTACGGTGTATGAAACCACTGGAAATTACTATTCAGAAATCATTTGCAGCCTATATTTATGGCATATATTTATACTACTTGACTTGCTGAGATCTGTCTTTAGTCTTAAAACCTGTAAGAGGGGTTCACAATAGAGATATATTATCGTAGGTATTCATCACAAAACGTATTTGTGAACCAGTTCACATTATTCCAAGTTTTCTAAATTTGAAATGCAAAATAAGGTGTGTAGTGTGCCACATAGACCCCATCCTCATGAAATGTGTTTGTTTGTTTCATGTTTTGGACTTTGCATTTCTGAGAGAGAGCAACACTACAATAGTGTTTGGTTTTGTCATTGACTTTTAGTTGGTTTTGTATACATTGATTCCAATTGGACATTTGCATGCACTAGTGATATTCTAAGGCTGTGTTTGTTTTTTTCAAAAACATTACAGTTCAGGATAAAAGATAAAATTGTACTTACATGTGATCACTTGACCACAGCAAGTGGTATATCCTGTGAAAGTTTTAACTTCTGGAAAATCTAATTTCTACACAGCAGCAAAATGTACATTTCTTCAAATGTATATATACATCTTCTCCCATTGCTAATATTTGGGAGGTCTTTTAGACCCTGTTCCATCAAAGGAGTAAGAGAGCAGAATCTTGCTGAGAAATTTGGAAAAATAAACCAAAAGACTGTTGTGCCCAGACTAGGTTCCTAAACTGAAGAACTACTCAACAGGGAGAGAGCTCATTTGCCAAAGAGAGCTTATTTGCCAAAGTTATGCTCAGCCGCAAAGTGCATCAGTGCAAAAATGTGGCTGAGCATAAATTTTGCCTCTCTTTTTGTTTTCATGTAGAGTGCAGGTTTCTCTTGCCCTGCTGAGAAGTTTGATTCATTAAATGGGCAGATTTTGTCATTAAACTAAGTGATTGAATATCTCTGTCTAGGATGTAAAAGGTAAATCAAACGTAGCCAAACATACAAAACGATCTGCATCTTCCACCACACACACACACACGCATGCACACACATGCACACACACACACACACACACACACACAGGTCTGACCTTGAATCATCGCTGTCTGATAGCTCCCACTCCCACTTTGCATGGAAGGAAAAAATGTCAAGTGGGACATTTTTCTTTCTTCTTTCTCCTTCCTCCCTCCATTTTCACCACTCATTAAAGAAGAGTGATGGGTTCCACAGATGCACGCACACACACACACACACACACACACACACACCAGGTACAACAGTTAACCCAGAACACAAACCTGGCAAATATGGGAGCAATTACCTAGAGGCCACAGGGATCGGCTCTTTGGTGAGGTCCTCGGAACCTACACATGTAGGTACACTCAGAGGGCGCAACTCACTCACATAGGCACACACTCACACACCACTCTAGCAGACAGGCAAATATTTACACTGTCCTCATACTCATCCCCATCCTGCTGTATAGTCACCTTTTCAACTGATCCTCATCCTCCTCCCTGGACTTACACTGATCAAAGGGTTGCTTCATCAAACCGGTTGCAACTAGCTGAGATCCATTCATGTCCAAATCAACCAAGATGGTATATCTCAATGCAGCTCGTTGGTACATTTCTATCAAAAAAGTCAAGACCAATACATTAACCAGGTACTACAAAGGAGTGGTGCACATAACAAATACCATCTGATAAAAACCTAAAAACTGTTTCATGACACATTTCATGGTGAACACCAAGGTGTTTCTCTTTGAGACGTGAATTACCAGTTCTTTTTGGCCAACTCAAAACCATTAAATTGATTTGCAATGAATTAGATACTCTGCCAATGTAAAGCCAGTAGCAAGAAACTTGCAAGAAATGTGTATGTTTTGACTCTTGATGAACAGGTTCAGAGAGTTGTGCAATCTAGTTTTCTTTCAACTGAACAACATTTCCAAAACTAAGCATTTTTTTCCCTCTAGTGATCTGGAAAAAGGCCTCCATGCTTTTATTTGCTCTTCCTTTGACTGCTGCAACTCTCCGTATCCCTGCCTCTGTCCCCTCCTCATCTCCAGCAGCTAGGAGTCTTACTGGAACAAAAACACAAGGCCACATCACCCCAATTTTAGCATCTTTAAGTTGGTTACTGTTAGTTTTCAAACTGATTGTATAGCTTATATGAGCCAGCCTGAGGTCATTGGACAGGACTGTTCCAAAGTCTAGAATAAAAACAAGAAGTTCCTATTGACTGTTCCAAAATGTATATTTAAAAAGGCGATCTGGCCTTTGCTGTCAAGGTTCCTAGACTTTGGAACAACCAGCCTGACGACCTCAGGCATAAAAATGTCATCTATTGGATTATTGTTTGATAATCAATGTGTGGAGACTGTAGGCCAATTGGTTAGTCAACGATCTTCTAGTGTTAGTAAAGATTCCCCCTTATTACATTAAAGACAGCATTCCTGATTTTGTTATGTGCCCTTTAACCCCCTCCAAAGTCCATGATGTGTGTTGTGCTATTAATGCTAAAGCCAACACATATTTAACCTAACAACCTAACATATATTTGCTAGGATGTGGAAGACTGTTGAATAGACATTGTACTTTTTCTATGAGTAATATAAACTACAGTCTCAAATTGCAAACATTTGGTAGTAAGCTATCCTAATGATGACTTGTCTCTGCATATCTATTGGTTGAATGAGTCTGAAATATTTTCTATCATGATGATCTATGAATTGTTTTTAAAGGAGCAGTTGAAATGAAAATTCTGCCATTACTCACCTTCATGTCAGGGGAAACCTTCCATTGAAGTTTGTATGACCAAAATTTAAAAAATTTGGAGAAACAAACCCATTTCTCAAAAAATCCTCAGGCAAAAAATCCTCTTGACTTAGAGAATGGGGTATAAAAATAAGCAAATTGTGTGTGTGTGTGTGTGTGTGTGTGTGGACACACTGTTATCAGAAGAATGTCAGAGAGTCTGTGCCTCTCTGATCCAACCTGGGCCCCACTGCAGATGAGATGACGCATCAGATCTTGCCAGGCATATCTATGTGTGTGTGTGGGTGTGTTTGATTGTATGTGTGTTTGTCAGACATGGATGAATTTGAAGGTTGCTGGAAAATGTGTGTATGTGTCTCTGTGTGGCGTCAAACCTCATGTCACAAGTCCTTAAACTGATCTCATTGAGGGAACCTCCAAAGCAGAGTGAAGATTTGTACTTTTTTAGAAACACACACGCACACACACACACACACACACTCACACACACACACACACTCAGTGTAGAGAAGGAAGTGAGGAGGAACTTTCATTTGAAAAAGAAACAGTCCCGACATCTGGAAGCTCTTTCACCCCTTGACCCCATCCCCCTCTCCATTCCTTCTCCATGCCTCCTCCACCCACCTCTCGCTCCAGATCCTCTAGACCCATATCTGGAAAGAGTTAAGTGTGTATACCTGTGTGTGTGTGTGTGTGTGTGTGTGTGTGCTCACGTGTGCGTCCCTGCTATGCCCGTCACTGAATCCTGACTTGCATGTCTTTGGACTGTGGGAGGAAACCGGAACACCCGGAGTCAACCCACGAGAACATGCAAACTCCACATAGGATGGACCAGGACTCGAACCCAGGTCCTTCAAGCTGTGACGGCGCTAGTCACTGAGCCGACCACCACTCTTTCTAATTGTTGGGAATTTGACAGAACAAGCCTGAACAAGCCACAGACAGACTATGTTATAATGTTATAATGTGAATTGGTCTGGCTGGAATGTGTTTGTGCAACTAGACTCTCTTGGGGTAAACCATTAGCTGTTAATTTGAGTAGTCGTGCATCCTATTTTGTATAAATGCTGTATTGCCACATTCTATTTTATCCTGTATTTGTTTAGAATAGCATTTAATACTTTCCACAAATTTTGTAATTGACCGTAAAAGGTCTATTCAAGAGGAAGGAGACGAGAACATTACTGTTCTTAAGGCCTGTTTGGGCTGGATTTGTTTTGACAATGTGACTAATTTGTTAACACAAGATATCTGTAATGTTAATGACCAGGATTAGAGATCTGTTTAGTCTCCAAAATTACAGAGATGGGAGTGTCGACTCTATGTCCGTGCTGTACGTAACAACTGACGTTGATGCGCTCAAACAATGACAATACAACATGGCTGCAATAGGTGAAGAGGTTGCAACTGGACCAGAGTTGAAACTTTGGGTCTGATCTCAGTTTGGGGTGAATGCTGCATTCAAGTGCAATTTTTTTCGGAAGAGGATTAGGGCCACATGTGAAAATTGAGTTCTCAGAATTCTGTCTTTAAACTGAGATGTCTGACTTTATTCTCAGAATCTCAGAAGTCTGACAATATTCGCAGAATTCTGACTTTAATCTCAGAAACTCAGAATTCTGACTTTATTCTCAGAATTCTGAAATTAAAATGAAAATTACTGACATGCTCCAGTAATAATCATTACATCACACCATCTCCCCCTGTACAACTAGTCCTATCCAAATAGGGCTTTAGACTGCAACATCTTGGATACAGTTGTCAATCAGTCCAGGTTGAATCAAATTCTCTGAGGCTGTAGGCTATTAATCTCACCTTAATGGCTGGTACTGTTGTTGCTCAGGTTTAGGCTACTAAGTCAATATTTATGTAAGTAAATGTAATGGCCCTGAAATTAACAACAACTTCTACTCACATGGACATTTTACATCAACAGAGATTCCCAACACCACTTGCTCCAGTCTTGACAAGTAGTTATACAATTTTAATTGGAGAGATAAAGCTCATATAAAATGATTGGCAACATGTCTGGATCAAGTATATCATTACAAATTAAGTGACAGAAGTCTTACAAAATTATTCATCCATGTTATAATGTCTTTAAAATGATGTCAAAATATGTATAATATGTAATAACTTCAAAATACATTTAGAATGTAAACGTAAACCATATTCTGTACCAGGGAGGAAGAAATGATAGAACAAACATTTTGTAAATGTATTTACAGTGAACTGTTCTGGACCAATGTGAAAATGTTTTCAAATGACAGAATCGGGAAGTGTGTGAATGCGCACGGCTTCCCAATGGGACTGCAAGCATTTACTCAAGACCAGTCATTTAGTCTGAACTGCCCTCGTTGGGAAGGATTGGAACAGTCTGGTAGTGTGACCTAAGCTTAAAGGGTGGCAGGGTGGTCTAGTGTTTAGAGAAACCATCCTGTAACCTTAAGGTCACAGGTTGGATCCCCCATGACCCCAAGTGTCTGCTTCCAGGAGACACACACTACTAGCCCCTTCACCAATTACAGGCGCAACTTCCGACTAATCCACCAAGGCTGGCACCCTTGCACCCCAAGCCCCTTTATAATTGAAGCGTTCTCTGATCTGGTCTGAGATTCTAGGATGGAAAACCCTTGTCGCCTGACTTGCTGGTGACTATGCTGCGTCTTGCAGCAGCGATAGCAGCTTTTCTAAATGGACACACTCGTTGTGCAAAGTCTTTATGCCTCCTTTCAAAGGATCTTATGTGTGCTACAGTCATTTGGGGAAGTTATTAGTGTGGAGAAGTGTTAGTAAAGTGGGTGCAATGACCCTGCCCTAAATCTATCTTATTCCACCGATAAAAAAAAAAGTGAAGTGTCAGTAAGTACACAAAAATTCATTTAGACACCATATACTGTATATCCCCTATAAACTGTAAACTTAATACCTCCATTCACTGACCATCCCCTCTACTCCCTCTGGTGGTTTATGTAAGTGCAGACCCTGGCCCTTGCCTCGCTCTTGGCAAGACATCAAACAGATACCTAATCTGCTTCTCCCCAAGGTCTCTCCATTTAACTTTCCTGAAAGCTGCTCACTGCATACCTGCCTCCTCTTCCTCTTCTATCCACCCATTGTTTGACTTCTGCTCTCCTCCGCAAAGCATACCCCATGCTTTGGCGTTCTTATTCGATTTTCACGTCTTTGTTTGTTGTTTCTTTCATTTCTGTGAATGTTCTGAAGTGTTTTTCTGCTCACTGCAGGCAGATCAAGAGGAGAAATAAACTGACTGGATGAGTGGAATTTCATTTTTGATTGTCTCAATTGCTGCTTTTCATGATTGTTGTCTATGTCATGATATGCCATTTGTGTATATATTTGTGAATTGATGCCAAGTTTGTAAAGCTGACTCAAAATGTAAGACACTAGGATTTTTTCATAGCGTGGATCTTAATTGCATTTTTTGGGAGTAACATTAGAATCCTTTCCATTTAAAAGTAAATTGAAAATATGGTTGGACAAGTGCCATCTTTCCTTGCCCAATACCATGAAATGCATATTGCTTAATATGCTTAATGCTAATAAAGCTTTGGAAATTGAATTGTTTACACAGAGCCATAGGAATCACCAGAGGTTTGAGGTTGGTTCAGAAGTTGACAGAAGTTTATTCCAGCAGCTAGGAAAATGTGACACCTCAGAAGTTACCCCTACTTTTTTTTTAATCAAATGTCATTGTCATGTACTTTTCATTGGTTTTCAGAGTGTTTGAGATACATTTTCAGTTGGAAGCCTATGGTGGCAATGAAACACGATAAAAAGTTTACCAACTAATAATAGAGTCCTAAAAATGGATTCCTGTCAATAAAATAATAGCATAAGATCCATATGACTACACCTTGGGGAGATGTTATCATTTTGGAGTGGTGAGGTAAGAGGTTAATGAGGGATGCTCATCAAATTACAATAATAGATCAAATATTGTTCTTGGTTCTTGCCTTTCATCAAAGCGCAACAGTCATGCTCACTAAAAATGATACAAACCACACTGGAAAAAAAACACACACTGAAACCTGCTCGTATATTGACAGAGAAAAGAGGACAGTCACTATGGCAATGGACAATATGTAGTTACAAGAATGACTGCAAATACAATTGATCATTATTGATCAGGAACCCAATGTAAACAGTCAGCAAACCACATAAAATTAGAATGGTGTGTGATAGCATGTCAGTGGCAACATTAAACAGTAATGGAGAGAAAATAGTCTACACATGTGAGGGACTGTGCTTCCAGATGCCTCCACTCAGCAGGAGCCCTGCTGCTGACCAGCTGCTTTTTCAAATGCACAAACATCCAAAGGAGAGCCTGAATAGGCCTACAAGAAACTAACGTCAGCAGGAGCTATAAAGGAGTACTGTGAACATTATATACAGTAAGATAACATTTCATCCGTACAAGTTACAAATCGGAGGGTCATGAAAGCTTTTTAAGCTTTTGCTTCAGTCACAGGGCAAAGACCTTCTTCCATCAAAAATACATGGAATGAGCCACCGTTGTATCATCTGTAAAAATCACATCATGCCTCTTCTGATTTGATCCATTCAAGCACCTGCCGCAGTCACACTTATGTGTTGCAGTCCCTTATCATGCCATGGAAAATTAACAGATTGATTAATATTATATTTTTTAACCATTTGCTGCTGTTAAAGTCACATTGTCATGGTTGCTACATAACTCCTTTTAATGTGTTAGTTGCTGTTTTTGCATTGGAAATTGGAAAGTACATTTCTATTCTGTGCCATGGAAAATTCATTTGATTGTTCTCACACAGAAAAAGAGTTGTGCATCGACTCTTATTGATAGAACAGTGCAACTTGTGGATGATTATGTTTCCTGACAAACTATCTTGCTAAGCAAAAGAAACAACTAGTTATTTCAAAGTTGTTTAATGTCCTATTGCATTTCATTTGACCGAACCCATTAGAACAAAGATTAATTAACCAATGGCAATGATCTTAGATAGTGAATTTTCATTGCATTCCTTATGTAAGCAGAGCACCATCCCTTGGTGGAAATCAAGAATTACATAAGTCTCTGTTAGTGGGTGTGGGTACCGAAGGGTCCGGCACTACAAGGGGCATCAAACAACGTGAACTGGGCGACAACGTGAAACTTTTATTCAGCAGCACTGTACATGTCAAAATCACTTTGAAGTGTATATTGTTACATGCCTAAAAGATGATTGTATCAAAAAATCCAAGCCCTTTACTTTGGGTGAAAGAGCACATTACTTCTCATTTCTGTCAGCGTTTTGTTTCTCAAAGTCACTTTAGCACTAAAGTCATCTTTTGTTCCAAGGACTAAAGGAGTCTGGAATGGGTTCAGTTCAGGCAGTCTTCAAAATGTGAAATTTGAAAATATTTTGCCATAAAAAGCTCCTGCCACCCACAGTGTAAAGAAAATATTGAGAACAAATGTATAACTCATTAGTGAAGGGTAGCCTACTTTTAAATTCAATTTTAAATTGGTTGAATTGGAAATTCACCCCAACCCTGACTTAAAACAAATTTCCCATGTCTAGGATTGGTATTTTCTTTGTCTGACTGGTAGATATTTTGGCTTCTGCAACGCTTAGGATTGTATTTGGTCTATGTGGTCACAAGGGCTGTTTATACTAAAGAGCATATATTTGATGGTCTAAGCTTATTAAGTATTTCTTTGCTTAGTATGACAAAAGAATGAGTAACAAATTATATTCTCTCACAAATTCTCTCACTAACTTCATCCTCTCTTCTGGGTTTAGTTACCGTAAAACTTAGTGTTTAAGTTAAAGAAAAACCTCACCAATGTCTAGTTATTGTTGCGCTGTGACTGTCAAACATCATGACCAACTTTAAGCAAAGTGTCAGTGGGGCTGAGTGTATGCTTGCTTGGCTGGATGCATGTTAATGTGCGTTTTGTATTTCTAAGAGAAATGTAGTAGAAGATAGAAGTTGATGAAGTGGAAGAGATAGGTTAAAAAAAAAAAGATTGCTAAGCCTTGAGACAAGTGAAACATGGTTTGTTTTAAGGAAGGTGGTCCAAATATATTGTACACAGGGTATATTCTCTATGTGAGATGGAATTGTTCACAAGAATATTTCATTTACAATGGGATAAGCTGTCAAACATGGTCACCATTATTGACAACTTTTGTTGAAACGACTGAAACAGAGAACCAATAATCACACATAAGGTTGTTGTTTTTTTCTGCCTTTGAATAAAACGATTTTCTGACCATAGCATATAGCTCATTGCATCTTTTATAGTCTTTTTCGGCTCACCTTTACCTTTTTCACCAATAGCTATGGATGGCACTGTACTGTATGTACACTGTGTTCTATCGTTAACTTAAATATGTTACCAAGTGGCATATTATAGTGAATATAATAGTCGTGCTTGTTGACCATATATCAACAATTCATTAATTTGTAATGTTTTCCCTTATGTTAATGATCAAAATATTTTAACTTTTTTGAAATGTGCGTATGATTTTGTTATCTTAACACATTGCACGAAATACATGAAATCAGTTGATAAAAAAAAACCCAATCTGCTATAACCAAATGGTTGCTGGTTTGAATCCCCGGAGCAGATCTCTGTCTCCGTTGCTGTGTGTTCCGTCTGTTCTTTGTCAATTTGCCTGAATAACCTCCATAATAACCCTCCCTCCAGTTGCGTCATCCGGGAAGGGTGGGTGGGGGGTCTCGCTCCTTTAAGCCAATACTACGAGCTGGACTGCAACCAGACGACCCGGTGACAGACACGGTGTCATTTCAGTAGAGGAGGGTCTGACTTCATTGATTCATTACTACTTGGCGGACTTGCCGTGCGGGACCACCGCGGCTTTGCCTCACCCGTGTCAAAAAGCCTCGGAGGCTGCAGAGAACCACCGGGGATCGTTTCATCTCGGCACATCAACGGGAAATTTAAAACTACCTATAACTTCTGGAAACGTGAGGAATAAAGGAGATCATATGTGGGGGTTTGATTTTTTTTTTTTTTTTTTTCTTAGATAGTGCATCAAAGGAACCGCTCAGCATAAGAGTAGATACCAGGGATTAGATGTCAGGGATTATATGAGAGGAGACCTGGAGGAGCCGAGCAGAGGCAGAGCGGCAGCGCGGAATAAACGCACGGAAAGCACGCAAATGTGTCCCGCGTTGTAAGCCTATAATATCCCCCTCCTGTTTGCTTGATTTAACGCTGATATGGTTTGAACCTTCAGCCCGGAATCGAGGCTTTACAGGCGGAGGGATTACCGAGCCTCGCCTCAGCATCCTATCTACCGCTTTGGAGATCAAATCAATACGGACTTTTTTTTTTTTTTTGTAAAGATGCAGAGGGAAGTGTCCCGTCGGTGGCTGGTCGTCCTGACTCTGATGTCGGTGTCAGTCAACGGATTTCCCACAAGTCTAAAGAGCGTTCCGGCTAAAGAGAGGAACACGTCATCGTCGGTTATCGAGGTAAAGTAGCCTATTTTGCATACTTTTTTTTAAAATGCAATAGGTTAGATTACGAGCAGAGAGTTTAGTTTAGTTTAGCCCGTGACTGTGATAATGTCACTTCCATTAGTGACAGGCTAGTTGCCAATTAATAGCAAAACTTCATCTCAGTTAGACCTGTGAGTACGCGCCAGGAGTTCTCTAAAACAGTGGTTCTAAATGTGGGGTCCGGGGACCACCAGGGGTCCTTGAGGGGGTTCCAGGGGGTCCCCAGCAAGTTGATGAATTGTTAAACTTCACCATTATTTCATTTACAAGAAGTTAACGCAGTTAGAGAATGTAGAAGAATGACTGTCATAGTTTCTCTGTTATCTCTCTGCCTACAATACAGATAGTCATGGGATTCTGGACAAAATCATATCTGACAATAAAAATATTCTCAGATTTGGGTCCGAGAGACAAAATCTCATCAAATGGGGGTGCATGGCTCTAATGTGGACTGAATAAGGGGTCCTTGATTTGAAAAAGTTTGAGAATCACTGCTCTAAGAGTGTTAACAGCCTAAATGACAGGTATTTGGAGTTGACAAGTCAAGCTCTTGAAATTATAAGGTTCTCTCTGACTTTTTTTTATTTTATTTCATTTATTTAATCAAAATTGAGTTACACATTCATTTTTAAATGTTAGGCTACTTTATGATTTATTCAAAAAGATAGAAAATGGCCTACATAATGGTTCAATCTTTGATGCTCAATAGCTGCGCTCCACCCAGCTAGATCCTTATAATTCCAAACTCATGTAGTGTTGAGTGGTTGTTTGTCCACTCACAGAGCTGATATGGCTCTGGGGCGGCTGGTCACAACTGTCATAAGTGTTAAATTAACTCTGCTGGGTGTGGATTTGATTTTGACACTTTCAGAGTTACATTTACACTGAGGATTTGGCTGTGCTGAAGCCATATGTTACATCTAAGTAGCCAATAATCCTACCTCTATCTTAGTTAAGTGGTGTAATTTTGCAATCAGTTCCATCCAGAGTACTAGTTAGACAGAACACTACATGTCTTTCACACTCATCACTTAAGAGTATCAGATTAAAGATCCTTGCTAAGTGGGTGTTGGCGACCAGACAGGGATGAGAAGCAACAAATGTGTTTACCGCCAAAGCTATTTGATAATTATTATCTCTGTCTCTGCATTTATTTACTTCTCCAGCATTACTATCAAGCGTGATGTGGCCTGTGTTCTTCACAACACGCTTAGCATAATGTCTAGGTATTTGGGCAACATGGGTTTTATGGCAGGTGAAGGGGCCAAAGTTCTCCCAGCTCAGAGGCAAAGGAAGCGAAAGCCTGCAGCCTGCAGATTTGACTCTTGATAGACAATGATATATGACAGGAAGCAGGTAATACTCTCTCTCTCTCTCTCTCTCTCTCTCTCTCTCTCTCTCTCTCTCTCTCTCGCTCCCCCTTGCTCTTTTGCCTTCTTGGCACCAAAGTCAACAGACGTGACGTTCTTTGTAGAGTTGTTTTTTATCCGTTTGCCCATTGCAAATCATTGGGAACAGAGCAGAGCCGAAAAAGAGTAAGAGCAAGCATGCATTTGAAGTTAGCAAGATGTAAATCAAGTCAAGCTGAGTTTGGTTGCCCTTTCTCTATATCCTCCTTCTCATGATGCACCATAAAAGATGAGAAATTGGATACTCATATTGGAGTTTGACCAGGTGTAGTTTCTAAATCTTGCCATAACTTGCATCTTATCTGACACACACGTGCATACAGACATGCACAAAGCTCTCCTTTCTTTCCTGCGTTTCCACCATTATATTTATTGAGGATGATAACTCATACCTGACTCATACTCATACCTGATGGAGGTGCAACCTGCATACAGCCTTCAAGCGGCGGAGTAACCTCCACTTCAACCTGCTCAGACAGAGCCTCACAGTCGAGCCTTATGAATGAACGAACGGATCACTGGGCTTCAGGCTCTTGGCAAGAGAGCGTGGCTTACAAACGCAGTCATTGGAGAGGTGAAGGAACGTTCGTGAGTAGCCTGTTTGAAATAAGAATCAAATGTGCAACTCCGTTCTCGGTTGAACCGCGAGATAACAGAGCTGCTGGTTCAACTTTTGTTCCTGGAGTTCTGTAGACCCTGTGTGTTCATGCCTAAACACCCCCGTTTTCTAGCTTTTCAATGATACTGGGGACGTTTTGGGGCATAAACCGTTTGCTGTGGGAGTCAGGGTCTGTAGAGGCTTTACGGATCCAGTTACCTCAGCCTCAGGCCACATCCACACTAATAGGTTTTCGCTTTAAAACGGCGTTTTAAAACGAAAACGATCTCCGTCCACACGAGCGTTTCAGAAATAATCTCCGTCCATACTAGCACGCCTGAAAACACATATCACATGACCATTCACGTACACTGGGCATGCGCGTGCCGGTGTAAACAGGAAGCAGATTGTCTACTCTGCGGTTGGTTGCTTAGTTGCAGAAAATACTACGGAGGAAGAACAGCAATGGCGAAAAGTATGACCAGAGATTTCTTTGCTTGGACCGACAACGAGGTGGAACTGTTACCGAAAGTAACACAAGGGTATAAGGCGGTCAAAACATAGATTGGGAGTCGTCGCAAAGCAAATATGGCGAACTTATTACGTCGTGACTGATAAGACCCAATCAGGGAGCGAGCGTGGGTGTCTGCACCATCGTTTTCAAAAGTCTCCGTTTCCGCCCATTTTCAAACTAAAACGGGGTCAGCAGCGTTTTCAAAAGTCTCAGTTTTAGGGGTCCGAAAACGCCTGAGTAGTGTGGACGCTAGGTGTAAACGTAGCAAAAGTTAATGTGTTTTAAAACGAAAACGTATTAGTGTGGATGTAGTCTCCGGCTAGATGCCGTTTCAAGGTAGACAGTTCATCAAGATGAGTGACAAGTTCTGGGGCGCGAACTTGACGATTTGAGGTAGAGGAGGGACAAGCAATACACTTCCTGTCTGAATGGAAAAAGTTCCATGGTGTAGCGTTTAAACAATAACTTCAATGGTGTATCATCTGCAAAAGTCTGAATTTCACATCTGTTATGAGGCTTCCCAGCTATTAGTCCTGATACCCTGAAGATATGAAACAATCCTGTATTCTGCAGCTAACTGAACCATGACCTCAGTGTATCATTACACCCCAACTATCTATATCTCTGCATTGGTCGACATTTCTTCAGCCTCCAGTTTTCACCTCCGCTCTCCCAGCTCCACTCTCTCTCCTCCCCTCTCTCTGGGCTCTGTGTTTTTATTAAAGCAAAGCGGTTGGGTTCATGTTGCTCACAGGGAGCCTCGGAGCCCGACTCGGTCCGGGGTTTGCAATGTGAACTCGCCGTTTTACACACAAACAGCCACTTCACTTATCCAAACTCTGGCTCTGGAATGCGAACACAGAGATATTGAATGTGGTTCGGAGGGGGGGACACATTCATTGAAAACTCACCGGGGACGGGATGCAAGAGGCACTGGTAATCGCTTAGCCAAATAATAATCCTGGATGGACAGTCATCCCTTCTCCTCGCTCCCAAGAGGCATGCTGAAGCCGATGCCACATTTTGCGGAGGGCGTCAAATTCTTGAGCCAGTTCAAGTTTAAGTTGTGTGCTTTATTATGGTATAGACTGTGTGGCGTGGAGAGCTCTCAAATGTCCTGCACCCTAATTGAGGTAAAGATGAAACCCTATACCATAATCTGTCTATCAGAATGCATGCTCTATGTGATGATGGTGTGTAAGCACTGGATTCTTTGACTTGGTGGGTTTTTAATGAAGAAACACGAGCTAGTGTTTCACTGGCACAACAGTCGTGTGCTAAGCTTAAAGATCCAGTGCAATGAGAATTGCATTTCTCAATTTCATGGTATAATTTAACAAAGGACCTGTTAATATAAAGTTACCCAAATTATTACAACTGTGTGGAGATGTCACTAAACGCCCTTTGAATTTCTATGCCAACCAGTCTACTTCTGGTGTAAATAATGTCACATACACCCAGGTTTTAATGAATGCTCTGACTGGTTGACAGTATGCATAAACCTGCAATAAGCAACATCAGACCTTATAACCAATCCTGAAACTAATGTGTGCTATGTGGAGATTTCATTCAGACATAATGATATAAACAAATCTGTTTTCACCTCTTTTCTAAAGCTTGTTGTTAAATTTCGCTCCGGAACGAAGCTCCTCCCGCTCCATTCAGTAGCTTTTAATTTTTTTGAAACTAGCTTGACTCCTCCTTCGCTGTTTGAAAGCGGCCCTCACCCCCTTGTTAAACTATAAACTTGCTACCTACCTCTACACTTGTCATTGTGGGACATGTAACCCTCTAAGAAAGATCTGTCAAAGCGAGACTGGTAACTATTAGCCTTTATGCACGGTTCTTTTCGATGTATGTCCTTGGTAGGCCTCAATAGTGCAGTGGCTTTGCTGTGTGTTATTTACAAGTGTGTTGTGGTTTCTGTCGCCCTCTAGTGGTCAGAAAATGTTCAACCTAATCTGGTGTCCCATAGTCTGCCAGACAATAGCAAGTCAGTTACTAGCTAAAATCTCTGTGCCTCCATTGTTGCTGGGTGCCGAAGTTCCAACCACCATATTTGTTCCCCAAATATAAAAATATTGGCATGCAGTGGAAGGTTCAGGTCTCACTCAGTCCTACAAGCTTTGTATCATCTATCCATCAAAAACTGAAAAAAAAATAAAAACATGCTCCTTGTGTTAGAAATCCACATCAAGCTTATCCTGAATGACTTGAAATCATTGCACTTGATCTTTAAATGTACATACTTGCACACACACGCAACTGCATACATGCACATACTAGATGCACACACATACACAACTGCATGCATAACACTAGGATTTTTTAAAGTCTCTAGCAGCTCTAGCTCTTTGCTTGAGATGCTGGTCCAATCCGCCCATGGATTTCTCTCTGCGATCCTGAAAAGCCTTAATTTGCTTTGCAGGGTCTTTGTGAATGATTAAATAAATGTTTCCATGCAAAGTGTTACTGTCAGTTTTCCCTGGGAGATCTTGGCTCCGGTCAGGACGCTACAGTGCTAAGAGAGGTCAGGGAGAGGGAGACGTCCATCCTGCTGTCAGAAGTATGCCGCACACACTCATACACACTCACACCCTCATTTGCACATAGCACTTAAATGTATTGGCACAAATGCTGATATCCAGCGTAATGTTCAGTCCTTGGGTTTCACATCGCATTGGCCATGGCAAAGTGTTTAAGGGTCCGGCCAAGAATACAGCGAACTGGCAGAGTTATTAATACACCAGCAAATGGATGAGAAAAATGACTTTTTCCTCCATTCAGTGTGATCAAATGTGTCCATTTCATTGAATCAGGACTGTCCCACTCATCTTTCCCCTCTTTCCCTTTAAACTGATTCCAAACTGATACTGTAGCATTCTCTGGGTGACAGTCATTTTACCCCGGGGGCATCAGAAAGGTGATAATTGATCTTCTCTTCTCTTTTCTTCTCTTCTCTTCTCTTCTCTTCTCTTCTCTTCTCTTCTCTTCTCTTCTCTTCTCTTCTCTTCTCTTCTCTTCTCTTCTTTTCTCTTCTCTTCTCTTCTCTTGTCTTTTCTTTTCTTTTCTTCTCTTCTCTTCTCTTCTCTCCTCTTCTGCCATGTATCTGCCTACATCGACTAAAGCCTGTAATAACATTCATTGCATGGCTGTTGAATCCAGGCCCAGTCATTTAGCTGTAATTGTTTTTTTTCCCTTTTAGCACAGATATTCACATCACAGTTGTCAGTGTGATGCAGTTCATGACTCATAGAGAGGGGGGAAAAAAATGCTCATTGGCTATTGCATTTCTGGAAGTTTGTTCGTGCCGTAATTCAACTTAGTGTTGGAAATGTAATATATCTGGACAGAAAAATGGCATCTGCATTGTGTGTGTGTGTGTGTGTGTGTGTGTGTGTTACATACAATCATAGATGTGAACCAAGGCAGGAAACATGCGATCTGTGGAGAGGAGGCTTTGATCAGGTCTACATCCATCATTTCTCCACCTATCTTTCGCCCTCTCCTCCTTTCTCCTGACATTCCTTCAGTCTCTCGTTTCGTTGGACGCTAACCATTTTGTTAACCATCCCTCTCCCCCTTGCTCTTTTTCTTTCCCCTTAGCCTGTTTTAACTACTCAAATCTCTCCCACACTCACAAACCCTTTATTTGTATCACCAAATGTCCTTTCTCACCCATTACTTTTCAATTACATTATTGGCCTGACTGTTAAATAGAGACATTTTTACCTAAGTAAAATGGAAATGTTTCAATATTTAAAACTACACTTGCCATTTTCTGACATTCGCAAATAGCAGTGAAAGGTAATATTTGAAATTTGTGATGCTTTATACCAAAGAATGCCAAAGGGACAAAAGAGGCAAAAGATCTAACGTTGTTTATTAAGTTAACTCAGTTAGTGGGAATGGGATGCTCTTCTCTGTTGCAGCCCCACTTTGTGATTTAGGCTGATAAGATGGCTGGATTTTTCATTCAAATCTTGCTTAGTACAGCTTTAAAGTCAGCAGCTTCAATATAACACTCCTGTTCCTTATGCTTAGCTTAGCCACTTATGCTGTCCTGAGCCAAATTGGAGCCAGACATAGGTATTAGAATTAATTGTCATATCAAAGATATTCTCAAAGAAGATGTCAAAGATGTTTGAACAGATATTGTATGATAGAGACCATATTCATTGTCTTTTTCTGCTCTCAGGTGATATCTGAGCGCGGTTATGGAGATGTCCAGCAGAGTCTAGAGGAGGTCCAGCAGCAGAACCAGCTCCAGACCCTGCCGCCCGCCCCGTCTTCCCCCAGGTCCAGGCACCGCTGGTCCCAGCAGCGTCACCAGGGTGTTCTCCCCCAACCTGAGCCTGAGGAGGATCCCGAACCCTTCATCTTGGACCTGAGGAATTTCCCAGACCTGGCTAACGCAGACATGGGCTCACAGAACCCCAACATCCAGGTAGGAATTCGCAGTACGATTTAGGTTTAGCTCACTCTTCTCATAGCATCGAGGACTCATATCGTCACTAAAGCGCAGTTGTTCCAAAATGAGAGCGGTCAAAGGAGGTAGGGATTTCACCGAGTCCCATTCCATCCATCCTCTCCTCTTCCCTGTCTATCTCTCTCCGTCCATACCTCCCATCCCTCTATGCAGCTGGTTTGAGTCAGAGCAGCGTCTTAAATTACCCCATGCAAGACCTTTAACAGTGGGGAGCTTCAAGTTGTCCATGAACCTCAGACATCTACACAGGGTTTAGAGAAATAGCAGAAAAAGAGAGAAAAAAAAGGAGAAAAGAAAAAAAAAAGCATGACAGCCAAATGTAAAAGGTCAAAAGTAACTGTATTAGTTTAACAAGATCCTTTTTCAATGTGACTGCAGGTTCAAATCCTTGCCAAGAGGCCTTTAAAACCAAAGTACAAAGAAAAGTTTAGTTATAACTTGTGGAGTGGATTTGGATAGAAATGAAGTTAGACTGTGGGAGAAATTACATGAGAAGGCCACTTATCCAGATATCAAAAAGTACTTGTCTTTCTCGCTCTCATTTTTTCTTTTATATTAAGGAAAATGGGTCTACCATCCGAGTGGGACTAGACCCATCCTCCGTATGGCCCAGACAAAGTTATTAGCCTTTCCTTCTGGAGCCAGCGGTGAATATCCTGTGCAGGTTTTATTGGGCTTTCTACCTTGTTATCATATCAACTGGAATTCACTGGTCATGAGTGTGGAGGGTCAGAACCAGCCAACTGGGTGAACTGGACAAAACCCTTGTAAAAGTTTGTGCTAAAATTCCAAGTTACACGCAAAAGATAAAATAAGCTCATATGTAACTTTAGTGATCCCGGTTGGTTGTTGCAGCAGCTAAACAGTAATAAGATTCAGCAAAGAAAATAGAATACACATAACATTAGAGTTAATGTGGGTTGTAGAAACATACACAACCAACAGCTTCAACACTAGAACATGTTAAGTAGAAATGTACGAATGAAAAGTATGAGAAAGAGTATGGATTACAGCATTATTAAGGTGTGCCAAATAACAGCAATCTATAACCAATTAATAGAATATGTGAATATAAAGAAAACTAATTCACAGCGTATATATAGGATGTGCAAATGTGTTGTTTCCAGATAAATAGGTCTATAGAAAGTATCTAGTCATATAGATGTGCATTGTAAAAGGCTATTGACCTTATCAGTATATTCAATTTACAGATGTACATACAATTTACAGAATTTGGATATGTGCATTACTAGCTGTTCACCTTGTCAAAAACTCCTACACTTGGGCGAACCATGTGTAGAGAAAAGTGACAATGTGCGAGACGCATGTGTGCATTATTGTCTTTTCTCAGTATCACTATCATTATTAGAACATATTCATGGATCGAGGGATCAGCAGTGAACGCGAGAGCAGCTGCAACAGTCGTCCACTAGCATCATCATGGAAATACAGAAGACAGACAGGCAGGGCTTGAAATTAAAAATTTACTGTGGCGGGTAACATTGTAAAGTTACTAGCCAATTTGGCTGGTGATGAACCAAGCTCTAAATATCACTGCATCTATTTGAAGCAGGCTGCAGAAACAATCATCCTAGTCCTAATCCTACATTTCCCATGAACACTATGTCGTGACGTGTAATACAACCATTGGTTACATCCAAGCATGTGTGGTAGAATCGATTGTGCGAGACCGTGAGTATAAAATGAAAACAAAGGAGGGGAAAAGGCAAAAATGGGGACATTTAATGCCACCACGAAAACCACAAGACAGTACAAAGCCTTGTATCGATGAAATCCACACAATTTGAAATCAACGCAATTTATGAATATCAGTGAAATACTGTAATTTATAGATTTATTATGCTATATCTTTTATTTTTACTAATACTTATGCTTAAATTAACCCAGTGGCACTCATAATCTGGTTTATTTCAAGAAAAACATTTTGGCTAGTGGAAATTCTGATTGGCTGGTAACTTTAAATCTAGTAGCCATGTTGGCTGGTGATCAAAAAAGATAATTTCAAGCCCTGCACACAGGACCTCGCTTATTGTGTAGGCACGTGACATACAGAAGACAGTAGACTGCATAGCATTATAAGAACAAGCCGACGTTAAAGCTACAACTACGCAACTTTTTTCCTTTAGACAGAAAGCATATTGTTCGTTTTTTAAAGGGATTTGTCTGTCCAGCGCTCACGTTTCTGACTGCTTTCCTCCATTATTGTTGTTGCTATTGCTTCCCTGCTATTGATAGGCACCACCAGCTCACTCCTGGCCACACAACATGCCAACAGCAAATGGTATACACCCCAAAACACCCCGAACATCATTGAAAAAGCCAATTTCAGGCAAACGAGGGATTCACGTATGTACACACAAGGTCACAAACAGACCCAGACTGCATATTGTAGCTTTAAGTGGTAATGTAATATGAAAGTACAACAAAAGAACATTGAACAATAGGATAGAATAGAAATTCCCCATTGCTGTGGTTAGTGTGTTAAGGTGTCTTTAGAGACTGTGATTGTAAGAAAAAGACGAATACAGGAACAGCAGTAGAAAGAAGAAAGAGAAAGGAAGAGAGACATGTGCCTTCTCCCTCTCTCTTTCTCTGTTGTCTTTTATTCAGCATCATGATGTAATCTCTGTCTTCAGGTGCTGGTTTGTCTTTATAAACAGTTGCAGTCGGGAACATAAGCAACCGGGGTTGTGTCTAGACCTGTGGATGGAGAAAGAGAAGTGTGTTTGCGTGTGTGTGTGTGTGTGTGTGTGTGTGTGTGTGTGTGTGAGACAGAGCGAGAGCGCAAGAGAGAGCCAGGACTAGTTATCAGTTCATCTTTCCATCCCTGTATCTTTTTCATCCACTTCCCTCCATCCCTTCCCCTCCAATGCACAATGAGCTTGATTCATAAAGGGAGCGTACCTTCTAATCTAATCTTAAAATAAAGGCGCTCGTTCTCCTGAGAAAGATGGCATTTATCAATTTGAACTAGCAGGGAGATCGTTCTCTTCCTCCGCTCTGCTTTGTACCATCAGTTCTCTGTATGTTATAACACACGGAATTGCAAAAAAGACCACTATTTTATAATGGTTTATAAATCAAACAAATTTTTTTAAATAAATAATGCAAGATTGTTAGAATAATATCAGTGTTTAAATTTCAGATGACTTCATACGGGAAGGGCAATGTACACTCAGTGGCCACTTTATTAGGTACATGTTCCATTTACATAGCACATAGCTCACTCCTCCAGATAGTGAGTCACAGATAAATAAACCATAGCATGCAGGCAGGGTCGTGAGATTCAGTTATTGTCTGACTGTTTGTATGTCAGAATGTTGATTTAAGAGACTTTATAGGCTGGTGCCAGACAGAAACGGCCACCTTTGACTGCTACAATGTCAGTGTCAACAAATCAACCTTATCAGACTATTCACTATATTTTTGCACAGCCAATTCTCCTCTGCACTTCCATGATGGCACCAGAAGTGGTTGATTGGATGTGACACAACTGCAAAGCCTCTATGGATAAGCCTTATTCTCCATTGTTAAATGGCCAACATCCTATCCTGTATTCTCTCTACTGTTCTGTTCTCATTTTCTCCTCTCTCCTCCTCTTCTCCCCTCCACGGGAAACTAGCAGGGCAGGACTGGAACAAACAGGAACCCTCACTACCACTATAGAGCTTCCCAGGAATCCAGTGGATCATCATAGATCAGGCCAGGCAGTCAGATATTGTCTCATTGGACATGCAGGTTGTTTGCTACATGAGGGTTGTGTTGTTTGCTGCTGTGGACATTGGACTTAAAGGACTACACCAACTTTTTGTTTTGTTTTGGCCCATTTGTCACCTTTCCCAATATCTGACGAGAGGATTGGCACCAAAGTTATCTCTGTATCTCCGGTAGATAGCTCTGTCTGGTGCGCATGCTAACGCTTTAGCATACAGTATGTTAAGTAGCCTAATCGCAGGCAATTAGCATTATCCAAAGTATGAAGATAAACCTTTTAGTAATCCAGAGTTGGCATTGTTTTTTCATTTTCAATCTCAGTCTTTATCATTAGTGAAGTCCATTACGAACAGCGCAAAAAAACTTTAGCTGTCTAGCTAACTTTGCTCACTTACTGTGTAAACAAAACAAGTTATGCTCCAAGTTTCAGGGGAATGGAGATTTTTTGATTTTTTTTTACCAATCCCCTAAACAAGCCTGGCAGGTTTAGACCCATCATTAAAATGAACTAACCATCCAGCCTGCGAGCTGCTACAAGTTCTCATTTTCTCACTTTTAAGATAATGCTATCTGTCAATATCTCAGGTGATATCTTGGACAGATTTGGACCAAACTTGGAGGTATGATACATTTTTGTACTATGTTTCAACTGATTGGTCTAATGGGGGTGCTATAATTAAAGGTCCAAATTTTAAACTCTAACATGATAATTCAGACACCACTGGTCTGATTTCCACAAAACTTGGAAGTATGAAGCATTTTGGCACTGTGACATTTACAAAAAATCTTGCAACTGTTCAGCCTAAGTGCCTGTTTCATTCATGGGGGATGACATGTTTCACTTGTTATTTTTTTTCTTGAGGATATAAGGTGGAGAGAAATAGTTATATTAATTAAACTAATGAAACAATATTGGTTTCAGTGAGATTTATCCTCTAAGAATGGTTTACCCAGTTTAGATGCCTGTGGGCCTGTCCCACTGAAACAACATTTTAATTTCCTCCACGGTATATCATCACACAGTCTTGAACCTCCATTGTCAATGAATGGAAATTTGTGAACTCATATGTCTGAACTTTTGTATCCAAGTATATTAGGGTAATGCTATAATGCATCCTGGATACAACAGACCTTTATGGAGCTGAACTCTTCACTAATACAAATCAAACTCTTGTAGGAGTAACATACTTGAAACCTAAAAATCACTGGCATTCCCCTTTAAAATTTTAAAGATGAATCAGGCTACTGATAGTATTGCTAAATTCCTACTCCTTTAATGTTATGCACTATAATCGTCATTAACTGTTGTAGTTTTCTGTAACTGCCCTAAAGAAGCAGTTTTGTGTGAGCCATGCTACTCTGTGGCTATATGGCCTTCATGTCTGAATGCATTTTCTTGGGTAATTTATAGCAATTAACTACTTCATAAGATTACAGAAGCAATTGTGCTAGATGTTACTATTGGCTGGTCGCTGAGGTATTCAGTCAATTTTGGCAAAGTTGCTGAGGGTAATTGTAATATGTGAAACTACACTGTAAATTTCCAGCTTGCATAAGGTTGACCTTTTGAATAAGGCTTATATTATTCTCTTGGTGACAAATGCAAATGCCTTTTTTTAGAGCATGAAAGGTAGTTTTAGATTGCAAATATGTCTGTTTGTGGTGTCTGTTTTTCCAAGACAAAGTCAGCATAACACTTACATTCATTATGTCCATAGTTTTCTCTCCTTGTGTTCTTCCAAGAGTTGCTAAGCGTCATATACTTTGAACAATAAGAAAATAGTGGAGCCAAAAATGTATTCCACGCCTTGTGCTTTGCAGTGAAATCAGGTTGCCATGCATGCACCAAACAGCCTTGATGTCTATTGGAGGAATCTGATTTGTTCTGTATATGGGAATAAGAAACTGCCCAAATAAGTTGTACTTGTATTATAAGATGTTTGAGGTTGTAAAATGACTTGCAATCCTATAACACAAAGGTGCAAATACAGTATGTACTCCAATCCATAAAGTTGAAGAGCAAAATGTGTGTGGCATGTCCTGTATAAGGTTGCAACACAATCTGCAAACGTGATCGATTTTGTAGTTGTGAACAACTATTTGCAAATGTGCAAACACATTTTGCGAACTTGTGAAAATTCCTTGTGGTTGGTGAAGTGAAGACTGGGGTGGGCCCACTGTTGGCAGCTATGGAGGATGCAGCTGCCTTCCAGTCACCACTCAGGAAACAAAGTCCCTTGTGCTTTAACTAAAAACACAAGAGTTGAAAGTTTTTCTACACTGCAAATGTTTTAAATGGTTCACAAAAGGACATATTGATTATAGCTCATAATGTCAAACACATTTGTTTACAAAATGTATTTTGCACATTTGCAAAAAGAGCTGTTCACAACTACAAAATACATCACAATTTTGAAATGTGGAGTGGAGTAAAGAGACAACCTTACAACAAGCTTTACAACATTTTTTGATGTTATTGTCATATCACAGCATTCCTTATCTATATTGCAAGTAATGAGGATTAAACATAATTTTGAATGCAACCAGACCTCCATCCATCAGTGTACGTATTCTATGCCTTTGCTTCTGTCAGGTGACCATCGAGGTGGTGGACGACGCACAGACCGAGACGGAGATGGAGATGGACTTGGCCAAGGAGGGCCAGCGTAACGACTGGTCGGTGTCCTCCTCGGAGTGGGCCAACAACCACAAGAAGTTGTTCTGGCCGCTGTTCTGGGAGTACCCCGAGCAGGCGGAGAACGGGCTGGGCCGAGCCAGCCTGGAGGAACACACCGAGGACTACAACTATGATCCGGAAGAGCCTGTCCTTAGCGGCGTGGGAGGAGACTGGGGTGGTCACTGGAACAAAGAATGGGACGCCAAGGATAACTACGGTAAGGATTCTCTCAGAAACCCAAAACAACACAGCTTTTATTCATATTGTATTATTAATATTATCATCATTATTAGAAGTAGTGAGATAAGATCAGATGAAACTTTACTGATCCCCATGGGGAAAATGGGTTGTTGCAGCGGCAAATAGCAACAGGATACAGCAAAGAAAAATATTGCAAAGTACACATGTTGTCAACATCATTGTCACGATCAGAACATATTTATGGAAGGAGGTAGCATATGAACAGAAGATTTGTCATATGTGCTGAATATATGCTGAGAATGTGCAGAAATATGTACAGATCAGAAACCCAGTTCAAGCAAGTGCTTTACAGATTACAGTGCAGTGCAGGCACTCTCGTAGTTGATGATGTGAAATACAGGCCGTCGCTGGCAAAACAGTAATGGCGTCTCCCGAAGCAACGAGCGGTAACGTTGACATTAGTAGAGTAAACACAGCCGTAAGTGCAGTTATTGCAGAAATAGACTCAATAACAACAATTAAACAAGAACAAGAGTATGCACTAGCGGAGTTTCTCGGCGGAAAAGACGTTTTCGCTGTTCTGCTGATTTCGCCCTTCTGCTGATTGGCTGAAGGAGTTTGTCTGTCAAGGCAAGTACTCCATTCCAGACTGATCAGAAACAGAAACAGAATGTGAGGTCACGTGATCAGGATGGTCTTACCAGGCTAGACTTCAGTGCCCTAGTTGACTTCAGTTCCCTAGTTGACTTCAGTTCCCTCCTAGTTGACTTCAGTTCCCTAGTTGACTTCAGTGCCCTAGTTGACTTCAGTTCCCTAGTTGACTTCAGTTCCCTCCTAGTTGGCTTTAGTTTCCTAGTTGACTTCAGTGCCCTAGTTGACTTCAGTTCCCTCCTAGTTGACTTTACCTCCCTCCTAGTTGGCTTCAGCTCCCTCCTAGTTGACTTAGTTCCCTCCTAGTTGACCTCAGCTCCCTCCTAGTTGACTTCAGTTCCCTCCTAGTTGACTTCAGTTCCCTAGTTGACTTCAGCTCCCTCCTAGTTGACTTTGCCTCCCTCCTAGTTGGCTTCAGCTCCCTCCTAGTTGACTTCAGTTCCCTCCTAGTTGACTTCAGTTCCCTCCTAGCTGACTTCAGTTCCCTAGTTGACTTCAGTTCCCTCCTAGTTGACTTCAGTTCCCTAGTTGACTTCAGTGCCCTGGTTGACTTCAGCTCCCTCCTAGTTGACTTTGCCTCCCTCCTAGTTGGCTTCAGCTCCCTCCTAGTTGACTCAAGTTCAAGTTCAAGTTTTTATTTAACACTCATATGGCAGTTTTACATCCAGAAAACTGAAATGCATGAGCATTTACAATGCACACATCAAAATAAAAGCGTAGTAATTGAACCTTATTTTATAGTTTTTCATTTAAAAGTCTGATTTAAAATATGCTAAAACATATCTAAAAGCTTGGAGCCCAAGTTCATGTGGCTGCCCTTAGAAGCGCCACCTACAGGTTCAATGCCAAGTTCTTCTTCAGTTCCCTAGTTGACTTCAGTTCCCTCCTAGTTGACTTTACCTCCTTTTTGGACATGTTTGTTCTCTTATGTGATTTTTTTTTTTCACGTTTACTTCAGATGTGAAAAATTCAGTTAATAGGTGATTTTTTTTTCATCACATATGCCAATATTTGTTTTGCATGTGAAAACCTAATTTCACATGGAAAGAGACAATTCCCAGGTGAAAGTCATTCTCATGTTAAATTTCCTATTTTCCATGTTCACATATGAAAACCAACATGTGTCCAAAAAGCACATGTGCTTTGAATTCACATATGGGTTTTTATGTGACTTTTTACATAGCCAGCCTTAACCTGTTTGTTCATCCTGCCTGCATCCCAAGCATTGATGTTTAACCAGTTGATGCTGCTTCCCCAGCACATGACTGCGAAGAATAGAGCACTGCCCACTACTGATTGGTAGAACATGTAGTGAAGTCTGTTACATACATTGAAAGACCAGAGCCTCCCCATGAGGAACAGTCTGCTCTTCCCTCTCTTGTACAGTGCCTCCATCTTAACAGTCCAGTTCATTTAGTTGTTGGTGTGAACAAGGTAGTTGTAGGACTGAACCATCTCCACCTCCTCACCTTGGATGGTGACAGGAGTCGGTTGGAGATCCACCACCAGCTCCTGACATTGAGCTGCAGATGGTTCTCCTTGCACCCCCTAATGAAGCTCTCCACCAGACTCCTGTCCTCCTCCTCATTGCCCTCACTGATGCTTCCCACAATTGAGGAGTTCGAGAACTGGAGGTGACATGACCCAGAGTTGAATCTGAAGTTAGAGGTGTCGAAAGTAAACAGGAAATGTGACAGGCCTGTCGCTGTTGTGGTCACAGTATAACATGTTGTGCATGTTAAACCATGTCCTACCAACAGATTTAGATGTCATTCACATCCTCTCTGGGAAAAATGATCATTTTGGAGGGATCACTCATGGTTATCTCACATACTGAATCATCATTTCAGTCCTGTAGCTCAAGAGCACTTCAGCTGCAATGAACGTTGTCATCACAGATTGGATTAGCTGCTATCTTGATTTGTCACCTGTCTTACTGCATCTTCTGAACTTGGAATATAACACAAAATTAAATTATTGCTGCTGAGAGATGAAACCTTTCTCTAAAATGCCTTCTCAGGAATTAAATTTTAGATTGGCAACCGTGCATTTTGAAAATATACAGTGGGTTCTGAAAGATTTTCATAAGCCCAAGGGTCATAAAAATGATTAATCTGTAGAGGACAGTGGAATATGTTTAGCCCTCTGTTCAAGTAAAAACAAGAAAATCACCAAATTTGGAATTCGGAGGTTTTCGCCTGACAGCAGCGATATACTAAAACAGTTTGCATGTACTGTATGTTGTATATTGAATTACCTGTCAATGGCACTTTAGGTTGTACACTGGCTCATACATATAAAGTCCCATCCTAGGCTCTCTAGTACAACATTCTGATACTAGGACACTAAGACTAGATTATCAGTTTTGATTCACACATTACACATGAGACATTTACAAACTACCGTACTAGTTTAATTGGCTTATAGCACCATAGAGTATGTGTAAATTCTAAAAACAAACCCCCCATTCATGTGACACATTAGGGCACACAGTGGGGTACTCTTTCAAAACATGCACGGTGGGGGGAGGTAAGTGTAGATGCCTGGAAGGTTTGCTTGACAACCTCTTATAAAAGAACACTTTGAAAACATCTCAGAGAGCGGATGCAACCCCCCCACACACACACACACTCACTCCCCAAGACAATAGTGAGATAAGGTTTCTCAGCAAATGCTTTGTGCACTGTAGAGCTTTCCGCTTGTATAAAAAGGTCCGAGTGTTTGGATGGTGTCCCCTTATCACTGCTGTGTGTGTGTGTGTGTGTGTGTGTGTGTGTGTGTGTGGAGGGTGGAGGTCAAATAGGCCAGGGCATGCTGGCAGTAAGCTGTCTGAAGATGTTTTTGTTCTGTTGACTTGCCTGTCTGAGTTTGGAGGGTGGGCACCCTGTTCTACACACACACACACACACACACACACACACACACACACACACACAGTCTCCCTCTCTCATGACATGATTTATGATAGGGTCTGCTCTCTCAAGGCCCACTACATAAACATGTCCAACACCACACACACACACACACACACAGGTTCCTTACTCACAGCCAGCTCCGTTTAACTCACTGTACACTGATTTTGATCAACGGCACACATGCAAAAAGAACAGTGAAGTACTTATGACAACCTCAGGGATACAGACTTTACATTTGTAGTGTATATTGGCCTAGTGAATATTCATCGAAATCGGAATTTACCTTGAATTTACAGGATTTTGTCTTGCTGACATTGGTGCATACTGGCAAGTTGCAAAGTTCCACAGTCTTCTGACAAACATGGTAAAAGCTCAATAGAAGTGAATAGAATGAGATGCGGCAAAGGTTATGTGCACTCTGGAGAACCTACATTCCGGTGTCATAATGTGCCGTGTCTGAACTACTGTACATAAGGTTGTGCAGACATTAGCACGTGTAGAAGTGCACAATTGAGCAAAACCACTCGGGTGTAATAAATACCTTGGTAATAAATCGTGATAGTACTCGGTTTTAGGAACAGTTTTATTGGATCGTGAGGAGTTTGTCCTTTATTCTCTATTAAATAAAGGTAATAGTGAGGCGAACAGCCCTCTGTGATTAAGTCTTAACCAGGTTAGTACGCAGTCACCTTGTAGTGGAGCAACACATCACTATCCACTTATGTATGTGGTCAGCAGTGGCTTGCCCAAAGTCGTTATTAGTCCCAAAGACAGAAACCTGTTGGAGATGAGTTGGAACCTGTCCGATTTACAAAATTCCATGTGTTCACTGAATTTGTACCATTTAAAGGAAATACACAAAACCCAGGAAGCACATTCTTGGATATGAGTTATGTATTTAACCCTGTTCCCCTGAAGGAAGGGATGGAGCAACAATTTAGACACTATCGGAGCACTTACCGACCTGGTATGAAGTTTATACAGTCATTTCTCTAGGGCTTTGTTTTTCCAGCACATAGGTGTGATGTGAGAGGTGCATTATGTAAAATCAGCCTTTGCAAATTCCTACAGAACAATGTCTGGAGTGTCACGTCATCCACCTTATTGAACACAGAATATGAACATATCTGCTTTTGATGCCATTATAAGGTGACAGCCCATAGAGAAGTGACGATTAAGGAAGTATGCTTGCAAACACAAGTCTGTTCCTGGTCTGGCGTGAACTGTATATCTGCACACACTAAATTCAGAGGTTCGAATGTGGCTTCACTGAGTGCTTCTAGCACCGTAACCAATGCTGCTTTTCCACCGCATGGTACCAGCTCAACTCACCTCGCCTCGCCTCGACTCGCTTTTGGTAGTACCACTTGGTTTTCCACTGCAGATAGTACCCCCTCAATGTGCCCCCCCCCCCCCACAACTGGTCGTCATAGCGACGCCATGACACCGCATTAAACTGCCGTGACGTAATCTTCAACGCGATATTGAAGGGATGGTGTTCTTGATTCTCGGTATATGGCTGTTAGTCACAGCAAGGAGACAGATTTTATTTCAGAAGAGGCTGAAGGCAGCAAGACAACAGACTGCTCTCTGGTTGCTCAAAGGCGACGCAAGAGGGTAAGCTAACCTGGTAGCTAACGTTAGCATATATGTCCCGTGTCACGCAATGATGACGATTCTCTATGACCAATCAGTAGTCTGCAGTCTTTTCACGTCACCTTTTGGTATCGCCTCAGCTCGCTTGGAACCTCGGCGGAGGTGCTACCAAAAAAAGTCCCAGGTACCAGGTAATATGGTACCTGGTACCTGGTATTTGCCCAATGGAAAAACCAAAAAGGCAAGTAGAGTCGAGTTGAGCCGTGCGGTGGAAAAGCGGCTCAAGTCCCACAGTGAGAGGTAAGGCTTATGCACTGGTTCCAGTGAAGTGTCACACCAAAGTGTGAACGAATTTGTTGAGTCAGGGCAGTCCTAGGTTAGTTTGGCATGAATTCTGCACCACCTCCATTTGGAAGATCAAATTTTATGGTAGAATCATTTTATTAATGAGGGCCCTAGCGAGTGTTTCATGTCATCCACACCTTATTGCTCACTTCTGCTGTGCTTTTTCTCTGCAGAACTCTCCCTCTGTCTTCCTTCTTTCCCCTCTTTCTTACTGTAGGCCTCAGCTTCCTATGCCAGCAATTAGCCCAATATGGCTGACCTTGTGGCAGTGGAGCCAAGCAAAATTAACAGCTTGAGGAGACATGGAAGCAAACAAGATGAACTCATCTCTTTCATCCTATCCCACTGTCCCATTATCTTCCCTCTGCCCTCCCTTCTTTCTCTTGCTGGCTCATTCACTGAAGTCGGTCTTTAATCCATCTTCCTTATCGCTATTAAAGCTGCACTAGGGAACTTTGCATGTTGGCAGCAAGAGGTAACTGAAAACTTTGAACATCAATATCCAGAAATGATGTAAGGTGACTTCATGGCCGGTCTGTGATGCTCTATACCAAAGGGCAGAGATGTTGGTGAGTCCAGCTTTCTCTGGACGGAGCACTAGCTCACTGCTGTTTAGGAGACAGTTTGGATTTCACTCTTCTGTTTCAACTCGTCAGTTCCCGTGTGTGTAGAGATTTCCTGCCAGCAACCATACCGATGCCAGAATTGAAATGAATAGGATGAAGCTACAGTGTCTCAACTGGAGGAGATGGGACGCTCTTCTCTGCTGCAGCCCCACTTCATGATTTAGGCTGATGAGACGGCTAGATTTTTTTTTTTACACAAAACCTGGACGAGTGCAGCTTTAAGTGTTGTTCTATGTCTACTCTCTTTTCCTGTTTCCCGAATTACCCACAATTATGTGAATGGTGGAGGGATATATGTCAGGGTGGGGAGTTGGAGGGGGGGGAATGAACTGGCTCTTGAGATTAGAGAAAGGGCCTGTTTTGCGGAGTGCAACACTGTTTGTGTTGGTACAGTCCACTGCGCTCTAAGTGCATGAGCTTGCCAATGACATATGTATTGCAACCTGGAGACACACACACACACACAATTTCATGTGCTCACACTCTCTCTGACTCTCTCTTTCGCTCTCATACACAAACGCCAGCTGGCCGCACTTCCTGCCTGATCATTAGTGCGATTATGACTTTCCTGAAAAGTATGCAATATTCGTTTAGTTGCGGTGCGTCATTAACTTCTGTGTGGAAACAGGTTTGAGTGGGAATAGGTCCAAATCTGTAGGGCTAGTTACTGGCATGCTTTTCTGCTGACCAGAGATCAGGTCATAACAGGTACGAAGGCTTAGTATCCCTGAGTGTGTCTGTGTAATCCAGTAATTCTCAACCTTATTCATATCAAGGACCCCTAATTTAGTACACAATAGGGCCACGGACCCCGATTAGATGAGATTTTGTATGTCTGAGAATATTTTTATTGTTAGATATGATTTTGTCCAGAATCCCATGACTAGCTGTATTGTAGGTAGAGAGATAACAGTGAAACTATGATCAAAACAGTCATTCTTCTACATTCTCTAATTGTGTTAACTTTTTAGAAATGAAATAATGGTGAAGTTTAACAATTCATCAGTTTGCTGGGGACCCCCTGGAACCCCCTCAAGACGCCTGGTGGTCCTTGGACCCCACGTTGAGAACCGCCGGTGTAATCGACTGATGCACAATCAGCTTAACCGCTGGCGGGCAGAAGTCCTCCTCACTAGAGACTAAAATCTGGGTCACACATTGGGAACATCACACCTTCATTTTACACATCACACCTTTTTTTTGCAAAGCATCGGTGCATAAGAGCTTTCCAATCAACAGATATGAAATGACATTGCCGCACATTGTTGTTTTTGAGCGTCACATTGCAAAAAACACTTGTAGAAAAAACAGCTGGATTTGGCCCTGAAAGTAATTATGCGTTCAGCTACTGCATTAGTGCTCCAACTGTTGGAACCATTCTGAGAGCTGAGTGAAGATTTTTTTTTTTTTATAGCAAACAGCCGTCATCGCTGCAACTACAAGAAGAAGACTTTCACTCCTGCTGGTTCCTTTCCTCCTCCTCCTCCTCCCCCCCTCCCTGCTTCTCCTCCACAGCCTTTTGAAGTTCGCCCCCCCCCCCCCCCCCCCCCCCCTTCTCCCTCCCTCCTCCTGGAAGCGTTGTTTAAATACAGAGGAGCACGTCTCCGAGGTCCCACGCTGTCGTTCCCCCGGCTCTTTTCAGCCGCCCCTTAATTGCATAACACGCACACACCAGCTGGGCGAGGAATTCACAAGGCTAACTTCAAAGAGCGGGCCCTTTAATATATTACTTTCCTTTGGTTTTCCTTTTCTCCCTTCTGCGCGCTCCCTCTCCTCATCCATCTCTCATCCCCCCCCCCCCCCCTTTTTCCTTTTCTTTCAGAGTACGAGGAGGAGTGGAGCGACTGGTCACCGTGCAGCGTCACCTGCGGCCACGGCACCCAGAAGCGCATCCGCTCCTGCGGCTACGCGTGCACGGCGACCGAGTCGCGCACGTGCGACCTGGAGGGTTGTGCCGGTAAGCGGCGCGATCTGTGATGTCATGATTGTAAAATCTGACTACACTGCTAAGGGGGGATTTGTGTTATTAAAGGAGTAGTTCACCCAAAAATGAAAATTCTGTCATCATCTCCTCACCCTCATGCCAAATGAAACACAGGTGAAATTTGTTAGTCCATATAACACACAGGGAGGTTGTCAGCACAACTTGGTAGCAGCCTTCTCCAAAACAACTGAAGTCAATGGGGACCTGTTCTTTAGAGTTCCAAAACAAAAACAGCCAAACAATCACACTGTGAATAGAAAGACCTATACACCATTATTTGTTGCAAATCAATCAGCTGTAGTTCAGATTTGCACTAAATGATGGTGTAAATATACTGTAGGTCTTTTTGGAACTCTGAAGAACTGGTCCCCACTGACTTCAGTTGTTTTGGAGAAGGTTGCTATGGAGTTGTGCTGGCAGCCTCCCTGTGTGTTATATGGACAAACTTCACCTGTGTTTCAACTGGCATGAGGGGGAGGAGATGATGACAGAATTTTCATTTTTGGGTGAACTATTCCTTTAAAGATACAGTGCAGTGATTTCAACTGAGTCAGGAACAGTTTGATATTGATTTCTAACACAATGAGCATCAGTTTTATTTTCAGTTTTTGATGGTTAGATGGTACAAAGCTTGTAGGGCAGAGTGAGAGCCGAACCTTCCACTGCAGCCAATATTTCTATATTTGAGGAACAAATATCCGGTGGTTGGAACTTCAGCGCCCAGCACCTGATTAACTATGCATACCGTCGACCAACCAGGACATTCATCAAAACTTGGGTGTAGGTGACATCATTAACACCAGGAAGTAGATTGGAATTCTAAATCTGTTTGATTCTGTTGAGTTTTTCAAAGGGCGATAGTCCACAATGCTGACAGTTATACTGATTTGGGTAACTTTACATTAACAGGTCCTTTGTTAAAATATACCATGAAATTGAGAAATGCAAAAGAATAGCCTTCTGAAACAGTTGGATGCAAACTAATTGTATATGTGTTTTCCTTAAACCCCAAAATCAGCTTCTAAACA
This sequence comes from Centroberyx affinis, assembly GCF_046629955.1. NCBI lineage: Eukaryota > Metazoa > Chordata > Actinopteri > Beryciformes > Berycidae > Centroberyx > Centroberyx affinis. Next base: position 208,906 of record NW_027279551.1, read on the forward strand.
TGTGCAAATATGACAAGGACTATTCTAGCTTTAGGTCTTTCAGTTACAATTTTAGATGAGCAGTCAAACTGCTCGGAATGTGTTTAAGTTTTAATAATAAGAGATATAAGAATAAGAGAAGCCTTTTATTTACTGTGTGAGACAAGCAGTGTAACTAGTCACAAGTCCAGAGCCAATGTTGAGTGTGTTTGGACTTTTACCATCATCTGCCCTCCTGCTCAATCTAGCTGTGCGCACACACACACACCACACACACACACACACACTTCATTTCTAAACGTATTCCTATGCGCAAAATGCAGCTGTATAGTGTGTGTGTACTGTGTACACATGGCATTTGTGAAGATATGATAATTAAACCATTTTAAGAGAATTTACCACTTTCTCCCTCTGCCTTGTAGACAACATGAATGCAGTGACTGAGCTGACACCCACCCAGACAACCAACAGCACCGAATCTCTGGACACTAGTATGTAGAGTGTGTGTGTCTGTGTGTGTACATCGCCTGTGCCTGTCCCATATCGCCACAGATCTACAGTCAACATGCTGTGCTCCATTTTCTTTTGGATTATTTAATGGTGCGCTCCATTCTGTGGTGGGTTGCTAAATCAATCAATCACAGACAAACTGAGAGCGCCTGGTTTGGATATTTGGAAAGCTCCCTTCCCAGCATGCCTGAAGGACCGCTCCGCCGAGGCTGTCAAAGACACTATGAAACACCGGCCGCTCCTCCCAGAAACGTTTGAATTGCTTTTTAGTTTTCGCGTTTTATTGCTCTCCTGCCGCTAAGCACCGGCCGGTGAACATGATAGTTCTTTTCGCTCTGCAAACATAACAAAGAATACACCAGGAGGAGGAGAACATGATATAGTGTCTGACATCCCCCCCCTCTCTCTCTCTCTCAACCCCCCATCCACTATGGAAAACAAACAGAGAGAATAGGTTTTAATTTGACCACAAGCAGAAACGGGTTTTTATATTTTATGTGTTTTTTGCATACAGCAGTCCTCAGCAGAGTGTTCTAACCCCCCGCTCTCAGCCAGGATTTCGGGGGTTCAAAGAAACAGATTTTGACTCACTTTTTTTCCGACTGGCACTCTCCTCTTACTAATCAAAGCCATCTTAAATCTTAATCCACCTGAGAGCCGATACTTTTATTGCATCCAAAATATTTCCTGGTGAAAGAGATGTCGATTTAGAACAATGAGATCACTAACATGTGCTGTGTTTAGATGTTCGTTAAATTGGCACACTGAGGTCAGACGTTCAGTAACAGTGTAGAATTTTAATGGGTTTCTGCTCCGTTTTTGAATTTAAGTTTTTGCATTTGCGAACTTTTGCATAGTGAGGGGATTTGTATAAAAGTCCTAGACCGAGAGACAAATTAGTGACTCTGTAGTATTTTGACAGTTTTTGGAATGACTATTGGAATACTTGCCATTTCCAAGCAAAAACAATAACTGATAATTAATAACTGACTTGCTTGTAAAATACATGGCTATCCATTGATTTTATATACACATGCAGCTAGGGCAAACATCAAACTTACCACCTTAAAGGATAACGCTGGTGTTTTTTACTGCATTGCTTACCGTCAACAAATCCTATGAAAATAACAAAATCAACAATGCGTTTGCTCTACTCCCGTTACTTTCTGACTTCCCACGTACCGTTTTTAGCCTTCAACCCGGAAGTCATTGGCTCCAACTGTAAGCTAAAAACCTTGAAATACAGCTCACAAAGACATAGTTTCAATTTTAAAAATCGCTAACTGTTACCATGAAAAGTCAGGCTGTTGTAGTTATTACCAAATCACATTCAAATGGGAATAAATTCTTCATTACGCCGGGGACTATTTTCGGTGCTATGGAACTACTTTCCTGAGATGGAAAACGTGTTTACAGCCGGCTTATTAAGTTGTGTGAGGAAAAAGTCGGCCGGCCCAGTGCATCGTGATGATGAAATATGTTAACCAGAGCAGCGGCATGGCTCTTTGACATGTTTTTAATAGTTTTTTAATACAATGGAGTTCTATGGCTGCTGGGACATGGCTTTATTGGGCATCGGCTACATAGACGAGACTTGCTGGCAAAACAAAATCATTGCTGATTTTGTTATTTTCATAGGATTTGTTGACGGTAAGAAATGCATTCAAAAACACCAGCCTTATCCTTTAAATTATAATAGAATGAGGTCATTTTTTTAATCCAACCTCAACCTAGCTGTCCAAACCAAATACAATAAGACTAACCAAGCTAGGGAGCAAGGAGGAAACGCCACAGAGCATTTTTACAACCAAAGCCAAATGGTGTCACTGCCATGCACACATTGAAAATAACTCTTCCTCACACCACAACTAGCCACAACCTTTTAATTGACTGGTTAGCCAAAGGATTTATTAGTGTAAATGTGGGACTGACAACAATATGATTCTTTTTTATCTTCCCTTTCTCTCATTTCAAACCGCTTGTAAACCCCTCAGTTATTTTTCATTTTGTTCCACCATGCAACTTGAAATGTTGCATGGTGTACATTGCATTGCTCGAAGGGGTATGTGCACTGAATGACAGGATCTTCACAAATATGGTCCTTTATTGATGAAAATCATTTAAATGTGCACCTAACCTTGCCTGGGTGCAAGATCAAGATGTTTGATGCACTGTGTTAGATAAACTCAATCCCAGAAAAAGTCCTTGAAGAATTTCAAACTGGCTCAGGTCTGGTGCAAGAGTTGTTGTTTTTTTGACGAATCCTAACCTCTTTCAATTCCCCTCCTCCAGACGTGGACAGCTGTGAGAAGTGGTTAAGCTGCAAGAACGACTTCCTCCAAAAGTATCTGCACCAAGTGCTCACAGAGCTGCCCAGCTGCCCCTGCTCCTACCCTTCCGAGGCCGTGTACAGCGCCGTCAACATCCCGGACGCCAAGCTTCACAAGACCTACCGCTGGAGGGACGCGAGCGGACCCAAAGAGCGCCTGGACATCTACAAGCCGTCGGCCAGATTCTGCATCCGCTCGATGCTGTCGTACGATAGCACCACGCTGGCGGCGCAGCATTGTTGCTACGACGACCAGATGAGATTGATAACGCGGGGGAAAGGGGCGGGAGCGCCGAACTTGATCAGCACGGAGTTCTCGCCCGAGCTGCACTACAAGGTGGACGTACTGCCTTGGATCCTGTGCAAAGGGGACTGGAGTCGTTTCCACTCGGTGCGGCCGCCCAACAACGGGTTGAACTGCGCCGATAACCCCCCCGAGCAAGTGTTTCAGACGGAGCTGAAAGAGGCGAGGGAGTACTGACGTGCCCGGGGGGGGGGTTGCGGGGTCACGGCAATTATAGGGGAAGAAGACAGAGAGGAGTGCGTGGTGATTCTCAGGTGAATTCTCCATCGGCTACAGAAATGAAACAGCACCGTCCGTAAGTTTTTGTCTCGTCTGCCATCTCCTCGCAAATACTACGCCGTCCCGCAGGAGTTTTAGCAAAAACCGAAATGTAAAAGTTCTTCCGGCCTTCCTGTAACCCATCTGCCACGGGCGGACTCAGCCCCTCTCCCGGCTGAGTTACTGTGGCGCATTTGCAAGCTTGACTGATGCATTCTGTCGGCCTCCCGCATCAGGGGACACATGGATAACTTTTGTTCAAACAGAGGCCATAACTTATGAGGATATAAATGGAAGACATGGACAGCCAAGATTGGGAAAGCTGTTTTATACTCATATGCACAGCGACAACTGAAATAACACTGGTGTTGGAACTATTGGAAAGACAATGAAAAACATTGTTGAAGTGTTGGGGTTTGGTTGACCCTTCTCAGTCAATCCCTGTTCCTGTATAGACTCAAGTTGCTGCTACGCTAATTGGGATGTGCTGAGCTGAGGTGTGTGTGCGTGTGTGTATATGTATGTGTGTGTGTTTGGAGGATGTTTATTGGACTCATATGGCCCTGAAATACAGCAACTCTAATCAGATCCAGCGTCTCATGAAAGGAATTCCTGTCAAGCTGCTAAAACAGGGAACGAAGTCAAATGGTCGATTGCCTACTTGTTCGTCTTCACCCCTGTTTGGATGGGATTCGTTTTAGAGGGGGAGGTGGGGTAATCATTACCGGAGGATGTCTGTCATTTTAGTCCCATCCAAATCTGCCATGTCAGTAACCACCAGTAAAGATCCTGGCCTCTTTAACCCTCATCCTACCAACATATTTAACATACAAGGACTACCGACTGGGGTCCCTGGGGACCCCAAGAATAAACTACTGTAAGAAACAACCATCATAGCAAAATGTTAACTTATTTCTTCTCAAAACATTATTAGTTATGTAATTAATGTCATCTGAAAAAAAAACAGATTTTAGGAATATATAATATAATATTATTATTTTAGGAATTTACAGTTAATTCAATGATGTATTGTATTTCTGACTTTGATCATCATCATCAGGGTCATCACAGAGCACATGAGGAAATCTGTGTCTGCTGCATCTGTGTCTGTCTCCTTCAAAATGACTGACAGAGTGCTCCCCCCCCCCCCGATAGTGTGTGATACTTTAAATTAGCACCCATGGCAAACATGAACTCAATAAATAGTTCCATCTATTAAAACTGCATAGGCGGAATTGGGTGCTTTTGACCGGGGTCCCCCAGGACCCCAATACATTGGTATTTTTAAAAAGCACTAATCAAAACAGAAACAGAAAACAATGATATGAAGTCATTAGGAACAATTTGATTAACAAAGTCATGAAAAATTGGAATGATAGAATAAAGCACCTGTGAGATATGACAAAAAGTATACCTCTGGGGTCTGCGGGTACCCCAGTCGGTAGGATGAGGGTTAAAATGCCCAGTAAAAATAACCAACTTGTCCCATCCAAATTGGCATTGCTGGCGAGTATTGTGTCATTTCTCTTGGGAAAGGACTCTCCAAATTCTTCCAAACTGAAATCAGACCCAAAGTCTCAACTCCGGTCCAGTTGCGAGTATGTGGAGTAGATGTCCCGCGTCAACAGTTACCTCACAGGCATTGTCCTGAAAACGAATCCCATCTGAACAGGGCTTTCGTTGACCTTTCTTTCTGTCTCTCTCTCTGAGTACTGTATTATCTCAAGTAACATGCAGATTCTCAACTCCTTTCAAATTTGTATCTGCACTGCCATCTCCAGTGTCAGAAGTAGGCTTTGGACAGCCTCAGAGATTGATGTAGTTTTTTTTTTTTACCAGAACATTCTATCTGATAAGGTTACTCTGTTGATTTAAACTCATCCTCATCCTCTTCGGTATTAGCGCTTGTTTGGACTCAAGTGTTGTTCCATTTCCACCATAGCATAGCTGATCAGTGTTGAAATATTTTCCTTTCTCTCTGGTTGTTCCGTGCCATCAGACGCAACCCTTGAGTGTTCTTTGACACCTTTGAGAGAGGCTTTAGAAGGACTTGGGGGTGTGAAGGGAAAGGTGAGAAGTGAGACGGCGCTGATAGTGGAAAATTAGGGTGTTTGGAAGCGAGAGAGAGAGAGAGAGAGAGAAACAGAACCTTGGACTGAACCGGCAACCGAAACATGAGCTTCATGAGCTTGCGAAAATAAATGCAATTTTTTTTCCTCTTATTGTCGCTGTCGTTTCATGTCTGCTTTGTAAGAAAAAGTCCTCTCATGCCGATAAGAGTACACGAATGGAAATGAGCAGAAAGAGGAGAAGAGAAGAAGAAAGAGAACATGCGAGGAGGAGCCAGGGGAAGTTGTCACACCAAGGTTGATAGATATACCCCCCCCCCCCCTCTGTGTAATGTGTGTGTGTGTGTGTGTATGGGGTAGGTGCCGCCGGAGGGGAAACAGGGACTCTCAGTAAACATACAAACCTTTTGAAGTTTTACTCCTCCTCTCCTCTTCCCTCTCCTCCCTCCTCCCCCCCCTGCTGTTCCGAGGCCTGCTGCTCGGGTATGTTGGGGTTTAAGACACTGACAAGCGTGTTGTTTTAAGAACCTAATCCTGTTGTCGGTTATCAGGGTTCTGATTGATATTGAGGGGCCTGTTCAAGACGAACGAACACAGCCCGCTTTGATGGAGAGGATGCCACTCACGAGAAATGTGCTCATCCGTCCGCAAAGCTGCGGAAACATCCCACAAGTTAGATTGGGCTGTTTGTTCTTGTTCTCTTGTTTTGTTTCTCTCTCTCTCTCCCTCTCTCTCTCTCTCCCTCTCTCTCTCTCTCTCTCTCTCTCTCTTCCTGTCTGTCCATCTGTCTCTATACGTCTCTCTCAATTCCCTCTTGGTTGTCAACAAGCTGTCTTTGATTAACACACGTTATCTTAATATATGATAAAAAACACGACACACACACACACACAAGTCGACATGCTTTCGGTAGGTCTTGAAATGCAGTGCAGAGCTGCTGTAATCTGACAGTCGGAAAACAAAAGAGATTCCAGTGCCAATCACAGGCTGAGCAACACTGGAGAGCAGACCCTGCTTTTTCTGTTTGACTTTTTTTTATTTTGGTCACATTCTGTAGTCAATTTAGTTGCATTAAAGGAATAGTTCACCCAAAAATTCTGTCATCATCTACTCACCCTCATGCCAAATGAAACACAATTTGTTAGTCCATATAACACACAGGGAGGTTGCCAGCACAACTTGGTAGCAGCCTTCTCCAAAACAACTGAAGTCAATGGGGACCTGTTCTTTAGAGCTCCAAAACAAAAACAGCCAAACAATCACACTGTGAATAGAAAGACCTATACACCATTATTTGTTGCAAATCAATCAGCCGTAGTTAAGATTTGCACTAAATGATGGTGTAAATATACTGTAGGTCTTTTTGGAACTCTGAAGAACTGGTCCCCACTGACTTCAGTTGTTTTGGAGAAGGCTGCTATGGAGTTGTGCTGCAGCCTCCCTGTGTGTTCTATGGACAAACTTCACCTGTGTTTCAACTGGCATGAGGGTGAGGAGATGATGACAGAATTTTCATTTTTGGGTGAACTGTTCCTTTAAGATTAGAGTCACTTAGCTTTAAATGTAAGGATTTTATTTATTTCCATTTACTAAGCAAACCCAAAGGGCAGAAAAACGGTCTTATAAGACATGGATCTTTCCAAAAAACTACAATATAGTTCTCACACAATACTGTTAAAGGATATTACCTATGTTTTGTGCCAATGGTCTAGGTTCCCTTTTCCTTTTCATTCTCCCTGCTGGCATCTGCACACAGTCAGCATAGTTTGAGATATCGGGGCTTCCTCCCTTCAGAAGAAGCCATTTGCTGCCATTCATTCTTGTCCAGTATGAAAAACAACTTCCACAGTGAGAGAGAATCCATCACAGTAAACATGACGCCTCCATTTGGTTTTGTCAGAGTTTCTGTTTTATTCTTAATTTCATTGTGCTGAGTGTAGTGTTTTCATAAAATATGGCGCCTTACAAACTTAAATGTCACATCCATGTCTTTTTATTTAAGGTGCCTTTGTTAGTTAATTTTAAGCAACGTTTGACACTGTAAAGTTTGTATTTTAACCCTCATCCTACCAACATATTTAACATACAAGGACTACCGACTGGGGTCCCTGGGGACCCCAAGAATAAACTACTGTAAGAAACAACCATCATAGCAAAATGCATAGCAAAACTTATTTCTTCTCAAAACATTATTAGTTATGTAATTAATGTCATCTGAAAAAAAAAAGATTATCATTATTTTAGGAAAGTTACAGTTAATTAAATGATGTATTGTATTTGTGACTTTGAACATCATCTTACCTTAGGAAGAGCAGTATTTAGGGTCGTCACAGAGCACATGAGGAAATCTGTGTCTGCTGCATCTGTGTCTGTCTCTTTCAAAATGACTGACAGAGTGCCCCTACCCCCCTGATAGTGTGTGATACTTTAAATTAGGACCCATGGCAAACATGAACTCAATAAATACTTCCATCTATTAAAACTGCATAGGCGGAATTGGGTGCTTTTGACTGGGGTTAGGGTTAGGGTCCCAATACATTGGTATTTTTAAAAAGCACTTATTAAAACAGAAACAGAAAACAATGATATGAAGTCATTAGGAACAATTTGATTGACAAAGTCATGAAAAATTGGAATGATAGAATAAAGCACCTGTGAGATATAGCAAAAAGTATACCTCTGGGCTCTGCGGGTACCCCAGTCGGTAGGATGAGTGTTAAAAACAGTGGAAAAACAAGTAAGTGTTAAAAAAAATCGAATTACATACGGCATGCCTTGCAAAATGATTAAACTGGAGAACTGAAGAGATGAAACTAATCTGAAATGAAGCCACACAGTTTAGGGTTCAGTGCCTTTCTGTTTGGCAGTGTTTAGTATCACAGATATAATACCAGCCATCCTCCAGTGGCCAGCTAACAGCTGGAAACCACCCTCCTGTCAGTGCCAGGAATCATAACAGAGACCTTTCAATTAATAGTCAGCCTCTTTGCCTCAATGCCAGCCTGGCACCCTAGGGCCATGGCCAGCTGACTGGCAACAGTCTGTATCTTATTAGGTTGGATTGGCAATGGGGATGAAGGCCAGAGTAATGGATCCCTGTGTTAGTGCGGGTCATCTTCCAGCCGGCCCAGCTGAATAAACCCTGGGATTTCTGCGCATTAGCAAGCCCAAGCCTCAGCGGCTGGTCTGGTCTGCCTTAGGTTTCACGCAGCATCCCTGCCCTGGGCAGTCACACTGGGTGGGACAAGGAATGTATTGTGGAATACACTGAATGTACAAAATATTAGCCTGAACACTTCCTCTTTTCATGAAGTCCACTGATGAGGTGAATCCAGGTAAAAGCCATTATCCCTTATTGATTTCTCTTATTAAATTTGTACCAGTCACAACAAAGGAGATGTAGAGTAGATGAGTTAGAGAAGGATTTTGAAGCTTTGAGACAACTGAAATTTGGATTGCAACTTAATATCAGGAAGATGCCAATATTTTGTACATTCAGTGAAAGTGTGTATGGGTGTGTATTTGTGGAGGTTGTAGCAAGGTTAAACATTCTGAGAAGGAGGATAGGCTTCTCTGAACTGTCCTGGAGATTAACTTAATCTCTCTCTCTCTCTCTCTCTCTCTCTCTCTCTCTCCCTAGTAGAGTATATTGTGGTACTACACTGTCAGGATCGCTGCCAGAAATTACCGATTTGCTAGCTAGCTAGCTGGCTAAAGCCAGCTAATGTTGGGCAAAGTGATTTGGTTTTAACTACTACCAAATTGTGATTATTTTTGAAAGCAAACTTTGATTTCAGTCATTTTCTTTCATTAGTCAATATAAGTATTGTCTGATAGTTAATTAAAACCATTAACAGAAGTTTTCAACTCAAATTCTATTGAGTCGAAAGGAGGTAGCATAGCTGGCTAATACATAGAAGTTAGCATTGTGCATAGATACGGTGACCAGACGTCCTGGTTTGTCTCGGTTTCAAGATGGGTGTCCTGAGTACCGACAAATATCTGTAAAACACTAAAATGTCCCGGTTTTCAACATTCACTACCAAATTGTCTCGGTTTTCACCACAATTAAAATAATAATAATAGTATTATACTTGTTTTCAGCGCTAACATAGACGTCCCGTTCATTATTACCTAACCCAATCAAAAAACATAAACAATGCACCACATAAACTATATTTTGGTGGATTTTTGGAGACAAAACATTTTTCGTTTGCTGAGGCGCTGTCCATGGTGTTGAAAGGTGCAGTCACTAGGTGTGCTAAGCGCTGAAATAATTGTCCCCCATCCTGATGAAAACGCGTGAAATGGTGCGTGCATAAGCGCATACATGTGTGCGTGCATGAACATGCGGGACACTTAAGGGTCCCGGTTTGGGGGTTTGAAAATGTGGTCACCCTATGCATAGAGACTTTATGAATTGGGTGAATAGCATCAGACACTAATACAACAGTTTTGCAGTTTGCAGATAAATTGCTACACTTGGGATTTGGGGAGGTGGAGTTGCCTCCCGGCCAGTGCTCTGGCCCAGCGGCTAGGAATTTGTCTTTTCATTTGCCCAGCAGTGATTGTCAGCAATATAATCTGAGTACAAAGAGAGCACAAAGGATGTAAATGAAAGAAATAACCAGAATAATTGTTTTACTTATAAAAGAATTGGCTGAAGGGCAGAAAAAAACATCTGTTTTGGAGTTCACTTGTTTGCAGGGGGAAACGTTCTCCATTACATTGTTGGCACCAAATTTCATTGCCAATTTAGCCTTGGCATAAACTTCAGTGCTGTTTCTTGATTACAAACATTTTGAATGTTTACCTTTCAAACATTTAAAACCAGGAGCATTGTATTTTTTTTTGTCCAAATATGACTAATTTTTTTTTCTCATCAAGAAATTTTATAAAGAGGCACTTATTTTTTGAACCCATCCATGAATATGTACATAAAAAATATAAAATGCTCTATGTACAGTAATATGCTGCACAGTCTTTTTTTTTTTTTTGGTTTTCCCATTGTAGAGGGATAGCAAAATATGCTGTATTTTGTACATTATGTATATGTCCTGCATCATATGTCATGATTTGTTTTAGGCATATCTCTGTATAGTATTTATTGAACAGAATTGTGGGTCTATAGCACAAAGGATGCACAAAGGAAACTGCAATACAGCATCACAAGAGTTCACTCCCTGACACATGAGAGAAATGTCCTTTTTAGGTATCTCTCTCTCACACACACAAACACACACACACTCACACACACACTCAACTCCTCGTACTTAAAAATGTGCTATGACAAAATATAATAAATGTATTATTATCTCCCAACTCATGTGTGTTATTCTTAAGCATTAGACCAGAACCTCCACCAAGCAGGCCTTTCGTTTTCTTTTCTTTCTTTTTTTTCTGTTTTTTTTTAATTAAAGATTTGTTTTACTAGGTAGGGCTGTGTGTACCAGAAATGTGTCAGTGGGTCTTCTGGGTGTAAAGAAATTCTCATGGTATCTTTGACTTTGACACAGTGAAGATGCCAGCCCCCCACTCGTGGACCAAATTCGCACAATACTGAATAGAGGTCTTTAAATGAAGGTGGCGGAGAGAAGTTCGCAGTCGATGGAGAGCGGATGAAATTTGAAAAAAATTATTAGGATGGTATGGGTCACACTTAGTAGTTGAGGCAAGGCGTTAAGTTTTGTACTGCCATGTTTTTGTACTGTGGTCAATGTAACACACTGTGAATGCACCACAGTTTGACAAAAGTTTGTGAAATGAGCGCAAAAGATACATTCCTCCACCATGGAAGGATTATGTAACATGAATTGGACACGCCATTTTCACCTGTTTGTCACATTAAAGGGTTAGCTAACAGTTAGGTTTACGCAAGTAAAACAACTTCAGTTAAAGAGGGGGTATTTATGGTGATTTTGGTACTTGGAGGTGTGAAGTAATCACAGTAAAAAAATGGAATCATGTTACTATGCCGTTTCCCTACAGTCACCAGCTATAAAACACGCCCCCTTGTACATGCCAGTCAGATTTTGCTCCAGTTTCTATGTAGACGCTGGACTTTCTGAAATCGACCAATCAGCACTAAGAGGAGGGCGGGCCTTCCAGAATGGCCAGCCAATCAGAGCAGTAGCTCATTAGCATAAGAAGCTGCTTATGTAAAACGACTTATTTTCTTGTAGATGGGAAACAAACACTGGGAAGTGAATAGCTAAAGCTATAACTAAACTATTTTTACTGAAAAAAACTTAACATATCTTTTATAGACACCAGGTAATTATATAAAATTGCTGAAAAAGCAAATTCTTTAAGGTTAGGCAGCTAAAAATTTGTCAAGGCTGGGTCACACTAGACAATTTTTACACCCATTTTAAGCCTGATTGGAATCTGGGCTAGTCTGGGCTAGAGGGGGGGCATCTCGGGTCCGATGGTCGGAGCAGATTATCCTATCTGAAAGAGTTCAAGACTGGAGACTTTGGCCCTCGTTGGCCCTCATTTGTCCCAACGTGTTTGATTTGGTTGGTCCGGTCTGGCTGGCTCGTGTAGCGTGGCGCCATCCAAGACTCACCAAGACTGAAATCTGAGAGCAATCCTGGCAACAGCCAATGGGAGTTTAGCTCAAGGGGGGGTCGAGAAGGGAACGGAACTGGAAGAGAAATTACTTTAAACAACAACAACAACAAGTACACGAGAGAAACGGCTAAGAGAGGAGCAACCCAGTAGGTCCCAACAATATCTCAAATCTCCTTTTGCACTAGTGCCCGGGCCAAGAAGTAAGCAACACACACAAAGCTTTAGACACACAAACACAACAATCCATTATCATGCGACACCTTCAGAAATAACAGGAAGCAGGGGCTCTGTTTCTCTGTAAAGAATGTGTCAGGCTAGGATCTAGCATTACCAGGAGTTGCTTGGTTACTTCTGCACAGTCCAAAAGTTATAGTTTAGTATTTTGAAATGACAACACTACTATTACTAAAGTAATTTTACTTTGATAAGGAGGTATCAAGGGACCCCAGTTTCATATTAGTGGAATTCACATGGGGTCCCGGGCCCTAGGTTAGGATAGCCTCCTCTGCACCACAATGTCTTCAGTCATTTGTCACAGCTTTACGTGAAGCATAATATTGTTCATTCCTAAAAACAACACCTCCCCCTCCTCCACAGCGGCAATCTTTTAAAGTACATACTCCCTCAAGTTTCAAGCCATCTCTCACAAAAAAAAAAAAAAAAAAAAAAACCTTTGGCAATAACAAGGAGAGGTGTCATCCACCGCCGGGGTTCAAAAGAGGATAATCGCGGTGTTGATGCTTTACGCCTCTCATGTTTGACTTCAAAAGTCTGGCAACGGGAGGACGTAGGTTTTTTGGTCGAGATAACGATACCTGGACGGGCATCTGTTTGGACTGAAAACAAGGCATTGTGGGAACAAGTGGGGGGGGGGGGGGGGGGCGGGGTCTGAGGCGTTTGCTTTACTTCCTGCCGGGAGAAGAAAGGAAAATAAACCGGTCAGAGCCGGTCACCGGGGCATCGGATTAAGCAACGAGAGGCCTGCTCGTGAAAACAGGATAACAAAGAGAGGCATTAGCAAGCACCTCCGTGGATGTTTGTGTGTTCTGCTAGAAATGAATTAGAGCTGTGTTGATGTCGAGGGGTCACCCATGTGTCACCCATATATTCTCCCATAGCTGTTGCGTGTTCTTTGAGGTGCTCTAAGGTCACCTCAGCTGCAAAAAAAAAATGCATCTTTGGATCCAACTATCAAATATTTCTCACCACCTTTTCAGACATGACTAGCTGCACCTAGCACTAGCAGTCGAAATAGTCGAAGTAGATCCTTGGCTAAACTGAGCAGAGGCAGCACAAAGATGTCTGTGATATTCAGCCAATGGAATGAATTCGATAATTGGAATAGTGAGTCAGTGTGGGAGCCTGAAATTCTCAGGGCAGAGAGTGGAAGAGAGGGAGCAGAAAAGAGAAGAGAGTGGAGAGATTAAAGTGAGAAAGAAGCGGCGTGTTCTTGCGAACGGGAGGTCCCGATAAAACCTCTTGAACTTTGGCTATATGGAAGGCAAACGAGGGAGAAGGGGGGGAAACGAAAGAGAGGGCGAGAGAGATGGAATCTAGCAAGGAAGAGATGATTACACACACACACACACACACACACCGGCATGTATGTTTTATGGCCGTTGGAGGGGCAGTAAATAGTGGCCTGTTGTGCTGTGTGGATGGAGAGCGTAGAGACCATAAGACCAGATGTCTGAGTTCACAGCATACAACTAACACCAGCAGACACACACACACACATACACCAGATCTCTCACAGGAACTTTGACGATCACACATTTCATCAAACAGATTTATATCATTGGATCGGATAGATACTTGCAGCTTTCCTCCAGTGTACAACCTACAGTAGAACTGATACAGCACTGTCTCTGTGTGTCTGTGTGTGTGTGTGCGTGTCTAACCATCTTGAACACAGCTCCCTCACATGCGAGTGAGGTCCGGGTGTGAAATATGCCATTAGCGCGCCCCCAGATTTGTTTACTCCTGAGCCACTTCCCAGAACTTATCTAATTTATTCTCTGCCTTGCCAAACTCTCTGGCCACAGCGAGCCCAAGAAACTGAAGGTAGGGCATGAAACCAGAGCTTTGAACAAACCTGGGCTTGTGTCTCCGGCCCTTATGCGAAGGCCCTGACAGATGTCAAGATTTCTGTAAGCAAATACATTTCGAGATATTCGCAGGGGTTGAAGGGTCTTAATAGAGGCACAGTGACTGGGGGGAAAGAGTCGGCACAGCCCAAGCAGCCCCGCTGAAGCCTGAAAACGCCTGAATGCCTTCAACAGTTTCTTTCCGTTTCCGTCATCCTCAGTTGCCATTGACAGTGCTAACGGCATCCCGGTAGAGAGTGATAATGATGTGTTGCCTATAAATGCCAGCCGACAGCTTTCAAAGGAACTGTAAAGAATACGTACTCAATGGCATTTTCAATTTGTGATCAAATGGAATTCGAGACCGCCAAATGTTGGATGTTTCTCCAAGTGAAAAGAGCGGGCGATCTGCCATCTGACTGTTTTGCTGAAGGTGCAAAAGGGGCGCAGGATTATGTGTGCGTTAACACTAGAAAGGCCAAGCCGTGGTCAATTGACGGCTGTTTTGAATTTCAGCTTTCAAAATCCTTCCATGGCTTTCCCCAGTGTTGTTGGATTTTCAATATCATGCAAGGAAACAGTACTTATAATTACTTTTACCCCCTTCAATTGATTGCTTGTTGGCCTTAGAACCCCCAAAAATCCACTGGCCTTAGAACCCCCAAAAATCCACTGGCCTTAGAACCCCCAAAAATCCACTGGCCTTTCTTGCATTAAGCATTGCCATATGAGTCGAAGATTTACATTCCAAAGCAACGTACATCCCATTTTGGAAAAAGAAAATCATTATCTGAAGCACATCTTTCAATAGTTTGTGCATCCAGTCTGAAATACTATAATTTTGAAAAATACCATAATGTGTTCTAATTTTGCCGTCTCAATCATATTGTAAGCCCGTCTCGGGATGATGACTTCATCAATAATTCACGACTAAATGTAGCAAAGTGTCTGACAAATGTCTGACCGTGACGCTAGCCATCTGGCTGTTTGCGCGACAGCTCTTGAAACGTAAAGCTCTAGACCCTAATGGCCAGGCGTGGCGAGCCAATTATTAATGTATAAGTGACTCAGCCCAAATGGGGGTTGGGATGGAGGGGTGTGGGGTGTGGGCCGGGGGGGGGAGACCTGGCCAAACACGTGTAAACCACATTTCATACACTCGATCTGTGCAGGGAGGGAATGGGCTACATGGGACAGATGTGTGTACAATCCCTTGGAGCGAGGATCAAGGATATCAGCTGCCAAACGGGGAGGATTCTGCTTTAGAGAGCCGCGATTGCGTCAGTCCGGTGAGGGGTCTGCCGAAAGGATAGATAGGAATGTGTACGTACATGAGTATCACCATTCATGCCACATTTCTTTTGCACAAGCTTGAGAGCCCAGAAAAAGCTCCTCCGCCATAAAATTTAAAGATTCCGAGATACCGTATTTCCTGCATTCTGGTGATTTTTAATGTATAAACAAAAGGGCATCTGCATCTTTTATGTTCTTGTAAAAAGTTATTTTCTTTAAAATTATAAATCAGTTAACAGACATCATTTCATTCATTCAGAAATCAACTCGACAGACTTTGCAGAGGGCAAACCCTTTTCCCTTTAAATCTTTCACTGAGAAAGATGAAGAATTCGTCCTTCCACAATGTCTGAAACTTGCAGGTGTATTCCTTATCCTTCGAATTGTCCATTTTTTTTTGTGGTATATTGCGTGTTCGACACCAAACAACCACTGAACTAATAAGATAAGAGAAGATGACACTTTATTGAAATTAGATAAACAACATTACCAAGCCAATTTCAAAACCAAGACGTTCATTTAAATTTACATGGTAGGCATCTTAGTCAACTGAACCAACAATAATAATAATAATAATGTAAGTGATTACGTTTTTGGTTTTACGAATTTTGTTGACCATTCGGAAACAGCAGTGACAGCATAGGGCCTAGATTTTTTGCATTACTAATTTTAACAATTATAGTATATGGGTCATTCCTGTTATCCGGTGACTTTTTGCCTTTTTTTAAACTTTTGAACAAAACAAAAGTATAGATTTTCAGAAAATTTGCATGTTTAACTTTCAGGAAAACATATTGGCCAAGCTCAGACACTTAAATTATAATAATTATGGGCGGATTGTTCAGATATGGCCTGTGAGAATATTCCACCCTGTTAGGGACATATACATAAGTATCACAAATTGTTAATAATGTAAGTGTATAACAATAGATTAGATTTTTTTTACACATTATGTGTCCCTTATTCGATCATGTTCTTCATCATATTCAAGACCTAAACCTGTAATTGGAGCCTTTAGATATAAACATTTGACACATTTTACAGCAAATATGAAGAGGTATTTCCTGAGGACAGAAAAGGCACCGGATAGTAGGAACCACCCAAATGCGCAGATTTTGAAATGTGATCAAAATATGGGAGAAAATGGGGAGTACATGTGTCTGCATGTATGTGTGTGTGTGCACGTGTGTGTGCTCAGGCCCTATCTGCTCCGAGCGAGCCCGCTAAGCTCTGGTTTTCCTGTGAGGAAGTGTGTGTTAAGCCCGTGTCTTACGGCCAATATAGTTTGCAGGTTCTGCCAAGTGTGCTCCATGTCTGTGATTAAGTAAGTGTTAACAGTGAATGGGATCAATTGGCCAACACAAACAACCTGGCCTCTCCCTGGTGCTTTCTGTCCAGTAAACTCTTGTACCTCCTCATACGGTCACCATGAAGCTGACCAACCCTGGGTGACGCTAGTGCACCCTAAGGTGCTGTTGATGTGGCTGTACCAGACAAATATTAACCAGGGATGTAGCTGAGGGTGAACCCAGCTAAACCCACTTCACTGTTTAATGTACAGTAAATGCATTATAAGTATATCTCATAGGAAGTGGTATCAAACTGGTGTAAGTTATAAGAGGATAGAGTCTTTTAAGGGGGAAAAAAGCAAATTTAATGCTTTTCTGGAAATAATAATAATAATAATTGATTTGTGTTTCTATCGGTGGTTGTTTGCCTTATGGTGATCACTAACCGGAGGTCAAAAGTACAGTTAGTGAGGCATATCAGCAGGGAGTAATAATGGCTTTACTTATATAGCACTTTTCAAGCCAAGAGTAAAAAGCCATTTCCAAGAAACAGTAAAAAAAAAAAGAAAGAGAAAATTGATTTAAAAAAACATCAGTGATAAAATATAAAACCCCAACCTTTTCCCATTCAGATCTTTTTGATGAAAAGGGCTGTTGTGTGCCCTCTGGCAGGTTATCCAGCCAGGTCCTGAGCAGCTCATAGAGCTCAAAGGCCGCTATTTACCAGAAACCAACGCTGCCCTGAACGCCCCGCCAACCTCCCACCCCCAGTCCACCACAGCCGCTCAGCTTGAAAAAAACAGCTGTGTGTATGTGTGTGTGTGTGTGTGTGTGTGTGTGTTTTGACATATCCACAGATAGATAACACTTGTACTTGCAATACAATAAACACTTATCAGTCTTGATAAGTGTTTATTTTTCAGTTATTTGGAGTTGACAGGTGTTGACTGGAGACTTGTTTGTCCACTCATAGAGCTGATATGGCTGATATGCTCAATTCATTCTGATGGGTGTGGACTTCAAGAAACACTGGCATAGTGTTGATTTTGAACTGTAAACGTATTTCAAAGATTTAGAAAATATAAAATGAATTGATTACAAATTCAAATTAAAGTCACTAAAATGCATTTCTTCCTGCCAGTATTTGTTTATTCTGACATATAAGAGAATTAATTTGAAATACAAATTGGATGTATTTTTCCCCCCATCTCTGCACATCCCCATGTTGAAGCCTAGTCACCAGGTTACAAGCCAAAGCCCATTCGCAGCTGTGGCCATTTAACTCAGATGGCTGGTGGGCAGTTGTGTGGTCCCGGTACACACACACAGAAAGAGAGAATGCGAGAAATAAAGCAAAAGAGAGGCCATGACGATGATGTCATTGTCCAACCATTCTCCTTCTATTCCTAGGAAATAGGGTCTACCATAATGTTTTAATTTCCAAGGGATTACTTCAAACATCGCTGGCCCCGCGGCCTCACCTCTCTCCCCTGTGTATGCTAAGAAGAGGAAGGAAGCCTAGTCCTGGGAGATTATGATGACCTATGACCTGAAGTTAAGGAATCTCAGGTGTTTGCACCAGCAATATGGATATGAGTGTGTGTGTGTGTGTGTGTGTGTGTGTGTGTGTGTGTGTGGACGTTACATTTCAGCATGCATAGCTGACAGCGTAACCCCAAACATGTTAGCCTACATTTTCCAAACTCTATTTCGCCAGTGGCTCTCTGCCTCAAAACCCCACATTTGGAGCCATTATGAAAATGGAGCAGAAGTTGAAAGACGGCGAGTGTGTGCGCTCATGATGAAATGTTACTTGTTGAAGAAAGTGGGGAGTGGCGATGCTTAAGAGGGTGCGGAAAGCGCTCTTAAGGACCAAAGGGAGAGGCCCTAAACACATCCAAACGCACAAAAGATGACAGAGGGTCAGGAAGGAGTCAGCAATAAATCCTCCATTGTTAGCCGGGCTAAATTCATGGAGACGAGAAAGAATCCAGCAGCATCGCGAAGCCAATTCTCATATAAAATTTTAAACAAAGGCCAAACTCTTGCAAAATCTGTGTGTATTTTCTGATTTATGAAGTTTTGTCGACCATTTGTATATGGACTAGGGTTAGACTAATATATTGGGCCGATATTGTCAGTCACTGATATCTGACCTATCAATTGTTGTTGTTTTCGTAAATTAAAAGACAGTAATGTATCCCAGAGTTTCCCCTTCCATTGAATAGGTGTGGTGGAGCTGCTGACACTAAAATAATTCCAGTAGCCTGGGTTTCAATGGAGAGTTTTAGTGTTCTATGATGGTCTAAATGCTGCTTCGAAGGCTTTTCCACCCTGACAAGAATATAATTCTGGTGGAAACATATCTTTGTCATTCTTGGCATCAAAATGGTTTTTAAGATACTGAATATCAGCCAAGAAACAAAACCCAATCGCTTGAACCCTAATATGGACCTTGGGGAATTTTCACGTCCCATGGTAATCTAGCTTTCTGGGTAATCTAGAGGCAGCTAACCTCCCCTCAGTCTATTTACCTCCTTTGTGTTCCAGCACTGAGAACTGAGGTCAGGATGGAGTATCCTCTCTGGACCTCGTCCGCTGAAGCCTATCTCATTGTCTGGTGGAGCATTCACTTCGTAAACCCTTGTTTTCTCAAGAGGTTATCAGTGACCCCCTCACGTTCACTCAAGTCTTTACATTGACCCGGACCGGCTCACCTGGCCTTGGAGAGACAGCAGCCGTCTCAAACCGTTAAATGTGACACCGCCCATTCCGCTTTAACCTCTCGGCTTTTGTTCTGGAGCTACGAGCAAAATCTGCTCAGACGTTGACCAGCTTGTCCATACCTAAAAAAAACCCTGAGATCTGCGCTGAGTGTCCATTCACACAAACACGCATTCACACACACACACACACACTGAGTGCCTCTGCTGTTTGTCCTCATTATCTTTGCTTTGAGTTCCTGTGTTTGTCCAGCTTTTACGGCGGTCAAGGGTCAATGGAGTACAACGTCCCCGGATGAATGGAGAAACAAGGCCCTGCAATGTTGGCGAGTTTGGAGTTTTCCTGGAAAATGTGAAGAGCGGCAGGCAGGGTGGGGGTTAGACAGAGAGAAAAAGCTGCTGTTTAACCTAAATGAGAAGCAAACGTTGACCATCTGAGGTCTATTAAGGTGGCACGGGGAGGACGCGGTATAGAGGAGCGTCCGTTTGCGCAGAGATAGCCGACACAATGCGGAAACGTGCCTTCGCCTCTGTTGATGGAGTTTACCCAGGCTTGTGAAGGGAGTTGATCAAAGAGGGCTGGGAAACGAAGCCACCGGGGCGCACAAACTGCCATAAAGCTCTCAAGAACCTTTGTCTTTGTTTTGTTACTGCCAAAATAAATGCTCGCGCTGAATTTGAAGGAAAAACTTGGACGGGGGGATGTGTACATTGTCGACCGTGGCACTGGAAAGAAAGCACATCCGTCTGCATTTCCAAGACAAGCTGAGAAGGGGTATTCGGGGGGGAAAACGGGGCTCACTTTACATAACGCTTTTCCACATCCTGCCAAAAAAGGTTAGCTATTCGATTCTAAAAATACCACTAAACTCGGATGGGAAGGTGCTTTTTGCGTTGCGGTTATTTTGCCTTCCCCTTTGAGTCGACGGTTTAAAATTATGCCGCGCTGTTCGCACCATTCGGAGGGAACTCTTTAGAGGGGCGTAAGTTGTTTGGTTTGAGTAACCGTAGCCGGTGCTGAGCGTGATGCGGCTTCCCCCCCTGTGCTCGGAGGCCTTCACACAGGAAATTGCAACTCCAATTTTAGGATTGCCCCTCTCCGAAACAGGGGTGGGGGGATCATGTTTGAAGAGAGTCACCAAAGTGGCATCGAAGATTTCCTCAGTGGAATATTGCAGGAGACGGCGAACCTGACCTGTGTAAGTAGCAGGAAAATGGATGGATGGAGTATTGCAACGTTTCGGTTATTGGATGATACCATAATGGCTTTAACACAGTCCACTTATTGAATTGGGAGGTGGGGGTAGGGGGGGGTCAGCACAGGTTGGAGACCCCAAGCTGTGTGGAAGATAGGCAGGGTTAGGGTTAGGGGAGACGAGGAAGACGAGGGGGCTCCTGGCTGGAGCCTTCGTCCCTGCTCAATGACCCGATGGCGTCTGTCACCCCCCCTTCCCCCCTCCCCCCTCCTATTAATAGACTGCTCCTGTCCATGTGGAGAGACTTGTGAATGGAAAAGACCATAGTGAAAATGTGTGCGTGAGGCCCCGGGGAAGCGAATACGCCATTAGAACGAGTGTGAGGGTCTTGGACCCAATCTTATGCTCAGTCCCTGTTCGCTTCTGCCATCTGCTTGGGTCTGTCATCGTTTTTGAAAAAAGATGTGGCATTTGGATGTGTCTAGTATGGGGCAACACACATTGGTGTTATAATCAGTGTTGGGGGAAACGCGTTATAGTACTGAGATTACTTTTTTTGTGATAACCCGTAACTTAACTTGTTAGTTTGTCAGTTCTTGTAATCTGTTGTTAGTTGCTTTTAACATTAAAATGTTCGATTTTTCTTTCATATGGTCTCGTTTTTGTTCACCCAATTAAAAAAAAAAGTGATAACACTTTACAATAAGGGTCACCAAGTTAAGGGTTAGTTAATGCTTAATAAGAGTTAGTTAATGCTTAATAAGCATAATCATTTACTAATAGTGTTCATGTTAACAAAGGTATTAATTTATACATTATTTAATAGTTTATAAAGATGATTATTAAATAATGTATAAATTAATACCTTAGTTAACATGAACACCATTAGTAAATGATTACCAGACACTTTAGTTAACTGTTAATTAAGGGTTAATTAATGCTTATTAAGCATTAACTAACACTTAACTTAGTGACCCTTATTGTAAAAAAAAGAAAATTGTGCAGACAAAACTGCTGTTTGGAAAAAAACAAAGTCTAATCTAAGTCTGCTTGATCTAAATGAGATTGGCTTCCTCTTTTAACAACAGAGAAGTAGTCCTGCATTGCATTTTAAAATGATGATGGACAACACACCTGGCAGCACAATACATATCAATACATAGCACAATACATATGAGGAATGAAAAGTATACTCTAACAAGTCACTTTTAATAAATAGTAACTTTTTAAGGTAAGAATCAAAGTCAAGTAACAAATAGTGTTTAAAAGTAATACTGGTTGTAATTCAGCACAAGGTATGTAACAACACATGTCGATATGTGTTTTTATGAGCATATGCTGTGTTGGAAAGTGCACAAATGTGTGTTTTCCCACTAACAGTTAGTACATTGGTGTGGATTTTAACAAGTCACTACACACAGTTATGGTTAACACTTTACATTAACATAATTTGTGACACTATTCGCTGGTATTTTATCAAATTTGCTGATTCCTCATTCCAAAGTCTGGATCTGCGCACACACACACACACGCACACACACACACACACACACACACACACGCACACACACTTTGATGGCTCCACTGATAATCAACCCTGACAGGAGGTGGTGAAATTTCCCGGCGTTCCCCGCGGAGCCAGGATGCAACTGCAGCCGACCCAGGCAGAGGAAGGGGAGGGTGGGGCGTGAAAGCTAATATCTGGAAGAAGAGAGAGAAAGAAGGACAAGACATGCAGGACCATCTCTAGGATCTGGACCCTAGAGGGAAGATCCCCTGCAGGGTTTGCTTCACACTACTGCTAGTAGCATCTGTGGTCATTCTGTTTTTTCTCTTCAAAAAAAAAACAAAAAACACATTCTTTCTAGTACATTTTAAAGGAGCTGAAAGAAAATCTGTGACCCGTTTCTATGTAATGCATGTAGTCCTATGATGTAATTCAAAAAGATAGATAGACCCATCATGGGAATCAAGACATTCAAAAGTCTGCAAAATCTGATTAAAATGTCTATAACATTGCATCACGCAACATAATACCATGCTGCAAATTTCTGTAATGCATCATAATGGTTCAAATATTAAACACTGAGAAAGGGGGGAAACCTAGGAATTAACCTGAGATGAAGACTGAACTTCACCTTAAATACTGGTCAAAGAAAGGGCAAATCATCTCCATGAACTTTAAGGCATCGTATCTGAAATGCATTTACATGGCCAAGTGATTATGATGTATGGTGATTACCCACAAAATATGGTGTGGCTGTGATATCTGGAAGCCAAGAGGGAGCCTTGACACAACACATGGCCAGAATAAACGTGAGGGAAAGTGGGAAGGAGGACTCTATACAGCAAAATGTAACTCTTGAGAGTGTTAGAAATCAACACTATGACAGTGTTTCCATCAGTCCACACCCATCAGAGTTAATTCAACACTTCTGACATAAGATAGAAGCAAATAAAATACCTTAAACTAAAACATATGTACCATAGGGATGAAAACAGTATTAAAACAACCACTACACATGCCATATTGCACTCACTTAAATCTGACAAATAGTCTGTAGGGCCTCAGTAGAATGGCTCAGTCTCTTTTAAAAGAAAATGGTAGTTGGTCGGGTGAGAGAGGTCCTCTAGCATCACACCTAATATTATCATTTAGTGTAATCTGTTTGATTCCAGCATCGCAACTGCTGGAGTTATTGCTATTTAAGGTCAAGACGGTGCCGCATAGATGTTTTTGTAGGATTCCTGATGGAGAATGTATAGGGGAAGACGGATGATGTCAAAACAGACAGGTCAGAATAATGGTGGAAGGAAGGAAAGCATGCTGAAGACCCGAGGGAGGGAGGAAAAAAAAGACTTTCATCACAGGTGAAATTTGAAAAAAAAAAAAAAAAAGAGGCCAGCATCTGCTCTGGCTTTTGGAGGGTCACAACTCCTGACTGATATCAGCAGTGAAACAGGATCGTGTTCTGCTGACAGGAGACCTTTCAGGGCCTCAGAAACACCAGGGAACCGGAGTGCTGAGGTTCTCCACCACAAGCCGCAGGGGCTAACATGGTGTGTTGCATGCAGCTGTTGTCAAGTGAAAACCTTGTAACTCCAGTTTTGGTCATGTTCATGCTTTTACATCAATTGATGGATTATATGGTCTTCTACGGGCTGAGAAAATTCTACCCCCCCTTACCTAGTTCTAGCAACAGCAACGATGTGCAGATGTGCGTGTGTTTCCGAGTGCTTGCATGCATGTGTGTGTGTGAATCAGCCCAGTTAGTTTTGACACATTTTCTGCATAACTTTGAAAAAAGCATAGAATGAACCTAATTTCATAAAGGTTTCATGTCCTTTTCCCTTTTGGGAAGGACCTTACCCAGTGGACCATCTGTGTGACAGACTGCCACATGAATCATTAATAAAAAAAAAATGTATCAAAACATCTGCCACTCCTTTTGTCCTCTGGTGGCAAACAAAGCAAACTCATTTCTAATTGTCTCATCATCTATCAGTCCTACAACCCACATTACAAACCAAGCAAAAAGCTCAGGACAACACTGCCATCTAGTGGCTAATGACATTGATTGGACAAAGTCTGGGGAACACCTTCATATTACTGAATTGCATTCCTTTTTAATCAATCTACTATAATGCAGTCCATACTGGAAAAAAAAGACAATAGACAGACTTCAGCTTGTGCAAAATGCTGCTAAGAGTGCTTACTGTATTGACCACTTTGCATTGGCTTCTTGTCTCTTTAAGAATTGATTTTAAGGGTTTTTAACTTGTTTTTAGACACTAAATGGTTTATCACTTGGATACATATCAGAATGCCTCAAGGAACATGTTCCAAATCGCTGTTTGAGACGACCAAATGTTGGCTTACTTAACATATTATAAAGCCAAAAGAAAAGTGGAGTGGCTGCTTTTTGTTTATACTCCAAAGATGTGCAACACTCTCCCACTTCAGATTAATCGTTTTTCCTAGATTTTTTATTATTTTTTACCATCTGTATCCTGCACCTAATTTTGCTGTTTCACTGTTTCCTTGTTTTTATTTATTTCAATTTTTGTATATTTTTAATATGTTACATATTCATATCGTTTTGTGTCTATTCTATGTTTTATACTGCACTTTTAGCTGCATTATCATTAATAAAGCTATTATTGACTAATTTCCACCTAACTGTTTCCATTGTTTACAAGTTTATGATTTAGGATTGTCTTGGATATTTCTGGTGTGAGAAAGCAAGAGAAGAGAAAACGTAAAACACATATAATTTGTTCACACACAAAAAAATCATCTCAAAGAAAATGACAGTAGACTGCAGGTGGTGAGTGGTGTTTGTCCTGATTCATCAGCAGAGCACATTTTAACACTGGGTGTGGCTGGTGATCAGGCAAATAGCAGAGAATTAGAGTGACATGGAGACCCAGAGACCACACACTGCCAGGCTGCAGTGTGATGAAGCCTGGCTCCAGGTCCGGTGATCTGATGCTCGGCATACCAATGACCCTCCCAACACAGAGGAAAAATCCCTCCAACAAAGACTGACTGGCTGGAATGAAAAGGGTGTCATTATGAAGGTCTGTTTGTCTAGGACTAGGTATTTACTCCACAAATAGGGGAACACTTAGAGCAGGCCTGGTTTTAATGTCACTTTAAGAACCTGATATCTCTAGACTGACATTTTCATTAAACCATATGAAGACTATTAGAAGAATAAAACAATTTTATGCGTGTTTAAAGAATATTCTTCATATGTAAATGGCGTTTGTATTCTCGTTCATGCAGTTCCGCTGAAGACCACAAGGTGTCAGGATGGGGCCGCCTCGGTATTTACTTGCATGCTAACCTTTTACATTCGCAGACGACCGGAGTGAAAAGGCTACTTTGACAGCACCTTTCAGCCTGTAGGCTATATGGCAAGCTCGATGTGTGAAAAGATGTTTTTCATGGCTAAATACAAAAGGCCCCAGCGAGGATCGAACTCGCGACCCCTGGTTTACAAGACCAGTGCTCTAACCACTGAGCTATGGAGCCGGTCTGCTCGCAGGGAATATTGTCGACATTTTCTGTGACAACTACCACTGGTCAACTGACATGTTCGACATTACAAGGGTTCCCTAATGTTTTAATGTCAAGTACCCCCAAGTAGATACATGAAAACCAGGTTGTTTTAAGATATTTGTTTTTGAGATATGGCTAGAATTACGCTATCTACACGTCTACCGTGGGGAAATTGAAACCTCTATCGACAAAACATGTATCTATTTTCTTCTTCTAGTGCTAACTTCGAGGGAGTGAAAGCAAACTATTTTGCTGGGAAACCCCTAAAGGACCCCTGATAGACAGTTTCGAGAACCAGTGGGTCAAACAAGAAGGAAAGCTGTGCGCTGTAAGTCGGTGCATACTGCTCTTCACCTAGTTTTGCTAGCCAGTTCTTTATAACGTGGATAGTCTACAGAAGCAAAACAAGTAAGGTTAAAACCTGGAAATGCTGTCAAGCTGTCCTAACAACTTCAGCGACTTGTTACCTGGTTAATGCCATATTAACCATGTAGTCCATGTCATGTTGTTCATTTCATGTTATCTGGTTTCATAGCCAGTGACCATCCCATCGACAAAGGGTCAGTGACACATCTCAGGCTTTTTTTTTCCTTCTTTCCATGACACTAGCATTACACATTTCAAAGTAAATGCAATACATTTATGACATAACCTCAACAAATTTAGAGTTCATGCTAGTTCTACCAGTGGGGAAAATCAGGCGAGACTAGTATTATAAAATTTATTGAAATTGTTGACCAAAATGATTTCCCTAAGATGAACACGATACACATTCATACATTCATTCAGTGGGTATTGAACATTCAAAATAATCACAATGAGGAAATGTGACATTCAATTTTATAGACACACAAATGTCTGTTATTTGTTGCTGTGACACAGCACTAAGGCGCCAAAGGCAGTTTTGCGCATAAAAAAAATTCATTCAAATTAAAGTTAAACATTTCAAGTCTGTGATGAAAAAGTAAAATAAAAAATCTCTCGTTTGAACATTTACCTCTGTGAAAGATGTAGAACTAAGTGCAACAGCTGGCAATTAGAAGACATAAAGAAAAAATCCACCCTTGGATATCCTTACACTGTTAGCTATCATTAATCATTCTGTGATGTTAAGTGCATTCCAGGAGTTACTTTGTGAAGGTGTTGTCATTTTTTACCCGCTTACCCTCAACCTGCCTTCTACTTCTACTTCCATTATGTGATTTTCAATGAGAGTTTTTCCCTTTTACACAAAACACAACTTGTCTTGTAGCTGCATTGCATTCTGGTCTATTGAGGCTGCTGTGGGTGGAGAAATTGGCATCTCATCCTGTTTTACGATGGATTTCTCCCAGTATGATTGTTGATGTTGGTGCAAAATGGCATTAGAAAGAAGCCCTCGCTCTTTGATTCTGAGGTACTTACACCAAAACCTGACGTTTACCGTTGATGTTTTAGATGAATGACCTTATTCACACGGTGGCCATGCAGGGTGGGAAATTCTACCTGGAAGATCAGCATAAATCTAGCGTCACAATATATAAGTGAGGACTTCAGATAGACGAACAGTTACCAGATTAGCTAGCAATATCGACAACTAGCTAGCAACAACTGCCTGAATTTAGCAGGAAGCTAAATTAGCTAGTTAGCTTACTAGTTAGTTAGCTACTAGCCTAGACTAGACTCTGGTAGGTAGAGATAATGGGCCAAATACATTATAATGTGAACCGATATCCCTCTGATTCTTGAGATACATTTGTTTCTGATATGTTTTTCAGTGTGAATCTGTGAAATACTAAGTGTAGAGCAGCTGGACTTGCTCTTCCAGGTACAGTTTCCCACCCTGAGTGTTCAAAATGGCTGCTGTGTGGATAAGGTCAATTGTAGCTGCACTGGAAATACCTTACGTTTGGCCAAAATACACCATCAATCAACAAAATGAGCCCAGGAATGCAAGGTATATCACCAATAGCTTTTGACAGTGTTACAGTGATCTAGGGTGGATTTCTCCTTTTAGACAACAGGTTTAGTCAATGATAATTAGCACTGACTTCATAGTAGTCATACTTTTAGACCTCTATAATATAGTCCGAGTTGCCGCAGATCACCCCGGCGTCCTCGTAGTGGGCACAGTTGTGCGTCCCCACGCCGGTGTGTTTGCAGTCCAGCAGGCTGGACTCGGTCCCATCGCACTGGACGTCATCCAGAAGAATCCGCAGATCCTTCCCCTCACCAAACTCCGAGTGCTTGGCTGCCTTCAGGGCATAGCGGAAACCCAGCTGCCGGCACACCACCGCAGCATTCTTGGTGGTCCATAGGTCGTCGCACACCGTACCCCACTCCCCGTTAGCGTAGATCTCCACCCTCCCGCGGTCGCTACGGCCCTGCTCGTCCCCAACCAGCCTAACCGCTCCGTTCTGGGGTTCGGGGACACTCTCCGTCCTGGGTTTGCCCTTCTTGCGCCGACCTTTCCGTCTTGAATGCTTGGGCGGTTTGCTGGTGGTGGTTGTGGTTGGGAAGGGGGTGGTCGGGTCTGGCTCTGGCTCCCCCAGGTGGTCAATGAGCTCTTGGAGCCAGTCATAGGACTCCGTAGGATGCGGTTCCGCCTCATGTTTGTTTGGTAGCTCAACGCCAATTAATGCTGATGGAAGAAGGATGTAAAAACAGAGCTTCTGTACAAATACCTAACAAATGTCCATCTGTATCAATTATTAATACTCAAATAATTTCACATCACTCAATTCTATAGTCCAGACTGACATTCAGCTTTAACACATGGAGAATATATGTAATTCCCACATATAAGAGCAGTGAGCTTGTACTTTGGGTTCTTGCGCACAAATTTTGGCCTCACGACCAAATCCAAGTCAAAGATTTGGTTTATGAAAAGCTGATTTGTGCTCTTACAGAGTTTAATCAATTTTCTGTGACATATCAAAAAGATAAATTCCTATCATCATCCAAGGTACGAATGCCATAGATTGAATTTGACATCAGCCTACAGTAGAATAGAAGATTAAGTTAAAGAACATTTCTGTGGACTGAGAGCCAGACTTACTTTCCTGTGGAATGAACTTGACGAGATTGCTTTTCACCCTGACTGGAAGAGGGTCATAGTGACATTGTCTTGGTGGAGCGCGTCTGAAAAACAAAATGAAATATCGTTGCTTACAGCTAAGACAAAAATACTCCCAAAGAGGGAAAAAGCGAAAAGAATAAAAGATAATTACATTCAGCCAAAACTTTCGGTCTTTTAATATGCGTTGAGCTTCCAGCTCAAGTCACAGAAGTGGTGAAGAATAGTTAGGATCAGCTTGATGGCTGGGAAACAAATTAGGTGACACAACCGTCTACCGCTGAGAGAAAGAGAGAGAGAGCCAAGGCCTGTCTGAACCAGTGTCAGTGAAGGGAGATTTAGGATGACGGGCCTTTCACACTACTGCCAACACTGCTTCATTTCCCTTCTCTACCCAAACAGAAAGGCAGAATGACCTCCACATCCAGGAAAATCGACTGAGAGTTATCCCACCAACACTGAGAAAACACAGACCTGAGTTAACATCCAAACCGAGTATGATCATGACTCTGCACATCCCTCGGGCTCTCTGAGAAGAATGACATGCCTGTGTTTGTAATTATGAACAGATGTGCGTGGAGAAGCAGAAACTGTACATGCTGTTTATACAATACGCAGTTACTGTACATGGCAAATGACACAACTTTGAAAGTGAATGTGAGAAAAAGGCAATGCCATCATAATGTTAATGCTCACCTTGAGGGATCCACCACTTTATAAACAACTCCCGAGGGTGATGTAGCACTCGGTATTCCAGTCGACATGAAATACAGCTCCCCTGGTGGAAAGAAAAACAAAACATGACATCAGGGGGACGTTACACAATATAAACCATTTCCAAGTTACAGTTAGTGCAGAAAAAAACGACTGCAGGTATCAAAAGAAGCAACAGCGCCAGGATACATTCTGAGTGTGATGTTGGTTTTAGTGTGTGTGTGTGTGTATTCATACAGTACCGGCTTCATCCTCCGCAAAGGAGATGATGTACTGGTGGTAGTTGTTGATGAGTCCAGGGAAGGCGCAGGTCAGGCCCATCCCCATACAGATCTCATTGTATTTCCAGCGTCCTGTTTGTCTCTCCTCCTGCAGACTCATCAAACGCCTGGAACAGAACAGAAACTTCCACCCTGTGATACTCTTACTCTGACATATATCATCAATCTGTGATGTTACATGCATTCCAATAGTTATTTTGTGATGAAGTGTTCTAATTTACTTGCAGTGGACCAACCTGCCTTGTCTACCTTTACTTCAGTGATTTCCTACATTTCCCAGAATGCCTTTCAACAACCTCCAGAGAACATGTATGAACTTGTTGCATCCAGCTGTTGGTTATATGTGTGTGGGTGGAGAGCGCGATAGCATTGTAAGTTTTTCCAGTCAAGAAAAAGGGGAGATGGAGTGGAGTGGAGAGAGAACAATGTCATGGTGTGCCGTGCATAGTTGTTCAAATTACAAAAAATCTATCAAAGACAGCGTTGTGTTTCACACTTAAGCTGTGATGTAAGATTTCAGTTGTGGTTGCATTGAATTCTGGTCTATAGAGGCTACTGTCAGCGGAGAATTTGGTATCTCTACCTCTTGTACGATGGATTTCTCCCTGTATGATTGTTGAACGTCTCTTGGTGCAAAATGGTGAGTCTAGAAAGAAGCCCTCGCTCTTTGATTCTGAGGGACTGACACCAAAACCTGACGTTTACCGTGTGATGTTTTAGATAGCTGAAACATTTTCTGTGTGGTCTACATTTAGCTAGTTATCTAGGGGAATAAGAAGAATTCACCAAACAACAAAATGAACCTAGAAATGCAAGATACATCGCCAATAGCTGTTTGTTTTAAGTGTTTAAGTGTGTTAGGATGTATTTTTCCATCCTATAATACTTCACTGTTGTCTTCAGCTGAGTCACCCACCTGCATGACCACAAAACTGAATTCTGAAACCCTAGAATGCAGGTAGTGCGGGCGTCATGCAAACACCTACAGTAGTTCACTTCAGTTTTGGGTTTGGCATCACATCGTTGCCCTTTTTTCAGTATGCTTCATACTACAACATTGTAAACAAAAAATGTGGCTATTTAACAGATCAAGCCTTACCCGCTCATGAAGTCTCCAAATATGTACATGCCATTCAGATTGGGGTATTCACAGCCTCGGTAGACATAGCCGCCAGTGACTGACTTGCCCATCTTGTGGGGGTATGCATAAATAGGCAGGACATCATCTAAGAAAAATCAAAGGATCATTATTGGTGTTACTGAGTTTCTCCCTCATCTCTTGTATTTAGCCATTTCTTTCTGTTAACTCAAAGCCATGATAATAAAGGCTTTTACAATTAAGTTTGCCGTACAGCTGCATCTAAAACCCCCTCAGGAGTCTTCAGTTTTTGTCTACATTGGTATTCCAGCCCTGGAAATGCCATCATAGTCCACGTTATGTAACATGAAGATTCTTGCTGCCTTTACGGAAGAAATGTCTCACATGGGGAGGGGGTCAAATGTGAGACAATTCTTTCTGTTTTGGAACTGACAAAACCGACTCCTCAATTGAACTTGGCAATTTTCATCCAAGTTCATGTTCTAATTCAGTTCTTCATTTCCTATGAAAATATTCTTGGAAACACAAGAGCGACAACGTCATGATGACAGTGATGGTTAACTTGGACAGATATAAATTAAAGTATCTGGAGAGTGATTTGGACGCACTTTGGAGGATATATCAGTTTCAGCTGACAAGGCAATGGATGAAGTAAGGGCAGTTGTAGACATCACCAGCCACTGGAGATGATCCTTTAAATAGAGCATTAGCCAAATGTTGTTGGCTTGGTCCAGCTGAAATATTGCCAAGACATAGGCTACATAGACCCACTGTACACCAAAAAGCTTCTATGATTAATATTCTTAGATTAACTCAAATTCAATACCTCCTTAAAAAATAGGATAATTCCTATTCTTTTTTGTGTAACATTCAGATGGAGCTTTTGCTGTGAGCATTCTGAGAGCCAGTGTAGTGCATGGTTTAGTCACCGCTAATGCTAAAAATAGAGAGTACTGCAATTTTATGAGGACTGTGAACACTGTAACGCCTACAATGAATGAGAATTAACTAAATCACTCATTCACTATGTTATGGCCATTGATTTACTTTGACTGAGATGGCATACCTAACTGTGTGAGTGTGTGGCATACTGTGGCATTCATTCACTGAACAAGATAATCCACATCGTACTGACCACCTGGTGCACTGTTGCAGGCATAGTATGTTAATGACATTAGTAGAATGTAATTTCACTGAAATATGCCTACTGACTGATTTCAAATACCGATCGCAGTTGGAGTAGTTCTGACTATTCGGTGAAACAATGATTTATTTTTCTGTGTGGCAGCAAAAAAACTCTGGAGTAGGTGTATGCAAATGCTCTCCAATTATGCCAAGGGCCAAGAGTCTGCAAGTTTTCATTCCAGCCAACCTCTACAGCAGCTGATTTCAATGAGAGAGAAGGAACTGTTTAGTGAAATCATCTGCTGTAGTGTTTGGTTGGAATGAAAACCTGCAGACTCTTGGCCCTCAATGGCACATGATTGCAAACCACTGGTCTGTGCTCTTGAAGCAGGGTAGGCAGGAATCTTTCTAAACAAATCCTTCATCTGACTTGAGTCACCACAGGATGCTCACCTAGCGAGCTGTTGGCACACAGCTTCTTATCATAGCAGGAGAAGCCCTCTTTGGCTCTCCAGCCGTAGTTCCTGCCTTTCTCGATGATGTCGATCTCCTCGAACTTGTTCTGGCCCACGTCCCCGCAGAAGATTCGTCCTTTGCCCTCCTTGGTCACAGCGTGGCCCCGGTCCACCGAGCACCTCCACATGTTGCGGACGCCGTAAGCGTAAACCTCGGGTCGCGCCCCCCGCTCGTGTATGAAGGGGTTGTCTGGGGGGATTCTGTACAGCGGGCCTCTCTCGTTGTCATCCACGTCAATGCGGAGGACTTTGCCCAATAGAGCTGACCTATAGTAGAGGCAGCAATATGAAAAAATGAATGTATCAACTCATAATGTCTACCTCAAATGTACTGTAACAAATATTTTTCCTGAAGTTTCCTTGTGTTATACTTCCTAAAATTGGATAGAATCCTTGTTACTTCAAATCAATTAGTTTAAAAAGTGTTTCAATTACAAACTTACCGGTTCTGGGCGTTGCCATATTTCCCAAATGGATCTCCTGCCATTCCACCATCCCCTGTGAAAATGTACAAGTAGCCATCATCTGCAAACAGCAGCTGCCCTCCATTGTGGTTAGATGCAGGTTCATCGATCTCCAGAATTACCCTGGAAAGAAAGTAGGAAATGTGAACAAGAACAATGTGCCAGGTTATTTCAGAACACAAACCCACTATGTGTGCTGTTTGCTAGAGTGAACCTGGATCTTGGAGTCCATACCTACCGCTCAGAGCCATGATCCACCACATTCATGTCGCCAGCTGACACATGGAATTCACTGATCCTGATCCTCTCATCAAAACCCACCTCTACCGAGTAATACACGTACAGTTTCCCATTGTACTTGTATTTGGGGTGAAAGGTCAGCCCCAGAAAGCCTCTCTCGTCCCCTTCCCAAGCTGATGTTAACACCGCCTTGGTGATGTTCAAAAACGGTCTCTCGAGTTTGGACCGGTCGGGAAGGTAGGTCCACACCAAGCCCACCTGTTCCGCCACAAAGAACCTATGTGTGCCGTCGTTGGCGTGCACCATGGCTAGCGGGTTGCGCAGTCCGTTGGCCACTTCTTCCAGGCACAGCTGCAGACAGCCCTCCGAGTCCGACTGAACCCGGCCCAGGTTCTGGGAGAGCTGCTGGTTGCTGAGGAGGTGTGGGTAGCAGTAGTCCACGTCGTCCAGCTCCAGGTACTGGCAGGTGCGGGCCTGGTCTGCTTTGACTTTGGCTAGATGCGGGTCATCAGACAGGTAAGCGATAGTGGAGCTGCACTTCTTCCAGAACTGGGCGCAGTAGTCGGGACAAAGGCCAGGGATGGTCCGGACCGGGGTGCTGGGGTCCTCCGCGTCGAAGAGGTGAGCTGCAAAGGGAGAGCATTCCTGGATAGATGGACACGAGAAGGGTGGAGAGGAGGGGAGGGGAGGCAACACAAAGGAAGACATTTGATACTGTGAGATTATGATGACATGAGATTATGCCTGATAAAGGAAATCACACTGAATGTAGTTCTATTAGGGACATCTTCATGTTATTGAGTTGTAAAGCCCTGTTGCACAATCCACATCTCAGTTGTCTAAAATTTTCAAAATCCTTCTGTAACGCCTCATCTCCATCTCCTCCTTTGTGATTGGTTCAGATTCAATAAAGGAAATCAACAAGGAACAATGGCTTCATGAAAAGAGTAAGTGTCTGTTATATTTTGTAGCCTACTTTCAGTGTAAGACCAGAGTTTGTTCAGCTGTTTCAGTGTTGTTAAGAGTGTTTTTACACATGGCAGACCGCAGTCAGCTGTTTCTGGTTTAGAACAGTCAGTGTCTTTGCAATTTTGACAGCCTTAACAAACTCTCGTAAACATTAGCGCGTGATGGAGACGTTTTGGACTAACAAAGTCAAGCGACCTTTGCCCATGCATGCCTACCTGGCAGAGCAGCTCCTGGACGGACCCGGCGCAGTTGGCATAGCCGTAATAATCAAAATTGTCCATTATCTTGTAGTATTTTGCCATCAACTCTTGGTCTTTGCCGAAGTCACAGCAGCCAAACTCCTTGTACATTACGCAAAACTGGAGCTCCTGTTGCGGTCGAAAGGGGGGTTTAAAATCCAAACACTGCGGGTGTAACATTACAGGTGCGACCCATAAAGCTAATAAATATAAGATGACAAACGGCGAGAGCCACACACGACCCGGGTCCTTGCCATAATACCGCCGCATTATGGCGTGCTTTGGAAATCATGGAACAGAAGTTGTGCAGAAACGGCTTCCTGTGTGCACTTTGCTCTGATTCTAATCATCCGCTTTATTTGCAACTCTGACGTGGTGAACTGCCGTCTGTCCTCTGTCAACCCGGTCTGTCTGTCTGTTGTCAAACTGGAGCGTCGGCAGCCGTCTGGACCACAGGCTGAGCTCATCTGCTGTCCCAGTACATCTGCACACAAAATGGGAGAAAGCTGTTCAACAGCCACGGGAGCAGGGGGAACGGTCAGTTGTGGCTGTGTTCAAATAGGAGACCCGCTGGTATAAATATGACGATAATAACATCATTATTAACATAACAAAAACAACAACAACTATAATAACATCATCACCAACAACAATTTCTCCTACTAGACCTACTACTAGGCTACTATTGGGCCTAGTGTTGCTGCTGCTACTACTTCTACTACTACTATTACTTAATAATAATAATAATAATAATAATAATCATAATAATAATAAAAACAATAATAATAATACGCATCATAATCATAATAATAATAACAATAATATATCATCATCATTATCATCATCATCAACAACAGCAGCAACAACATCAATACAACTACTGCTACTGCTATTACTACTACTGATACTACTAATAATAATAATAATCATAATCATAATGTATCATCATCATCATCATCATCATCAACAACAACATCAATACCACTACTACTGCTATTACTGCACCAGGCTGCTACTACTACTAGGCCTACTATTAGCTACTACTAATACTAATACTAATAGGCCTACTAATAATAGCCTAATAATAATATCATCATCATCATTGTCATTAACTCCTTCATTAAATCCAGTGTCTTCTCATATTTCTGTGCTTTCATAGTAGGTCCTGTCTTCAAAAAATATCCGATGATGGATTGTAAGCACAGCGCCCACTGTAGGACTGTGGGTTGTTTTATGTTTAAACTATTGGGTTATTCTATTATTGTAGTAACTTGTGTAAAATTGACTTCTTTTGCTTTCTGCTATCATGTATGTCCTGTTCCCCAGCAGATGGCGACCTCACCCAGTCTGACGGATCACTTGAGTCCCTGTCCGGATCAGAGAATACCCTATTATTATATCAAGCTTCCTTTAGAAGGAAGAGGCATTTACTCATTAGTAGGCTTAAAGACAAACGTTGAACACCAGTTTCATGTTTTGCAAAGTCTTGCACAGTGGAGGTATTGTTCAAATTCAGGTCAGGGAAAGGGGGAAACTGAATGCATTTAAAACTGCAATTCATTTGAATCCATTTAGTCTAATTAAGCAGGACACATAGCCCTAGTCTATAGAATTGGAGGGACAAGTACATTAATAGGCCTGTGCTTGGTGAAGTAGATCTATACTTCTACTCTGAGTCAGGGATTTTATATTTTTAATCCATTTCATCTCTACCTCAGTACATTTTCAGTACAAGTTCATGAAGTTACTTTGATGATAAAGGTTTTGCATATAAGACGTGAAAGGTTTATAAAAATTACGAGTGTCATAAAATGTCTGTACTTCTTGTAATAATGATTGTTTCTAATCTAACCTCAGTGCCTCGGACTATTTACCTCAAAGAGGTACAGGACCGGCTCTTTTACAAAACAGGGTTCCAAGTGGTACATAATGGTGCATGCATTTCCTAATGAAAAAATATCTTATGGACATACATTTAAGGCTAAAAATATATATATATGTATTTGATGACTTAAACAGAGAAAAACATACCAGAAAATGGAATGTCTAATATCAAACAGAAGCCAATTTCAACCCATTACACCATGAAGAGTTCTTTAAATCACAATTTTAAAAATATTTGCTTTTAAGTAACCTATCTTAAAAGGTTCTTCATTCAACCAAAAATGGTTCTTCTATGGCAGCACTCTGATGAACCATTTTGGTTCTATCTGTTTTTTGGGGGGGTTTTTTGTTAAGAGTGTATCATTTTTATATACGTCTGAATTGGGTTTCTATATGGATGTGCACCCTGGATTATGACACAAGGGATTGTTATAATGTATTAATATGTGCAACACTGTGGATTTTACACCAATCTAAAATGTAACTTTCTTATATGTATGCTGAAAGGCTGAAAAGTTACAAAAGGGGCATGGAGTTGAATAAAAAAAATAACAATCACTTTCATTTATTTTGTTTATTGAATTTATTCAAACATTCATTCTTCAAACTTCAAAGTATGTGACTTTTTTCAGCAAATTTTCTTATTGTTTCATCCATCCCCACCTAGTGTTACAACTCACCCCAGTTGCAGGGTAGGTTGTAAAACTGGAACTCTTTTGTATTTAACATCACCTCACGTAGTCTGTGAATGTGATTGCTATTTGTAGTAGGCTAGACCAGTGGTTCTCAACGTGGGGTCCGGGGACCACCAGGGGTCCTTGAGGGGTTTCCCGGGGGTCCCCAGAAAATTGATGAATTGTTAAACTTCAACATTATTCCATGAAGTTAACACAATTAGATAATGTAGAAGAATGACTGTTTTGAGTAGTTTTTAGTAAACATAGTTTCACTGTTATCTCTCTACCTACAATACAGATAGTCAATGAATTCTGGACAAAATCATATCTGCCAAAAAACAATATTCTCATATTTGGGTCTGAGAGACAAAATCTCATCAAATGGGGGTCCGTGGCCCTAATGTGGACTAAATTAGGGGTCCTCGATATGAAAAAGGTTGAGAATCACTGGGCTAGACAAATAGAGGTAACAAAGTTGAAGAGATCTGAGCATGAACTGATATCTTGTAGACGTCTATCCCATTTTAGTGGCAATTATTCCTAGATTCTGGAATATGTGTTGTTTGAGAGTTTTAGAGGGTTACTGCCTGTAGATGACTGTTATACTGCTTACAAGGAACTGTTAGCCTACTGCCTATAGAGGACACTGTGTTACTATCTGTAGAGTTTAGGATTCTCTCTCTCTCTCTCTCTCTCTCTCTCTCTCTCTCTCTCTCTCTCTGTGACTGTGTCTCCTCCCCTGCTCTCCCAGTCCGAGGACCGGCCCCGGTCTCCGGCTTCAAACGGCGTCTCGTCGCGTCTCCAAAGGGAACTTTCAACCGTAGATGCTGTACAAAGTGAAAGAACGTGGTCTTCCTGTACTATAACCTATAGGAGATTTGCTTTACCGAGGGATTAGAGGCAGCTCAGCCGTATTTGGGTCAACTGCGCCCGGCGTGTGCGTTAGGATTCGCACGTCCTCTGTAGTGAATCTACTCGGAATCTATCATGAATTTGGTCTTAATAATAACTTCACCGTCGACGCTCGGTTAGAAGACACCGCGTTTATTTAGATAGTATCGGGATACCAGCGGGGATATGGACGGGGCGGAGGTGAGCCAGCTGCCCGACGAGGAGCTGCTGATGCTGGGCAAGGAGGACCTGGTCCGGAGGCTGAGGAGGCTGGAGAGCCGCAACATGGACCTGATGCTGGAGCACGGGAACATGATGAAGGACGTGAACCGGAGCCTGCAGGTCCACCTCCACGAGATCCGCAGTCTGAAGGAGGTCAACCAGAAGCTGCAGGACGATAACCACGAGCTCCGAGAGCTGTGCTGCTTTCTGGACGACGACCGACAGAAGGGCAAGAAGCTGTCGCGGGAGTGGCAGCGGTTCGGCCGCTACACGGCCAACGTCCTGTGGAAAGATGTCGGACTGTACCAGCAGAAGCTGAAGGAGCTGGAGGCCAGCCAGGAGGCGCTGAGGACGGAGAACCTGGAGCTGAAGGAGATCGTCCTGATGCTGGATGAGGAGAGGAGCGGAGCCGGGTCGCGGAGCTCCATCGACAGCCAGTCCAGCCTGAGCAACCTGAACGGGTCGGTGCCCGTCCGGGACGTCGGGGATGGTAGTAGTACGTCCAGCACCGGGAGCGCCGGTAGTCCAGACCACCACCACCACCACAACCACTTACACAAACCATCAGAGGGCAAGATGGCATCTCTGAGGAGGTCTATGGACGACCTGTCCGGCTCTCACTTCCATAGAGCCACCACTGGACTCAATGGTAAGTTTTACTAATGCTGCTCATGATGAGACTCTAATACTAGCGAGGTCAATGAATCAGTGAAGGCAGCAAATATTGAAGGGGGTAAATCCATAAAACTAGCCTACTAGGCTATTGTGTGATTTTGAAAATCTAACACTGGTTGGTACAGACAGTGGCTGTTGGAAAAGTTAGAGGGACAACTTGAAAGCTGAGATTTTAATTTTCAAATTAAAAACAACAGTCAGTTGGATTTAAATCTAAAAATAGGCACTGTAGAAAAAGAAAAAAAGAAAATTCACTTCAACTACAGTTTCTTTACTGGCTGGAAATTGTAAGTTGACTGAGGTTATGTCGAAGTGTATTTGTTGTTCTAATGTAGTAAAACTCACTGAGTGAATTTTGCATCAACGGCATTCCAGGGTTAATTATTCTTGATTTGTTTAGAGGTTTTTGAGGATCAAAAGCGGCCTACTGATTAGTAATTTTCATCCTAATTATAATTTATCATTATTTTCATTTTTTCTCAGAATCAGATCTATGATCCACCTACCTCGATTTATAAGTCTTTATTCTGTAACTTTAAAACATGAAGAAAGAAGGTTTCTGGGGAGTTAACTCAAATGCAGTACATGGTGGAAAGTCTGCTAACAAGCTGTTTTATGTCTATTGAAACCATTATATGATCAGTTTAGTGAACTCATGAACTCAACTCTTGATAACTAGCAACTGTAAATTGAAAGTGAAGCATAGGAGTTACTCATTAAATATGAGTTAGTTTCACTATGATGCACTATGAGTTTTTACAGCATACAAATCATAGATTCAAAGCATTCAGGGTTAATATTTCATTAACATTCACAGATTACAACTCCAGTGGACTTTACAGCCGACTGTATAAAATATAACTACACCACTACTTCACATCTACAACCACAGCAGAGGGAGCGAGGCTATAGAACAGCCCAGTCAGCATCATTCAACTTCTTGATTTAAATGTAGACAGATAAGTCAGATAAGGACAGAAACCGTCTAGTAAAACACAATGACTGTTCTCACAGTGACAAACCACTGGCAGAACTCTATGTATTGTACATATTTAATATAGTGACAGCCATAATTACTGTTTACACATGCTGAAAGAATAAGAGGTAAAAGGTCAGGGCTTGGATGCGTGATGCTTCTGATTTAGGACGCACAAACTTTAGTGCTATTTACTTCAAAGGCAAACTGGTTTCCTTGGCTGAGATACTTTTAAGATGCAGTGTGTGTGTGTGTGTGTGTGTGTGTGCGTGTGTGTGAGGGATGTATCAGATGTGAGTCCTCGCCTCGTCTTCACCCTGCAGGAGGAGAGGGAATGTTTGTTGAGAAACCACTTGACACATCAGTCTGAGAACTTTGTTGGTATTCTGCTGATTGTAGCCTGCAGGTACCTGGTGGCAAGGAAAGAAGCAATTCTTAAATCATTTGCACACATGAAATATTTGGATGTGTATGGTGACGGATAAGGCCTGTGCGTGCTTCATACTTATTTTCATGGCTAATATGAAAGATAATAGCAGTATAACAGCCCTGTGATGGACTGGCGACCTGTCCAGGTTGTTTCTCTGCCTTCCCAGTGCATGCTGGGATAGGCTCCAGTTGCCCTGTGGCCCTGAATAAGAACAAGGGTGTAAAGAAAATGAATGAATGAATAAAGCTATTGGTCAAAAAGTATGAGCTCAGACTGAACAACCAATGATGATTATAGTTCTAGCACTTTAAGGAGATGTGTAAGAAGAGGTGAGCACCTTCTTCTAGAACAGTGGTTCTCAACGTGGGGTCCGGGGACCACCAGGGGTCCTTGAGCGGGTTCCAGGGTGTCCCCAGCAAATTGATGAATTGTTAAACTTCACCATCATTTCATTTACAAGAAGTTAGAGAATGCAGAAGAATGACTATTTTGATCATAGTTTCACTGTTATCTCTCTACAATACAGATAGTCATGGAATTCTGGGCAAAATCATATCTAGCAATAAAAAATATTCTCAGATTTGGGTCAGAGAGAAAAACGCAGCCGGAGGTGGATAGGGGCAGCGTTGCCAGTTAGCTGTCAACCCTCTTTCTCTCCCAATATGTTCTATGTGAGGATCAAGGTGTTAGCATGTCAAAGCCTTGCATACTACTGGTGAACATACTTGTTTGGCAGGTTTGGCTGTCCAAAACCTGCTGACTGGGACTTAGCAGAAACAACACATCCCAAATATTTCTTAGGTGTTATTTAAAAAAAAAAACATGTAGAAAAATAAGCACTAAGTGAAAAAAAATGTATTGTTTCAGGCTCTACTTTCTCCTTGTCAGGCAATATGTTCAAGTGGGGAGCGTATCTATGTTCCCATGGTGCTATGTTCCCCAGTTCAGTAGTCTGTTAACACACATTAACCCCCCTATTGTGTTTGGGTCAAATTTGACCCGTTTCAAGTTAAAATATTTCATAAATATATTTTTTTTTTTTATTGGAACAAGGCTTCAAAACATCTATATAAACACAACAAAACCAATGGTTATCATTTTATTTGATTTTGAAGGTCCCTAACCCTAACCCTAGAACTGGGGAACATAGGACCCTGGGAACATAGGACCCTTTGTCATGTTCCCATTATGTGCCATATAAATCTGGGGAACATAGGACCCTGGGAACATAGGACCCTGGGAACATAGGAATGACTCCGTTGAGGGGTACATACTTGAATACACTGATAAACACCACACTGTAAAAGATAATACTGTGACAGAACACTCCTATACATGGACCTTTTGTCCACAGTTCATCCCAGTCAATGAGGGAAATGTGCAGAGTCAGATCGCTGACTGGCCGGCGGTCTCTGTTACAGTGCTATTGTCTAAACCCTGAGCTCAGTCAAACCTGGCATGGGACACTTTGGCCTAGATTCACTACAGGTTTGAACAGAGAAGAATGAGCACTGTATCATGTAATGTAATGACCAAAAACAATAATCTATCTGCTGTTTCTATCTATTCTGGTTGATGTCTGTCTATTTGGGCTGATGATCAGGGGTGGAAAGAGTACTAAAACATTCTACTCCAGTAGAAGTGCTGTTACTTTGCTGATATTTTACTTTAGTTGAAGTAAAACTACTGGTGTAAAAATCTACTGAAGTAAAGTACAAACTAGCTCATTTAAAATGTACTCAGACTAAAAGTTATTGAGTTACTTTTTAGAAAAGAGAATGTTGTTAGATGTGATTTTTTTTTCCCGGGCAATTTTAAAAGGACTAGAGGACAGAGTTCAAACTAGATTATTTTAATTGGAAAAATAAATAAAGTGCACAAACAAAGTAAAGCTGTATTGCTCTTCTCTTCTCAGCTCACTGACCATTCACTGAATGGCTCCACAGTTT
This sequence comes from Centroberyx affinis, assembly GCF_046629955.1. Taxonomy (NCBI): domain Eukaryota; kingdom Metazoa; phylum Chordata; class Actinopteri; order Beryciformes; family Berycidae; genus Centroberyx; species Centroberyx affinis. The sequence goes on from NW_027279551.1 coordinate 250,986, forward strand.
GTCAGTTCTCATTGGTCCAGTTTCTGTTGCTTGTGGAGAGCCACAGAATCTGTCCTCTGTAATGTGATGTTTAAAATGTAGTGAAGTACAATATTTAAGCAAAAATGTACTTAAGTAAAAGCAAAATTAAAGACTTTAAAAAATACTAAAACAAGTAAAAGCACCAAAAAGCTACTCAATTACAGTAACATGAGTAAATGTAATTAGTTACTTCCACTTTTGCTGATGATTACTCTAACTCTGTGGCTGAGGTTTCACTAGGGCTGGGCAATATATCAATATTATATCGATATCGTGATATGAGACTAGATATCGTCTTAGATTTTGGATATCGTAATATCATGATATGGCATAAGTGTTGTCTTTTCCTGGTTTGAAAAGTGATGTCATTTTCTGAACTTACCAGACTATTCTAGCTGTTCTATCATTTGCCTTTACCCACTTAGTCATTATATCCACATTACTGATGATTATTTCTCAAAAATCTCATTGTGTAAATATTATGTGAAAGCACCAATAGTCATCCCTACAGTATTGTCGCAATATCGATATCGAGGTATTTGGCCAAAAATATTGTGATATTTGATTTTGTCCATATCGCCCAGCCCTAGGTTTCACTTTCTATTGATTGTATTCATGTTGATTGACTCAATCCTGGTTGCTGTTTTACATTCTGGTTGTGGTGGACCTTTCAGATTCTGTATCTATTTTGGCTAATATTTCACATTTGACTCTCACTCTGTCACTTCCCGCTGATGTTTGATACTTGGCGGTGTCGAGGTCGCAGTGGGCGGGACCTGTAGCTGTCAGAGGTAGAACCTGTTTATTGGTTGGCCTTGCTCGCCGGCTTATTAAATCAACCCATATGTCCTGCTGACTCTCTCCTCTCAGGCCGGTTATTTACAAGCTGCAGGGCGGACGTTCAGCCCGCTCCTTATTTACACTCCGGTGTGCGTCCCACCTGCGCATGAGAACTCACTTGTTCAGATTGCAGTGACTGTAAATAATTTTCAGCACCTGGCTGGAAATGCCTGGGGTAATCTGTCACCAACCTGCGTGTGTGTGTGTGGGTGTGTGTGTGTGTGTGTGTGTGTGTGTTAGAGCGGGAGAAAGGGAAGACACTGAGTGATTTATGGTCATTTTGAAGGCAGCAGACCCAGTTTATATGTTTGCAGAGGGTGTTATGTGTCTTTCTGCTACCAGCTAGGATATAGCTCTTGTTATTATCACTTACCAATTTATTTCTAAGCCATGTGGATGTGGCTGGATTGAATTGTGAAGTCCATATTGAGTATCAAATCGCGTTGTGAGATACGCATATTGACCCATCCCTATGATTAGAGATCAGGTTTTCAGTGTTTGCAGCAGCAGGGCGAAACAGTGACGCCGCTGCCATGTGTCTGTGGTGGGAAACGATAGTGTCTGTGGGAAATGTTGCACATGAGGGCCGATGGGTGGCAAGATTTATTTCTTACCGCAGCAATTTACCACGCCCGGAGGCACGAGTCCATGTTCTCTGCCAAGGATAGGCCTAATCCCAGAACGTGTAAATAAATACAGCAACAGACTGAAAGCTCTTTTAAAAAATGATGCATTTCAGTGGTGATTTTTAAAAAAAATTTTTTTACAAAGTTTAAACAAGGTTGAAAACATCCCGATAAAATAACACGAAGGCATGAAATACAGGAAGACTTGGCTCACCCTGGCCTGCCCTCCCTACTGAGACAAAATGTGGGATTGTTATTGCTGCAGCCATCCAAAGACATTCACACGCACCATTGTTTCGCACTAATGAGGGTCAAACAATCGTCTAAAATCAAATACTGAGGAAAACTGGCGGCTATTCAAGACGGATTAGAGGATGTGGGCCATAATTCTGCCATTACAAGCTGTTAATTACAAATATGTGCCTTTAATCCTCCCATAGCTGCACTCAAAAACATTGAACTCATCATAATTACACGTGCGGATAAGCAGCCTCCTGCAAGATGCTCACTTGAGCTGATGGCTAATGTAAATCAAGGCATGTCCACCTTCACAGTCCATTTGTACGCTCCTTACACACCATTGGTTTCCTGCTGTAAAACAAGACATCTGCATTAATTATTGGCAAAGACATCAAATATGATACGAATTTTTGGTAACACTTTACGATAAGGGTCTCTCAGTTAAGGGTTAGGTAATGCTTAATAAGCATTAACTAACCCTTAATTAACAGTTAACTAATGTGTCTGGTATTCATTTACTAATGGCGTTCATGTTAACTAAGGTGTTAGTTTATACATTATTTAATAGTCATATTTACAAACTATTAAATAATGTATAAATTAATACCTTAGTTAACATGAACACCATTAGTAAATTACACATTAGTTAACTGTTAATTAAGGGTTAGTTAATGCTTATTAAGCATTTACTAACCCTTAACTTAGTGACCCTTATTGTAAAGTGCTACCAAATTTTTTCCATACTTTTTCACATTTTCAACATAGACATCCCAATACACATACATCCCAAAGAAAACAATCAACTGCCGGTTTTAATTAGTATTATAATTGGGTCTCTGCATATGTCAGTAGCAGTAAAAGCCAGTGAACAAGACTCAGTGGTGGAGGTCTACCTCCCATTAAGAAAAGCTTGACACCAGCCTAGCTGATGGGAGCCTGACTGGGCCCGTTGAAACGTGAAAATGGCCGACGCTTTATAGGCCGTGACCGATGCAGAAATAAATGCCGAAACGCCGGCCCACGTGCCCGGAGATGGCGAGGTGGTCCGATCCACACCAGAGCCTTCTCTCAGCTTTCCTCTCTCGTCTAAATAAAGACATCAAAAGTAGACCCGTATGAATGTTCCGCCTTCAGGTCTTTGCGTGTATCTTCAACTCTACCGTGACATAAAATTCAGGTCAGGAGGTGCAGAATTTGAATCTGTTGGCGGTTTCTGTTACACATAGGTGTCATTCCATACAGGGTTGCTGTGAGTGTTGGTATGCGACCGTTTGAATCACGTCATGCCTCCATGCAATCAACACGCTGAGTGACACACACTGCACAATGTTTACTTTGTATTGTAAAATGAGCTTGAAGATTCAGTTACAATGAGATTTACTCATTTTCAGTTTGGCAGTAAACTTTACTTTGACTTAATACTACTACTAATAATAATAAACTTTATTTGTATAGCACCTTTCATACAAGAAATGCAGCTCAAAGCGCTTTACAACAAAGAATTTACATGCACCAAGTGCTTCACATAAAACTTGATAATAGTAAAAATAAGATAAAGATGAGAATAGAATACATAGAATGCATCTTCACATGAAAATAAAAACAGGGATAGAATGCCATAATGTAAAATAAGATGGAGAATAAAACCCACTTGATAATAATAGTAAAAAATAAGATAAAAATGAGGAATGCATAACATAGATGGAAAATAAAACCCACTGAATAATAGTAATAAAAATAAAGTTAAAAAATACAAATGAACTTGGTCTATCTTCTCATCAATACTGCAGCTTCAAAATAAACAATCATAGCAATAAATGAGAGGCATATGTTATTGTCTGTCTGGGATTTATTTCTGGAAAATAGTAGGAATTTGTTTAGACCATTAGAAATTTTGACAACCCATAGTTTACTAAGGCTGGTTGAGTCGTATCTTATCAGCCCATGTAGACACGCACTTTGTCTCTCTCTTTCACTTGATAAAGAATGAGTGTATCCTGTCTGAGATTACTCTGACCGCTGTGACCACTTACTGTTGTAAATCACTCTAAACCCCACAGTGATCAATCCTAATGAGAGAGCCAACATGTACTTGGACAAAGCAATAAAATTAAAAGCCTTTCAAATGTGTCACACTATCCAGCCACAGCAATGCCAAGATTGCTATTGGACTATTAGTGTGTGTGGCTTATTGACTGTCTGTATTGGACTCCTTAACTACAGCACTGAGCATAGCCGCCATAAAGACAAGGCTCAGAGAGGCGTTTTGCAGGAATGATGATCCCTCTGAAAAAAGCCAGAGCCTCCAGACAGTCACCTACGACCAGGGCTGTCAGGGTCACATTCAGGTCTTGTTTTAGGGTGCAGATACCATTCCAGCCCCTCTTCCCATGGCTATAAAGGTTTTGCAGTTGTGTCACAAACCTCCTATGAACCATGCCTGGCACCATCATGGAGGTCCAGTGGAGAATTGGGCGTGTGCAAATAATGTCTAACTATAGGCCTATAACAAAAGAGACATACCTGAAAAGATTTGTCGTGGAAAGGTAAAAGTGAATAGTCTGATGACGTAGACTCGTTTCCAAATGTAGGTTACTGTGACACGGGTCTTGTCTTTAGCCCTAGTTTCTACTCCCCTCATCTCAGTTAACCTGAACAACCTGCTTTTGTTGTTTGGGTTTTTGGCTTTGTTCGCTAGCTAACTAGCCAGCAGGCTAATTTAGCCAGTTAAGCAAATGATGGTAATGTTGACATGCAACTGCTAGCCACCAGTGACGCCACAGCTTTTGCTAGATATGTTAGCTAGTGTGCAAATGAGACATACAAGACAATGTCCATTGACCAGATAAAATGGTTTGCTAAGTAACAAGCATGTATTGTCTAAAGAAAAAAATATCAGATGGATCAGTCCCCTGTCTATAACAGCACAGAAATTAACCATTTCCATTCAATTCAGTTGAGACGGCCAGGATGTACGTTGAGAAATGCAATCAGAAGTTCACAGTCACTGTTGCCCAAGAGCTGAGGCCTTCCAATATGGCCGCCAGAGGGTATGTAATGTCGCTTGAAAGCCCTATAGTCAGCCAGAGTTGAACTGGGCAGGGGAAGGCTGACGTCTCCAATCCAAACCTGATTTCCTTTTACTGAGGGGCAGTGCCTTGGGTACCTCTTCCTTTATACGTCAATAGTAGATGGTGCATGCCACACAGGTGATCTGCAGGCCACCACAGGGTTACCGACGAGAGACAGTGCAAAATACTGCTAGGTTTATTAGAGGGGTGAGGTTGAATTCCTGGAGAATTCATGCTACCTCATATCACTACCTCATATTGGTTTTGAGAAGAAGATGACTAAGTTTGCTAGTACCCAGCACTTGTATGAGCCATCCTAGAAAGATTTGAGAAATTAAATAAAAGTAGTGTGAATGCTGGGAAGGCAACAATACCAGCCTATTAAATTATCCTGTTCTCGTCCTTGTATTCATTTCTCCTGTAAAGTAACAATATGGAACTTTTTGCCTTGAGGCATCAAAATATATTGTTGGTCCCACCCCCCTCCACCTCAGCTGGTTTCCCGCCCCAACACTTGTCACTGATCTTGATGAGCTGTCTACCTTGAAACGGCATCGAGCCTGAGACTGATGTAATTGGCAACAAGAAGCAGATGGCGAACGCAGCCAGTGTCTGCTGTACTTTTAGCTTTGCTGTTCTTTGTTTTCTTACTGCTTCGCTCCATTGTTGCTGTTGCCATGACTTCCCTGCTCTGTCGCTGCTAGCCTCACCTTGATAGCCATGACTCACATACTTTATGTCCCCAACATTATTGAGACGCCAATTTTAGGCAAACTATTTCAATGCCAAAAAGTTTAGGTAGGTTTAAGTAAATTCTGTAAGATTGACTTAAAGTTGCCATCTGTGCAGTGTGTGAAGTACATGCTCTGTGCAACCTGACATAAAAGACATGTATGTGTTAGAGGCCACATATAATGCACAGACATAGACATGTAGCACAATAAATTAACCATGTGTCCTTCTGCTAGATACCTGTTGTTGAGAACCTCCAGACCTGGGTGTTTATTGACCCAACATCTCAAACTACAGCTACTGTTAGAGTTGATCTATTAGAGCACATGAAATTATAAAGAGACATTGTCCTAGTCCTTCACCCCAGATTAGCACTCTTGGTATGGGATACTTGGTAAATCATTTGGTTCGGTCATACCGAAGCATTGATCCTTTGGCGCCACATCGTATCCTGAAAGCTGCACAAACAGTTCAGACATCTCAAATCTCCCATTTACCTCAACAAGCTTTACAAGAGATAAAGCCCCGGAGTCAGGAATCCGGACTGCAGTAGATTCCTGGTTGGGTTGTCCTTTGATGCCTGCAGATTCCTAAGAGATCAGGTGTGTCCATATACATCTGCCCTGATGAGCTAATCCATCAGGACAGGAAGATGGAGAGCACAGCAGGGAATTTGTTCCCCAGAACCCACCAGGTCAGATGGGCACCCCTGCCCCCCTGATAATCTACCATGTCACTGCTTGTTTAGTCATGCATTTTTTGGGGTCAGTAACATGAAACGATGACACAGATCAAAGCTTCATTGAATGTTCTGGAACTACCTAGAAGCAGATGCATATTTTCCAAATTTCGGTCCACACCAACTTCATCAACTTCTCCATTCAACAACCTTGAAGTAGTTTGGGGTTTCACATGACTTGCTGCTGTGACTGCATCTGCACTGTGCTTGTCCAAGGTGTAAAGACTAGTTTTTTTCACATTTGATTGCTCAAATTGAGAAATTTTATTTCAATGTTCTCAGTGGGGATCAGTGAGCAGATCAGTGGAGGTGTCCTGGTGGCTCAGTTAGCGAAGGTGTATACCATGTACCATCATCCCCATCTCTCCTGTCTTTCTCCACCATAAGCTAGCCAATAAAGCAGAATCTTGTCTCCCGCTGCCCTTTTCTCCCAATGCCCCATCAAGAGGCCTTTGACCTCTTGCCAGGCCGTCACTATAAATAAGAATTTGTTCTTAATTGATTTGCCCGGTTAAATAATGGTTAAATAATCCAACAATTCCAGGGTCCAACATTAGAACTTGTTAGCTGCTCTAAATATCTCAATCTGTTTGTAGGCAGGAAAGGCCTTTAGCCTTTTCCGCCGAGTATGAACTAATCCAAAGTTGACATTTCGTTCCCTACTTCTGCAGCTCATAAAAGCAACCATTTTCTCTTCCTCCACCGCAGCATTGCGTGTTAACTCCCTAAGGATCCGGTAATTGCAGCTATCCATAACTGGCTCATAGACAGCTACTCAATGGCCCTCTGGGGACCCATGATTTAGGGTGGAGGAGAGGGGAAGGCCTAGTGGGAGGACTGGGCAACTTGTGCTTGTGGGTTTTTATAGAAAACTTACATCCCAGTGACTCAAGGTAGGATATCCTCCATATTTTTCTTGCTTTCTTGTTGATTCTGCACGTTTCCTGCGAAGCATAACCGTTCATGTACAGACTAAGACTGTTCCAGTTTGCTTTAGTACTTCGATCAAAGTACAGGCTGCATCCTTGCCCAGTCAAAAGCCCCATTTCCTAGATGTCCAATCCAGTTTGTTGTGGTTTCTCAGAAGACCTGGAGGCGAGTTGATTTATTTATATGGACAACATGGCTAATGAGTTTACATCCAGCAAGGCCTGTGTGTTTGTTCATGGAGGTTTTCCTAGTCTGGCGGTATGAAGGGTTGAAAGGCCCCTTCACATCTCCTCCCCTGTTTAGAAAAGACAGGAGTGCCTCTTGGCCCTATCTGTGTTAGGCATTGCTCTGAGTGTGTGTGTGTGTGCGTGTGTGTGTGTGTGTGTGTGTGTGTGTGAAGGATTTACAGCGTGCGACGGCGAGGCAGGCTGTGTTGTTATGATAATGAGGCAGCATGGGAAGGTCTTTGTCTGTGTGTGTGGAGCTATGAAAAGATTTGAACACACCATGGGAGAATAAGCCCCATTTCTACAGCAGTCCCTCTTTGCTGATGGAAAAGCAAAGCAAATGGGTGTGTGTCCACGGTCATTTATGTGTGTATGTGTTTTTTTTTTTTAAGGAATTCTCACTATTATACGCAAAAACTAATGTAGACGTGGATGATCGTATTGCAGTGCCTATAATGGATGCTTGTATTTCTCACAAAAGTTGGGCTAGTAGGCAGATCTTTCCTCAGCACCCCCTCCGATCTATTTGTCTGCCTCTCTCTCTCTCTCTCTCTCTCTCTCACACACACACACACACACACACAAACACACATACACACACAGAGTGGACAGATGGACATGTGTTGGGCCAGAGGGGAGTCTGTCCTTGGCGTCTCACCCAGGAGAATGGCCTGGTTTGGGAAGTAGTAATCGCCCTTAAAGTCTCGCTTATGAACCTCAAAATGACTCTTTGAAACAATTCTACCATTCACTCTCTCTCTCTCCTCATTCCCTCCTCAGTGGATTCTGTGATAATGTGATCAGTTCACAGGCGTTATAGCTTGGCATGAGTATCTGTGTGGTGAATCCATGGAATACCAGGGTCTCTGAAACACACTGCGATGATTCAGATATTCCTTCACGAAGCCAAGCTCTGAAATGCCTTATGATGGGTCTGGTTTTTGGCGCTTGCCGAGAGTAATAATCGTTTTATTTTCTGACCTAGATGTCACCCTCAAACTCTGCCAGAGCTATCAGTGGTATCATGTCTCTCCATTTTATCAGTGGTGGAAGAAGTACTGAGATCTTTAATTAAGTAAAAGACGCAATACAACAATGTAAAGATACTCCATTACAAGTAAAAGTCCTGCATTCAAAATCTTACTTAAGTAAAAGTACACAAGTATTGGCAGCAAAGTAAACATACTCATTATGCAAACTGTCCCCATTTAGAGTTATATTTTTCATAAATTATTGGAATATTAATACTGATTTATTGACATACATGTACATGTAAGCAGCATTTTAAAGCTGTCAACGTGAAGCTAATCTTAACAATTTAGCTATACTTTTGGGTAGTCTAATCTATAACAATGCTATTTTATAGTTATTTTATAAAGATGATCAAATGTTTTAAATATAAAATATTGATCTGAAAAGTAATTAGTAACTATAGCTGTGAAATAAATGTAATGGAGTAGAAAGTACAATATTTCCCTCTGAAATGTAGTGGAGTAAAAGTACAAAGTAGCATAAAATGGAAATACTCAAGTAAAGTACAAGTACCTCAAAATTGTACTTAAGTACAGTACATGAGTAAATGTACTTAGTTACTTTCCACCTCTGCATTTTATTACAGTGATATTGGGGTGAGAATAATTAAGCTAACAGTTATTTCTTTAATCATTTGAAACCGATTATCATGCAACTCTCCCACTGGGAAAAACAGTTGTGCTGCGATTTGTTTTCATTTGGAAAATATTACAGAGCACTACACTTTGAGGCTAGCCACGTATCTTTTTAAAACCTACAAGATTTTTTTTTTTTTTAACCATGAAAAACCAAACGAACACTCCAAGTGTTCGTTTGACAAGCTTGACTCCCGTTTTAAGATAATGAGTTCACTTTTGGCTAAACATTAGCTTGGCCTAGCATCACAGGGATTTGCTGAGAAAAGCCGCCTGGTCAGGAATTCCCACATTCCAGCACACATAATGGGGGAAGAGCACTGTGGGAAAAAAGAGGCGCGTCGAGGAAACAACAACATGGCATTGTTTTGGACTACATAACTGGAAGAGTCCCAGTCACCTGCTGGGCTGGTTCCAGTAAGGAAGTGGTTAAATCATCATAAGGGGGAGCTTTACTGAATGTAAATCAGTTGAATACATAAATCAATGTGTGTGTGTGTTGTGTGTGTGTGTGTGTGTCTGCACATAGGTAAATAAATCATCCAAAATGTGTGTGTGCATGGGTGAATGAAACTTTCCATTTCTGCTAACAACACTGTTGAGGCAGTGTTTTTTCTGCTGCCCGCTGTATGTTCTGCTGGCTCATAGTTTCCTGTGCTTTGTCTTTGTTACTAACTGTAACACACAGCATGTGAAAGGTTTCCACATGACAGACTCTACATTCAGACCAGTATTGAAGCCTGAAAGCTGAGGCAGGTCCGGAGTCTCTGGGATTGGTTTATTTTGAAAAGTCCACCGTCGTACACTGTCGGATATCATCGATTTGTAATGTGCAATGCATTCCAGGAGTTATTTTGTGAGGAAGTGTTGGAATGTACTTTTTCAATGTACCCACATTCCCTCCCCTCGACCTGCCTCGTCTTCTTCTGTTTAAGTTAGTTATTTCCTGCGTTTCCCACAATGCCTTTCGTATCGAGAAGTGTCGGGAACTTGTTGCATGGGCATGTATAAATATAGCTAGCTCATGAAAGTCTGCATTGCATTGTTAAAGGATAACGCTGGTGTTTTTTAACGCATTTCTTATCATCAACAAATCCTATGAAAATAACAAAATCACAAGAAAAGACATAGTTTCCATTTTAAAAATCGCTAACTGTTACCATGAAAAGTCAGGCTGTTGTAGTTTTTACCAAATCAAATTCAAACGGGAACAAATTCCTCATTACGCCGGGGACTATTTTCTGTGCTACGGAACTACTTTCCTGAGATGGAAAACGTGTTTACAGCCGGCTTATTAAGTTGTTTGAGGAAAAAGTCGGCCGGTGCATTGGGATGATAAAATATTAATAAATTCTTATTAATAATTAATAGTTTTTTTAATACAATGGAGTTCTATGGCTGCTGGGACATGGCTTCATTGGGCACCGGCTATATGGGCGAGACTTGTTGGCAAAACAAAATCATTGTTGATTTTGTTATTTTCATAGGATATGTTGACGGTAAGAAATGCATTGAAAACACCAGCCTTATCCTTTAATGTAATAAATTGCTGGATAATGTAATATTACATTGTTGTATTAAGCAGTGTTTATTACTTCATAAAGGGTGTAACATATTTTTAAACCAATGATGTAACAATAATATTGCTATATTACTCAAGTTGTTACATTCTTTTTCTTATGAATGATTGCATTATTTGTCATCATTACATCATCAGTTAAAAATGTTATACCCCTTATGAAGTAATAATCGTTGATCCATGTAACAATGTGATGTTTATTCAGGAATTTATTACATTAACCGTTTTTTTTTTCAACCCATTTGAAGGACATTTTTAACTTTTTTTACTTTATCATCAGTTGCTACATTCATGCAGGGGCTATGCCTGTATGCCTTTAACAGAAATGCAAAGAAGAAAATGAAAAGAAAATGAAAGAAAATGTGCAAATATTGTTAGCTTAATCCTAATGTAAAGTAGCATGTCATCAGTGAAGGGCTAAACACTAAATCACTGAACAAAACTGTCAGACATTGTCTAGACCACTGCTAGCCAGACAGACAGACAGACACACACACACACACACACACATACACATACACCCTAGGAGAAACCTGCTGTTTTTGACAGATATGTTGATATACTTTATAAAATACAAAATAAATGGCATAAGCTTTTGTGAATTTTCCAGTGGCATCATTTTCAAATCCCTGCAGACTAGCACTAACACAGGAGCTAGCAATATGAGGGCTAATAACGAGCACAATTGGATTGTTTTCAACCAGTAGTTGGCCTCTTGATTTAATCTGATGCAATCTCTTAATCCTTCCAGCTCACTCTAATGTCATGTCAGGGCTTATTTTAGAGTTTCTGCTTTTAAAGGAACCAGTTTTCTTGCATGTGTGCTTCAAAACGCTGCAAAAATGTGATGCGTGTGCGGCAGTGCAGCTGGCTTTGAAATGTAGTTATTCTCTCATTCTTTGGATAGCTCACCCTGAAACTCATGTCATGTGGTTGTGTCTTTTCTCTGTCAACCTCACCCCAGACAGAGCAAGGGGGTGTGTGTGTGTGTGTGTGTGTGTGTGTGTGTGTGTGTGTATGCGCTGTGCTCTGGCCATCTGTCCGACAGTATTGTCTGCCTGACAATGGGGTGCAGGGCTCTTCAAAGGCTCACCATACTGAATAGGAGCATCACATCACCCCCTAAAACACACACACACACACACACTCACACTCTCGCTCTCTCTCTCTCTCTCTCTGTGCTCCAGTTCTAGTCTAATCATGTGTTGTGTTCGTGTGGAGTGCGCTGGACTTCAGGAGCCTTTGGGTGCCCTAGCCTCTCAGCCGGTGCTGCCGATAACACAGTGACAGGAGGGGTTAGCCTCCAGGGCTAGTTAGGGTCAAAGGTCAGCCTCTCCTATCTACCCCCTGGTTTTATGGTAGCCATATCTCTAGCCTGAAGGTTTCTATAGAGGCCCCTCCTGCTGGACTCACAGTTATTTGCTTTATGGTGGCCATATTTGATTTAGATCATACTTGATGGAAACTCAACCTGTCTCAACCTGTCTTTGGACAAAATAAATTAAAATATACACCAAAATTATCCTCCAGTGTGGTGGAGAGATGAGCAGAGCTGGAGAAAGTCCAAATCAAACACTACAGCATCTGGATTGAAGGAAATATCCATGAAGTTGATCCATAACATTAGCTAATGTTAGCGGTCAGCTACTTTTAATCTTTAATTTACAGCCCAATACAGCTGACAATTAGTTTTAAAAGCAGTTTTAAGTCTGAACCAGCTAAAGACACCTAACTCTAGTGTTAGCTAGCAGACAGCGCTACAGTTTGACTGTCAAAAAAGCACTACCAAGGATATGAATCATAATTTTAGCTAACTAGCAATGCTGCAAAGACTGTTAATGCTGACATTAATAAGATAGTTCGTTTTTTTTTAGATAATGTTAAGATGTAACTGACTAACATTAGCTAACGTCAACGTCAATTCAGTTGATATCCTTTGATTTGAACCTTCTCCAGCTCTACCATAGGATACTTTCGTGTAGATGTCTTTTCTCTTTTTTTTTTTTTTTTTTTTTTTTTTTTTTGTCTAAACACCAGTAGAGTTTGCCTCTGTTTCCATCTGCTTTGCTGTGTTCCGGGTAAGGTTTCCCACCCAGAAACATAGGCCTAAATCAGATATGGTTGCTCTATAAAGGAGTCCAAGGGAGGTTGAACATGGTTTTGATTGGTAGAAGTCATCGCATTTGAAAGAAGTATGAAAATAAATTGCAAATAAATGCCGTCTTTTCACAATGTTATCCCACTGCCAAAGCAGAGTTCAGTCTGAAGTTGTCATATGTCGACATATGGATGTTACCATACGTATTTCCAGTTGACAGTATTATCTAGTATGGCCAGAAACATGCCCAGTCGATGATCCAGCAGATTTATGTGCGCTTAAGCTTGTCCAAGCCAGGAGGCCAGAGAGACGACCTATGTGTCATATTTCCATGTCATATTCCTCCTGTTCTGGATTTTGCTGAGTCAGATGCTGTCAGTTACAGGAAGTGCTGCACATTTCAAGGGATTATGTCTACCTGCAACTACAGTTTGTGTCTCTGTTTGGAGGTTTGAATATCAGAGCTCTCATATTCAAATCCACAAACATAGGAGACTAGCTGAACCCGCTGATTAGCAACAAACCCAATGTCAAAGTGATACTTCACTTTGCTAAGAGCATTTTTTTACTGAACAGTCAACCACCTGTTCTATGGACCATAGTGTATGGAACTAGTCTAATAATTGTACTTATAAACACATCTACAAACAAGGAAAAGTATATCCTAAATATATTATTTATGTGTCCCAGATAATACTTTTAATTTGACCTATATTTTCATTTGTTTAAATTGAAAGCCGGCATAAAAAAGCGTGAACTCTGGTTAAAAACGACCAATCAACTTACAAGTCTCAGTTATTTAAACCCACTAATGAGCCGACAGTGGACAAACCAACCAAACAATGCTGTCTTACATGTCGCCTGGCCTCAACTAGCCTACATCAGTGTAAACAGCAATTTGAATTTCAACCTGATTACGAGCAAGGGAAATAAGCAAGTCGACAGCGAACTGTGTCAATAATGGTCAGTGTATCTATGCAAAGCATGACCTTGTGGTATAGCCTGTCTCTGTTCAACTGGGCCAGCCGCATCTCAGCAACACACACACACACACACACACACACACACACACGTACAAGCCAGCCACCTGAGAGGAGTCTATATTCTTTGAGGGCTTTACAGTGATGAAGTGATGCTTTGTGAATTGGAAAACTGTATTAATAACAGTCATATCTGAGAGAGTTAAGCAAAACTTCAGTGTTTTTTTTTTGTTTTTTTTCTTTCCAAAAGGAGTTTTACTTTCATGCCAGCAATTATTTTTGCAAGAGCGCTAAGTAGGTGCAACTTTTTCCAAATGATGGGTGACTCATTTTGGAAAGAAACTTGCCTAACGTCACGTCATCATGCGGTTTAGTCGGACACCAATTCTCTTCTTTTTCATTTTTGAGCATTTCTGACACTGGAATTGTTTCCTTGGAAGTTGCAAATGCTAATGTATTCATTCATAACACACACGCACACACACACACAGGCATACACATCCACACTTTGCCTTGTATAATGGATATTCGGGAGTCTCAGAAGTTGTCTGTGGGGGGATATTGAAAAATGTGGCCCAATAAAATCCAAGTAGGGGGCAAGCAGGTATTAGATGAGGCTTATGAGACCAAAGCAGACCTGAGTTCAGTTTGACCGGAGGGGAGGGTTCTATGTTCCAATACACTGAAGAGCCCTGGGCTGCCTCTGAACTTTGGCCAGGTAGGAGTGTTTGCCTTTGGTGGGTTTGCCCGATAGAAAAACACAACCTTTTATATATGATGTTGGCTAATGAATGGCATCTAGGCTTTTTGAATGTGCCACAAACATGTCAGCTAATGGCTGATTTGTCTTGATTTTTTTCACAGCAATGGAAAAGTACCAGAGCTGCAAGCTTTCAAGGAAGGAAAGTAGTATAAGGAAACACCTGGAAAACAACTGGAGCTCCTTTGACAAAAGACGTCTAACCACTGAGTGATACTGACAAATAGTGCTTCAAAATACCCCAAAATATCACTCACTCACTCACTGGTCACTTGTCTGGTCTCCATGTAGTTTGATGCCCTGAACATTTTCAGAATTAGACATTTGAAATGATCGGGGATGGTGTTAGCGTAGAGGTTAGAGAAGCAGGCTTGTGATCGGAAGGTTGCCAGTTTGAGAGCGAGAGAGAGAGAGAGAGAGAGAAAGAGAGAGAGCAAGAAAGTCATTGGATGTGTGCTGACTGACTGTAATTCAAGGATACCCTCTGCCCTGTCCTGTGCTTTTATTTTGTCAGCATTGTCTCTTCCTTTGTGTGTGTGTGTGTGTGTGTGTTTTGCTCTGAGGTCAGCATTGTCTTGGCCGGTGACTTTCACAGCAATGTCCCAGTCATTGACCGATGGCTAGGTGGCTTGTGTGTGTGTGTGTCTGTGTGTGTGTGTGTGTGTGTGTGTGTATTTGTGTGGGTATTAATGAAACTGAATAAGCCGCACACTGCTCTAAAACAAATATAAATTCAATGTGCAATAAATATAAAGTCACAGAGCAGTGTGCAGCCTATTCATCAGTTTATTTCCCAGCAGCCTGTACCTCATTGTGTGTGCATTCTACCACTTTTTGATATTTGTCTGTGTATAACATATGAAAATGTTCATTCTGAGATAGCTGCATATCCTTGTGTAATATTTTCAAAATATATCCATGAAAATGTAAGTCTTTGATAAGCGAAAATGTTAGTTAGGTTTAGTACGTTTGTTACTTAGCAAACAACTGGCCTGGTTTTGATCGTTTGAATGACTACGTTTACATGGACTGCAATAATCTGACTATTTACCTTATTCTAAATAAGACAATATTTCAATTAAGGTGTTTACATGAGTTGCTTATAGAATATCCCATTCATATTCCTGTTTACATGCTACAGAGCAGGGTCCGATTAATGACTGAAGACGCACGGCCACATTACCTTCCTACGTCCGAGTTTCCCTCCGGAATTTAACCTGAAACCCTTTCTGTCATGTTGCTGCTGTCGTCGGGACAAAATGTTGGGTCTTCTTTTTACCGGTGGCAGTCATCTTTTCTTCTGTAAACAAGTTGCGCAACTCTCACTGGAAGCTAGAGCATGAGTCTTCAAGCAGTTGGATTGCCTTAGTGTCGCAAAATGCTGCGAAAACTCTGATAGGACGTCATAGTGCGAATATGGTGTGTACATGTCTACAATGCACTTCAATAATGCAACTAAGATCGGAATACTCCACATGTCTTAATTCGACTATTGCTTACTCCGACTATGACCTTATTCAGGTTAAGGTAATCAGAAAATGCTGTTTACATGGCAGTGTCTTATTCAGAGTATTGTCTTAATCAGGTTAATATCAGAATATTGCAGTCCATGTAAACATGCTCGTTGTTTTGAACGTGCCAGGAAGTTGATGTCCAGTATGTTTTAACAAGTGATACTATTTGCATCAATGCACAGCCGACCAAAACTGTGTAATAATAACCATAATAACTTAATAATAATACTTTTAATAATATAACTTTTTCCTGTAACAGAATTGTTCCAGTTTCAGTAATATTGCAGTTACTGATTGAACAGAAAGGTTGTTACTTGCATTACATTCTTTAGCCTCTTTGACCTCTTTTTTGGTGTAATATAAAAGTTTTCCCTCGTCTTATCCTGCCTTCAAGTCATGTCAGAATTATTGGAATTACAGTAGAGCGACATGAACAAGCCAACAAAGTGGTAGATACGACTCGCAAAGTCGGAAAGAATTCTTGGTTTTTGGACAGCTTTGCAACAATCATCTCAACCTCCATCTCTAACCTTCTCAACTGTGTGGTTTGGCAACTCCACAGCTCAGTGAGCTTGAGCAGTGAACTACAGCTTTCAACTTTAATCAGGAAAAGCAAATGATCCCAAACCATTAGAGATTATCAACACAGCTAAAATGGAGGCTCAACTCAGAGTCAAAGAGCAAGAGGATTTAACCCTGAAGAACACCATCAGGAAGATGGAGCAGAGAAGAAGAAGTAATTCAGTTTGGTGGGCATCCCAGGTGAGGATGAAGGAGGAGAAGCTGCCCTTCCTCAGGAAAGCTCTGACTGAATCTGAGAGCAGAGAAAAAAACATCCAACAGAGATGAAGAGAAATTGAAAAGAGAGCAGGAGAGCATGGAGGAGAAGTTGCAGAAGGCCTTGGAAGACAGGGAGGAGATGGTGCGAGAGCTGATGGAGAAGGACCGCGAGATCCAAACCCTCCATGAAACCATCGAAACTCCCACTGTGGAGAAACAGAAGATGCCCTCCGCCATCGCTGCTCTTGAGGCCCAGTCCATCTCTTTCTCCCAGAGCTGGGAGATAGAGAGGGAAGAGATGGAGAGAGAGGGAAAGATGCCATGCAGAACAGAATTAAGGCGATTGAGGAAACCAGCATGGCACAGGTGACAGAGAAGGACACAGAGCTGTTGATCACTGGACAGGCGACCTGTCAATCACTTGGAAAGGTACCCCGTTTTATAACCGTTATATCCCGTTAATGGCGCAATTATTTTGAAAATCACCATACGGACACATATTAGAAGAAGTAAAATTAGCTACTGAGACCATAATTTATTGACTTTATATTTTGAGTGAGAAGTTGGGCTGTGGTCCCATTGACTTGAATGGAGTTGGGCGGGATTCAGTGTCTTTTTGGAGCCGACCCTAGCAGACATTAGAGGAACTGCAGCTTTCAGCCACTTCCTTATTGGCTTCAAAATTCACCCGTGGTTTTGGCTGCTTGTTTAGATCACTTCCTATACACTGACCAAGTTGATTTTGTGCCTCTGTATGACTGCATCTCGCAGTCAAAGACGCCGTCTAGAGGCCATCTGACACACTGGTGAAAATGAGCAGAATCAGCCGCATCAGCTGGTCTATAAAGGTTACTACCACAGCCATTTCAGGCAGGAGAGTTCAACAAGGACCTAATGAAAATACTACAGGCTGTTAGAGATCAGCACATGGAGATGCTGGCCCTTCTGGTAAGCAGAAACATTTCACTGATTGACAAAAAAAGGGGCTGTTTAAAATTTGTGTTGCCAATTCCTGTACAGGCCTTTGCATGTTGTGGTGTGATTTCTGAGATCTGTCTATCTTCAAGACGTTTTTGTTGAAAAGCTAAACGTGGCGTGTCGTATCCTCATTCATCAGTCCATTTCACTGGTTTGATCCTCCCATGCCGGTCGAATAACGTAAAGAATAACTGTTCGTACTGCAAGGCATCTGGATGGCAGCCTGCAAGGCTCAAATTACTGACAGAATGACAGAGAGAGAGTGAGAGGGGGAGAGAGAGAGAGAGAGAGAATTGGTGGGGAACAATATGTTCTCTGTTTGCTTTAGCAGCCCCACTAACCTTCTACTCCCTTCCTCCATACAGCCCAGCTACGTCATTGAAATCAGTTATACCTTGCAGTAGTGTGTGTGTGTGTGTGTGTGTGTGTGTGTGTGTGTGTGTGCGTGTTCAGTGTAATTGAAATCATTCCTGGGTGGACCCATACATAGCAGCTCCCCCATTCGCAGGACTGTACTTCCCAGCCTGTGTGTGTGTGTGTGTGTGTGGAGAGCTGCAGAAAGCACTGAGTGTGTGTTTTGCAGCTTAGTCATTCGTATACTATGGCATCCAATCCAATGCAATTCTTTGCATCAATACACAAGGGTTAGAGGAATATAGAGAATATAGCGATATAGTGATTACTAACAATACAACAGGACTGCATATACAGAGCAAAGGAACAGTACACAACAATTTACTGGTATATTCTTAATTTACCTACTTAACTTACTGTAGATGAAGATGCAGATCAAGATAGTTTTAGTACCCCAATTAAAAATGTTAAAGGGGCAAGTGACCCAGTATTGTTATTATTGTGAATATTATTAGTGTATAGCTCTTTGAAACAATTCACAAAAATTACATTGTGCTTCGCTAAAGTTCCAGGCGGTGGAACCAGTTTTGTTTTGGTAGTAGAGTTATTTTTGGAACTGACACTGTTTCCTCCAGGTATTCCAGGTATTTTTATCCTGCTGGAGAACCCCATTATGCTGGCAACAAGGGAGGGAAGAGGGGAATGAAATAGTGCAGATGGCTGTTGCTATTAGCTGGGACAGTTGCAGCAGATCTGTACAGCAGATGTGCGTGTACCTAAATGTGTGTGTGTGCAGTGTGTGTGTGTGTGCAGTGCAGTACTGGGCTGGCTGGCTGCAGGTCAGGTAATCCTGCTGTACCGAGTTGGATTAGAGCCGAGGTCACAAGGAAGCAAAGAGGCTTACTGCCACACAACACATCGCTCCAGCCTTCTCTCTTTCACTTTTCGCTTCATCTCCCCTCTTCTTTCCTTTTTCTGCCTCTCTATCTTAGCCCTTTTTGCCTGTTTGGCTGTCTCTTGCATTCTGTCTCACTCTATTTTTCCATCTAAATGCCTTGAAAAATGTTTTGGAAATACTTTTGCATGAGTTGTTGGGCTACGGCTGCAGCAGGCATTATTATGATAGGGTCAGAAGCTGTGGATTAGTTACAGTGTGTGTGTGTGAGTTAAAGAGTGTGTGCATTGGAGAGTGTGTATGCATTTAATTGAATAAGTGCTTTAGAGCATACATGCCTGTATTTGTTCATTTTGCATAGCTGCATGTTGGCGTTGCGTGTGTGTATGAATATGAAACACTGCACTCAAGTACTTACAGTATTCTAGCAAATTACTTCTTTTCTTTCAAGTTTTTCCTGGAGTTGAACTACTACTCTATGCCCATTGTACTCGATACGGGTTTGAAAATGGCACATTCCTACATCGGTTTGGGTATCAACAACTAGAACCGAGCAATTTTAGGATTAGGGAGCTTAAATGGAGTCGGCATGGGAAGGTCAACAATGGAGGTCTCAACAGTATGTGGGGATTAAGTTTGAGAGGGCTGCTAAGCATCTCACAAACATGCCAATCAAGGCCCAATAGGGAGAAACTGGCAGCAGTGGAGGCTAACATGAATCAGAAAACATATTGGCAAAGGCATGAGCCAATCAGGAAATGTCATGCTTTAGATAATAGCATTAGTATAACTATTAGATTATACCGTTGAATGTTTAGTTAGAGAGTATGGCTGAATTTTATAGGCTGTACGCTGAGGTAAAAGCATGGGAAAATTTGAATAATGTGGCTTAGAACAGTGATTCTCAACCTTTTTCATATCAAGGACCCCTAGTTTAGTCCACGTTAGAGCCACAGTAGGACCCCCATTTGATGAGATTTTGTCTCTCGGACCCAAATCTGAATATATTTTTATTGTTAGATATGATTTTGTCCAGAATTCCATGACTATCTGTATTGTAGGTTGAGAGATAACAGAGAAACTATGATCAAAACAGTCATTCTTCTACATTCTCTAATTGTGTTAACTTCTTGTAAATGAAATAATGCTGAAGTTTAACAATAGATCAATTTGCTGGGGACCCCCTGGAACCCCCTCAAGGACCCCCTGGTGGTCCCCGGACCCCACGTTGAGAACCACTGGCTTAGAAGCTGCGATGAACAGCCACCCTGGCCTGAATTTGACAGAAGTTTATTATTGCTGGCACTCGCTCAGTCTAAGATCATGGGTCAAATGTGCTTTTTCATGACTGACAATGCTTCTTCCTTTTGGCTTTTCTCATTCAGATGCGTCAGCCGGCTACATCCGACAGCTGGAGAACAAGGTGAGGATGCTGGAGGATGACAACAAGCAGCTACTGTCACAGGTAACTACCGTCACTGTCCTCTATCACAGTGATTCTCAACCTTTTTCATATCAAGGGCCCCTAGTTTAGTCCACATTCGAGCCACGGACCCCCATTTGATGAGATTTTGTCTCTCGGACCCAAATCTGAGAATGTTTTTGCTGTTAGATATAATTTTGTCCAGAATCCCCTGACTATCTGTAGAGAGATAACAATGAAACTATGATCAAAACAGTCATTCTTCTACATTCTCTAATTGTATTAACTTCTTATAAATTAAATAACGGTGATGTTTAACACTTCATCAATTTGCTGGGGACCCCCTGGAAGCCCCTCAAGGACCCCTGGTGGTCCCCGGACCCCACATTGAGAACCACTGCTCTATCACATGCCGTGGTGGGTGCTCTTATTATGGTGGATGCTATAGCTTCTGGTTTTCCCTGCTAGGACCAGAGGATGTGTTGGTGATTGGACTTGTACTATTGATCTCTCTATGGATAGTAGAGGAGAGGATCCAGAGGGACACTGTTAGCAGATGTTGAATACTTTACCTGGATTAAAGTAGTGGGGATAATGCAGCTTGTCCTGACCACCTGTACATCCATAAAAATAACTCATACTAGGCTGGATAAGACCATCACCTAGTCATGGCTCACCTCTCCAAAGTTGAACTGTAGGGGATCTGCAGGAGGAAGGGCTAGGTTCTCTTTGTTAAAGGAGATGGATGCCACCAGCTTCTTCTTCTTCTTGGGACTAGGAAAGAAACAGGGAGCATTAAAAAAATGCGATATATTATATATTGCGATATATTGAATTTCGATATATCGCTCCATATCGGGAGAAACTAGTCTTGAGATGTATTGGGATGGGGTAACCATTTAATGCTTTGAAAGTGAGAAGTAGGGTTTTGTAATCAGTTCTTCTCCCTCTCTGTCTGTCTATGTCTCTCTCTCCCTCTCTGTCTATGTCTCTCTCTCTCTCTCTCTCTCTCTCTCTCTCTCTCCCTCTGTCGATGTCTCTCTCCCAGGTGAACGGCGGGGAAGTGAAGACGTTGAGGAAGGGTTTGTCTCTGTACCATTCCGAGTCTCAGCTCTCACACTACCAGGACAGCATGCTCAACGTACGTACACTGCCGCCTAACAAAAATGTGTGTGTGTGTGTGTTTGTAATAACCGCAATAACCTAGAAGCAATAACGGTTCACTCTCAAAACATAACATGCGCTCATATGAGAAACCCCCTGCCTTGTTTATCTAGCTTTGGTTGTCTCTACCAAAAGCTAGCTTGTCCTTTAGCCCCTCAACTCTCTCTCCCTCCTTCAAGTCAGTTCAATTCAATTCAATTCAGTTCAATTCAATTCAATTCAATTCAATTCAGTTCAATTCAATTCAATTCAATTCAATTCAATTCAATTCAATTCAATTCACTTCAGTTCAGTTCAATTCAATTCAATTCAATTCAATTCAATTCAATTCAAGTTCAATTCAATTCAATGAGTGCATTATTGGCATGACATGGTGAAAAAAAAGAATGAATTATAAAATACGAACAGATTGGTGGTCTACAGTTTTACTCTTCATTCTGTATTCTGTAACTTTTTGCAGCTGAAATTACAAGACTCTTTTCATATGAATGAATAGGAACTTCATGAGTTAGTTATCCTGCCAGTGTTACTCTCTGTTTAGGGTCTATACAAATTAGGGTCTATATAAATTTCCTTCATCTATCAAAAGCTCAAATTAATGTCTATCATTTCCTAAGGTATGAATGCTGACAGTTGTACTGACACATCAAAATTTAAAGGGAAACATGAGCTCGACTACAGCAGAAGCAGGACCTCCTGTATTGACCTATTAACAAGCCTATGTGACCGAGTGATTGATCCTCTCCTGCTTTACTGCAGCCACAGCAGGTTTACTGCAACTCCGGTCACCATGGGAATGCATATTCCTCCCTCAGCTTTACTGCTCTTCCTGTTCCTCTTTCACTTCTTCCTCTCCTTCTTCCCCTTACTATCTTTTCCTCATGTAGACTGATAGTCTACTGTCTATATGTGGTCTATAGTATATTCTTTTGCCCTGTATGTGAGGTCCTGTTGTACTGTTGCCACTATGTTCCATATTTTCTATATTCCTGTTGTGCTTGGTGATTACAATGATTGTGATTGTGATCGGTGGGTGTCTCCTGCCTCCCCAGGGTGCCAGTCGGACCCCCAGCGGTGAACCCTCCCCTACTGGGACCTACCTCCCCCCTGGGCAGAAACCGGAGGCTGTGGTCCATGCCATGAAGGTAGGCCTCGCTCCAGCCTACATCTACTGTGCTCAGAGAAAAAATCCCTCTGTCCAGTTTAGGGATGTGCACAAGTCCACTTTATCATGGTCGTGTGTACGTGTGTGTGTATGTGTGTGTGCAGGTGCTGGAGGTCCATGAAAAGCTGGACAGGCAGATCCCAGAGGACTACAATGAAGATCTCAGTGAGAAAGAGAAGGCCATTGTCAGAGAAATGTGCAATGTAGGTTGCAGGCTAAACTTCTTTCTTTCTTTTATACCACTGATTCTCAACCTTTTTCATATCAAGGACCCCTCATTTAGTACACATTAGGGCCACGGACCCCCATTCGATGAGATTTTGTCTCTTGATCGCAAATCTGAGAATATCTTTATTGTTAGATATGATATGATTCCAGAATTCCATGACTATCTGCATTGCAGAGAGATAACAGAGAAACTATGATCAAAACAGTCATTCTTCTACATTCTCTAATTGTGTTAACTTCTTGTAAATTAAATACTGCTGAAGTTTAACAACTCAGAAATTTGCTGGGGACCCTCTGGAACCCCCTCAAGGACCACTGGTGGTCCCCGGACCCCACGTTGAGAACCACTGTTTTATACCATATTAGACATTAGATACTCCTCGTCGCATACCACACACACTGGATTCCCATCCCAGTGTACATTCTCATTATGCGGACTCTTCTGGTACATCCTGCACCTATGGAGCAAAGCCTACACAATAACAAAGCCTGAGTGCCACCTGTTGGTTAACTCTTGTAACACTCAGTAATCGTGACCAAGTGACAACTAGCCTAGCATTAGTTACCTGCTTGCTAGCTGTGAGACATCAAGTCACTCACTACTGAACTGAACAACTAATGTGACTGCAAACATTTAGCAAGGCCTACTACACTAACATTACATCCTCAACAAAGGATTAAACCCACTTAAAAGTCCAACAAACAACGTGCAAAACCCAAATCAAACAATGTAATGTAATTGTAAAATGACACAGCTTACCTTATCAGGAAATCAGGGAACTTGAAATGAATTGCTAGCCAAACACTTCCACAAGCAATTTGAATTGTACAAAAATCTGAAAGGCAAAAAATCTATCTTGCAATGCAACTGTAGTGAAAACTAGCAGGAGTAGCAGCATCAGCTGGTCTATAAAGGTTACTGCGACAGGTATTTCAGACATGGCAGTTCAGCAAGGACCTAATGAAAATACTACAGGCTCTTAGACACATCAGCCCTTCTGGCAAAGCAGAAAAACCACATGGACGCCTCAACTTTGATGCATTGTTTTCTAGCAGTACTACTACCCTGCTAATTTCCAGTCAAGATGTCTAGTCAGTCAAAGCTGGAGAACAGTATAACATGGTGGCATTGTCATGCTCTTGTCGGAGGAAACTTTGCTCATTGAACAATTTTAAATTCAGTATCATAAAACAGCCTAGCCATCAGTAGGTAAGATTAGGGGAAACTTTGGTCATCGCTTCAGCAAATAGTAATATTGTAGGATACAGCAGAGAAAAATATAATATAGGCTAAATATAACAAATTGAATACAAACAATAATAGAGCAATATATGAATCAATATATGAATGGGAAGTATGTGAAAAAATATGGATTGCAGCATTATTAGGGTGTGCAAAATAGGACTTATTGAGGCAAAGAAGAGATGAGTCTATATAAATTTTACATTAAAAATGATTATGCAGTGTGAAATAGGTGGGAAAGTATTAGCATATATGAAGTACATAACAATGAAAGGGATACGTGTGTGTGTGTGTGTGTGCATGCGTGCATGTTCTCCATAATGTGGCCTCCAGGCTGATCACTCAGCAGTTGTGATGGTCCATTGCACTCAACCCTAACCCAGGGAGAAACAAAAGGCACTATTCATAACGCAGAGACACTCTGCCCTTATTAATCACACATACACACACACACACACACTCACACATACTCATGTTCACCATGCTCTCTGGCTCTGTAACGTCCTATTTTAAATTCTTGCTGAATTCACTCACTGAATTTGTTATATTGTTTATATTCCATTTTCTGTTGTATGCGACCCAGTTTCCCCACAAGGATCAGTATAGTTTCATCTAATCTTTTTATTTTTTTAAACTTTGTTTATTGGGTTTTGCAAGAACATACAATTGTGTCATCAGAGCATTTATAAAAAGTAAAAAGGTATATATTCCCTCAATGAAAAGACATTATAAAAAAGTGACAATTGACATATTGCTAAACACCAAAACAGCTTACAAAGACTGAGAAAACTAAAATAACACAACCACAAACAAACACAAATAATAAAAAAAACAAAAAAGGCTAGTAGTAAACCGCCACAACAAACACAATATTGATACCCCTCCAGACCGCAAAAGTTGCTTCAATCAGGAATGAGTGGGAAATTTATCCTCTGAACAAATTGGAAGAATGAACCCCATATTTTCCCAAATTTATTGGAGGAGCCACTTAATGAAAGTCTGATTTTTTCCAATCTAAGAAAATAAAGGATGTCTCTTATCCAGTGGGTGTGAGAAGGAGATACAGTTGATAGTTTCATCTAATCTGATGTTATTGTCTGACATTGTCTCTTCCTTCTCAGGTGGTTTGGAGAAAGCTGGGTGACGCTGCCGGGTCCAAGCCTTCAGTCCGACAGCAGCTCTCAGGCAACCAATACAAAGGGGCTTTATAGTTGTCAGACATCAAGCGAGGTCACCAGTGGTCCCAGTAGATCTCCACCACCGGTTTGGACTGGAAACCCTCAGCACTGTGTTGGCTCTCTTGGCTATTGAACTACGGCCTCCTCAGCCTAACCCAAACCCCCTGGCCACGTCAAAACGGACTCTCCTACACCTCAGGCTTGCCGGATCATACTTTCCCGAAAGCCAAGACTGGACGACTATTGACGGTCTCCGATTTGGTGTCCAGCTGTTTGAAGGATGACATTGTGGCTTTGGGGTACCCATGTGAGCCATTTTCTAGAGCCAGTCCCAAGATGTGGGTGACGGAGAAGACAGCAACGGAATTTTCAAACGGCCATGCATTCTTTGTCCATGTTGGACAGGGCTCCACACTGCGAGCAACAATAACCGTGCGTTCACACTGTGAGCAACTTGGTTGATGTGTCACTCTCTTCTGACCTATTGTGGGCGGAGCGAGAGACTCCGATTGCATCTGTGTAGTGATCTGCAGCTACAACGTTTTGACCAAGAAAAATAAGCTATGTATTTATGTATGCTAGCTATACGTATTGCCTTTCATAAGGTTGATGAGTTAACACAGCTAGCTAGTGCTCTTCAAAGCTTACCATCGACCCCAACAACTGTTCTTCAAGAATCGTGTTATCCCGCAGTCTTTCAAATAAACGTTGCAGAGAACTAGGAAGCTTTGAATGGCTGGATTCAACTTCTCCACTTTGCACTTGCCAAGTAGAACTACTGTTCAGGAAATGAAATCACGTTGAAGCGTGGAAAACCGATTGGCCGTCGACGGGTGAAGACCGCAAAAAAAGTTAAGCCATGGCCAACTTTGCTCGGCCAAAAAGCTTGCCGAGCGTTCACACATCAGCCGAGTTTCCCTGGTCGCTCAGCTCTAGAGGAAATGAAATGGACTTCCGGTGACTTGTTGATCGCGTTGCTTGCAGTGTGAACACAGTACGAAGCATTCAGTAAGGCTCTGAAACTCTGAATATCTGACTATCACTTCATCCAAGCCAGGAACCACAGAACCTGTCTGCAGTTTGAGTCACAATTCTGCTTTTTGTTTTAATGTTCTCAAGTATTCAAGGCTGACTGCCACACACAACTTACCTTGGTAACACTTTATAATAACCATCATTAATAAATGGTAAATTGATAGTTAATTAAACTTTAGTTAATAAAGTTAATAAAATCATTTGTTTAAAAATTATATATTGTATCATAGCTGATAAGAGACGGTAAAAACGGTAAAAAGCTATGATACAATATATAATTTATAAACAAATGATTTTATATTACACAAACGAATGATAAAATAACATAAATTATAGCATTACTAATAATTAGTAAACATTATTAATGATAATTTCATTGTTTGTTAACAGTAAAATAACTATTAACTAAAGTTTAATTAACTATCAATTTACCATTTATTAATGATGGTTATTATAAAGTGTTACCCTTACCTTTTCTTTTCCATGGATGTATAAGTATTACAACTTGGTTAATGGCACTCAAAATGAGTACGCTTCATAAACATTCGATACAAAACTAAACGTATAAGGGAAACATTGATATAATTAATTTAGTGCCGGCAAAATGTAAGTCACAAGCCATACGTTTATTTAATAAGACAAATTGACCAAGAAGAAACTCCTTTGACATTTGCAATTAAATAGTAGGATTACACATTGACCACTGTGGTATACCATCTGCTGTTTCACACCTTGTGTACATAAATTTACCCAAATCACATGATTTGATCAATTAGACCACTGAAACCTTGTGTTACAGATGAGGCATCTCCAGCGATACCTCAATTTGTGAGCATTCCTCTGTAGAGGAATGCCACAAATTAGAAGACATACAACTTTATGTCAAACAATCTTCAGATGTGACAATCTTATTATTGGAAAAAAAAAAAAACCCAGCTGTAATTAATTTTGCTTCTTGTAAAGAAAGCAGACTCCATAGCCTGACATCTATCAATAGCGAGCTACTTACCTTCTTATTAACATCCTTGAAAAAGATGGGACATTTTAGTGCATGTCAAAACAGAGATCTCACTTGTTCTATGAATAGTCAGGATACTCATCTATGAGTATCCTGACTATTTTGAGAAGTCATTATTTTCCATACTCCCAGCTACTTTTAAATGACAACTCAAGCTGCCTGCCGCCATTATTTTTGTTATTGTAGTTATTGTAGACACATTGCATTAACACTTTGTTGTTAATGTGAATTGGAGCAACCCAGTCTCATAAATTTTTTTCAGATCAGGCTAGACACAGGTTAATGCAGGTGGAAAGGTCTTAGATGTCATTAGTGTGGGCCTTAGCAGTGCTCGCTGCTAGCTTCACCCTGTATGCTAATTATCTCCTCACTTTATTATAATGCATATGGTAAGAAGGCCTGTACCTAGTTTTGCAATGTAGATTGTGAAATGTGTCATCTGTATATAAAATGTCCTAGATGTTCTCAGAGGACTATATGTATCAAGTTTCTTAGAAAAAGTGCAGACAACTACCCAGCTCACCACAGCATGAAGGGTAGTACATCGACTTCTGTACAAATCAGCTCCTTAATCATCTTACCTTTGGGTGATGTGAAGCAGTTTCACTCTGTCCAGTTTGTACAGTATGTGTTCACTTTGTTCAGTGTAGGCTGGCAGCATCTCTAGCAGCATCTCTAAAGCACTGCAGTCATTAAATACTGTACTGAAACTGCTATTAGTCCTCTCGTTGCACAATAAGAAGTTGATCAAACAGCTGATTTGCCATAAAGTGTCTTTATTACTTAAAGAGGTCTCAGTTCAGCACTCTATTTTGAGACACTTAATACATATAGTAAGTAGGCCTAGTGGATAACTTTGCCTAGCTTAGTTTATGACAAGCGTACTGATTAATGATACTGTCCATAATTTTGGATATTTCACCATTAACAAATACAAGCAAACTTTGATAATGTCAGGTAACTTAACACCACAATTGACCTTATTCCCATGGTGGCCATTTTGAACTTACTTTAGGGTACGTCACACTCAGGGTGGGAAACTCTACCCAGAAGACTGGCATATATAATGCATATAAAACTAGCACATAATGGATCAGGTACAACAACGAGGCCTGCTTCAGTTTAACAGAGTTAACTAGTTTACTAGCTAGCTACCCAAGCTAGATTCCGCTAGCTAGCTATAGTCGGCCAAATACCAAAATCCCTTGCTTCCAATAAGTTTTTTGGTGGAATCTATGAAATTGTAATTTTTGCTGAAGTTTGAACTTTGTGTGCATCTTCGTTCACATTAGGATATATAGTAGCTGGACTATACTTGCGCTCCTGGGCAGGGTTTCCCACCCCAAGTGTGCATGGTGAAAGTTCCAAATGGCCACCGTGGGAATAAGGCCTATAAAGGCTGTGATACTCTTGGCAATTTTTTGGGGCACGTTTGGGCATGGATAAGCACCATTACCAGAAACAAACAAAAATAAGAAAAGTGCCAAAAGATGCTTTAAATTATCTCTTGGCAAACGGGAGATTGTATGTCAGTACAACAATGCTGAGAACACTGCATTGGGAGTATCAGCATCATCCAAAAAATTGCCCTATTCGTCACTGCCTTGAGGCATAAGCCTGAACATGTAGTGCTGAGTTCTACCCACCTCATACATGGATCATAATTAGGTGTCTTAACAGCTAGTGTACACTATTACCTCATTGTAATAGAGTTGTACAGAGTGAAATATCCCTAGGTTTTTCTGCAGAATAATGTACCTATATACTGTACAGTAGTGCATAATGATGTATGTAGGAGTCTGAGAGATGGAGATACCATTCATAACTGAAATTACATGCTGCATTCTTTATTTTTACTTGTCCTGGCATTTGGACAAAATGAAAATGAATGTCCACACAGATAAGAGAATTTCTTCTGAAATTCTTTAAGTTGGACACATTGGTAAAGATGTGATGTGTGCACCATGTGCTTTCCGTACCGTCTTCATATCCTATTCTTATTGGATAAGAGAATGTGTGATTTTATTGAACGAGTGGCTGAGTTTCAGCATGGTTCAATGGCCTGAATGCAGCAGGTGACTTGTGTTTAATGAGCCTATACTGTAAGCTATGGGCCACATGTGCAAAATGAGCAGTAATCATTTGAAAAAGAAAAAAATAAATCAGGGATATTCCTGATTTATGAAGTTAATTCCATTTGAATTGAGGACTGCTAAAACAAATTGTTTTCGATAGTCAGGCATTACTTTGGTTTTACAAGAGAGAGAATACATCAGTAGACACACTCAGTCTTCAAACATTTGCAAAGTGACCTTTTTTGAAAACAGCTAGTCTACTATACACACAACTACTGACTTTTTTTTATTTGTTGATTTTAAAGCACAAAAGTGACATTTCACTTTTTTTTTTGGACTATTTTCCTATGGTGACATTCAAATGCACTGCTTCTTTTGTCATTGAGGTATTGACTTAGACCCTGTGATGAAATTCTGTTGATGTTCCTCTGTGACAGTCTATTTTAGAGTATAGCCAGTGCTGTATGTAAATACATATCCCCCATAGATTACCAGGGGTTAGCATGCCTTTCTATTTTTTAATAAGATGTATGTAGCTGAAAAGGTATTTTAGCTATATATGATGATATGAGAAAACAATTTAAAAAGCCACTTTTAGAAATTTTGAAATAAAATTGAAGTATACTTTCTTTGAAAAAGCTATTTGTGTGTTGGTGTCAGTGATTGAGTGGTGCATTTAATGTGGAGGATGTGTACTGAAGAAGTAATACCAATTTTTACGGTAATCTGTATATGTGTCATTAGATTTGAAATGAACTGGCATTAAATCTGAAGAACTAACCTCCAGATTAATGGAGAATGTTAACGAATTAATTTTACATTTTGAGGCATTTAGCTGAAAATGAGCGCATTAGTAGATTTGGCCTCAATTCCTACATTGCCAACATTAACTAACCAAAGAAAAGCATGACAGTGAAGTGCAGGTAGGACTAAATGTCCATTAAAGAGCATGTAAAAGCATGCAACTGATGCTAATCTCATAAATAAGACTAGAATGCCTCCTAGTGGCAGAGCTTTGACATTACAACAAACATGAAGAAAGTCGCATCCATTCAAAAATAATCTGTTAAAAAGTTAAATGTCATAACAACAACACAGCAGGTGAGAAACAACTTTTAATTATTTTAGTCGAACAGAACATGTTTCTAATGGAGGAGTTTGAGGAAGCATAAAATGCAACAAAATAATAAATAACCATCAAAAACATAACAAAATAAACATTTCTTATGAAAGGTACAGCTGTTACAAATGTAAATGTAATAACTTCACATTAACAAAACCATTAACAAATTACAAATCACAGTTTAAGAGGGTAATAATCCTGTTAACATAATAAATTTCCCATCAACATAATAAATTTATTTATATAGCACCTTTAAAAACAGAGTTTACAAAGTGCTTTGACAGACAAAATAAAAGCAGAATACTCAAATTATGAATTTAAAAGGCAATAAAACAATAATAAACAGGGATCGTAGGATGAAAACAGAGATAAACAGTAAAACAGAATAAAAGTAAGATAGAATTAAGACAGAGTTAAGATAAAAGAACGTAAAAAGACAATAGAAAGATGATAAAGACGATAAAAAGCCGATAAAGAGACAATGAAAAGCCGATAAAAGATAAAAAGACGATAAAAAGACGACATCACATAAAAGCAAGTCTATAAAAATGGGTTTTAAGAAGTGATTTAAAAGAAGTCACAGATTTTGCTAGCATTCTCTCCTCAAGCAGGTCATTCCAAAGCTGAGGGGCCCTGATGGAAAAAGCACGGTCACCTTTAGTTTTAAGTCTAGACTTTGGAACAGCCAGAAGGGCCCCGTCTGAGGATCTAAGGCTGCGCACTGGCTCATATGGGGTCAACATATCTGTTATGTAGCTTGGAGCCAGACCCAAACGTGCTTTAAAAGTGATCAGTAAAATCTTAGAATCGATTCTAAAAGGAACAGGGAGCCAATGGAGAGAAGCCAGGATTGGGGTGATGTGATGTCGTCTGTTAGAACCAGTAAGAAGCCTAGCTGCTGCGTTCTGAACTAGTTGGAGGTGAGAGAGTGACTTTTGGTTGATGCCAGAAAGGAGGGAGTTACAGTAGTCGAGTCGTGAGAAGATTAGGGCGTGGATTACTTTTTCCAGGTCGCTGTGTGATAGTATTGGTTTGATTCTGGAGATGGTTATCAATTGAAGGAAGCAGGACTGGACATTTTTTTTTAATCTGTGGTTCGAAGTTTAGGTCAGAGTCAAATAGTACTCCCAAGTTTCTGGCAACGGGCTTCACATTTGTGGACAGAGGACCAAGGACCAAGGCCTCTCACTGACTGATGGAATTTGTGGGACTGAACAATATGATTTCTGATTTTGAATTGAGCTGAAGAAAATTCTGTGCCATCCAACAGTTGATGTCATTGAGGCAATCTACAACAGCAGCTAAGCTGTTTGGGTCACCAGGTCTCAGGTGAAGGTATATCTGTGTGTCATCTGCGTAGCAATGAAAAGAGACATTGGCCCTCATTTATCAATCTAACGTAGAAACCAGCGCAGATCCGAGCTCGGAAATCATCTTACGACAGGATTCACGTGTGATTCATGAAACGTTCGTATCTCGCCAATCACAGCGTAAGAATGATCGGGCGTTGATAAATGTGGCGACTAAAAACAATTGCCATTTAAATATCACGCCCCTAAATATTCTCGGTTTAGAGGCCTCGCCCCCAGAGTTTACGACATGGAGATGCGTAATACGTCCAAGAAGAGAAACTTCTCCGACCTCGAAATAGAAACTCTAACGTCCCAAGTCCAATTAAACCAATTAGTTCTGTTTGTCAGCCTGAAAAGTGGCATCAAAAGAAGTCGGAAAAATGCAGTATGGAAAGAAATCACTGCTGCGGTCAACAGCGTTGCCGACGACAATCGAACTCCAGCTGAGGTTTGAATATTTAATTTATACATCCGTGATATGTATAGTCTATATATATATAATAGTAGCCTAATATAAAGCTTGTATCGCAATTCTTTACATTTATGTGAGGAAAAAAATGGTCGGACCTCAAACAAGTAGGCTATCTCAAAATGAAAGAGAAATTAATCTTACACCAGAAAACTGTTAACCCCGTTAATTGCAAACAATTTGAAAATACCTATTTATGTTACATGTAGGCCTTTACAAAATATAATATTTTGCCATAGGCTACATATTTTTAAGTGATGAATATGTGGCTGCATATGCTTAGATGCCAGTCAGAATATATGGTCTAATAACAATTCTCCGACTCAGCCAGATTTACTATGCTGCACCGCAAGTCCACGCTGACTCGAAAACTTGCTACACGAGTCGAGACTTGACGTGAGATTTGATCGTAGCCTCGGCTCACATGCAGATTGATAAATGCCGAGCTTTGCGTGGAAATGACCGAACGCCCAGTTTTCTGTCGTACGTTCGTCTCGTAAATGAGGGCCATTGTGTCTTTGGATAATTTGGCCAAGCGGCAGCATATAGATTGAAAATAAAATTGGACCTGAAATAGAACCTTGCGGTACACCACAGGTAATGTGAGTTGGAGAAGATGAGTAGTTACCTATGGTGACCGTGAAGGTCCTTTCTAAAAGGTAGGAATAAAACCAACCAAGTGCAGTGTCCTTGATGCCAACCCAGGTGTTCAGGCGGTCAATTAAATGGCATGATCTACAGTGTCAAAGGCTGCACTTAGGTCTAAAAGAATTAAAATTGCACTTTCCCCCGTCAGCTGCTAAAAGGAGGTCATTGGTTAATAAAAGTTACCTAACAATAATGTAATGACCTTTTTCCTGTTACCATAATAATTATTACATTAATGGGCATTATTCCATTACAAATTTTCAGGCTTCGAAAATGTAATAATGGAACTGAAAATGTAATAATAATAAAAAGTCAATACACAACGGTCATCAAAGAT
The DNA here is from genome assembly GCF_046629955.1 of Centroberyx affinis. Taxonomy (NCBI): domain Eukaryota; kingdom Metazoa; phylum Chordata; class Actinopteri; order Beryciformes; family Berycidae; genus Centroberyx; species Centroberyx affinis. The sequence goes on from NW_027279551.1 coordinate 284,475, forward strand.
TTGGTTATTAACAATGGTGCTACATCTAATAAAGCATGAGTGTGTATGGCAGAGGTCTTTGGGAATCATTGTGAATGGACTACATTTCAAAAGTTTCAAACTTCTTATAATGTAATAACACCCAATAATGTAATAATTAGGAAAAAAGTTAGTACATTAATGGTTGGTAACTTTTATTACATAATGGGAAATTTATAACATTAACAGGATTGACACTGCAAACTGTGGTTTATTACGTTAATGGTTACATGAACAGTTGTAACAAGCTGCATGCATTAAAGATTATTACAAGTTTTATAAAAAATGTAAACATCCCAAACATTTCTTTAAAAAACGGTGTGCTAATGTCTTTACATGTTTACATGTAAATGGATTTGGGTTGGCACCAATTAATTTTAAATTCAGCAAAAAGAAAAAAGAAACAATAGTTTACAAACAAGGACAGTTTCTTAAAAAACGGTTCATTAAAGGCTGACAGAGCTAGTCTAGCAATATCACTGAACTGAAACGACTGAAAGTGAAGTGATCCTCAGCCAAACGTTTCTTAAAGAAGAAAAACAAATACAGCCTGAACAATATAACACTGGTCTCCGAGCATTTGAGTGAATAAAGCTGCCTGCCACTGTCCGGTATTCACATTGATAGGCTAATAAAACAACAGTGTGTACTACTAAACACCAACAACATCCTATTGAAAACAACATTCAAACTGAGAATCTGACAGTAAGACAGACCACCTGAGGTCTAGTGGACGCTGTGTTTAAATCAAACCTCCTTTGAAAAGAGCTTCCAGGTAAAAAATAAAGTATTGGAGCAATCTGAACTAGATGGCACAAAACTTGTATTGGGAAAAAAAATAGTGTTGGTATCCCTTCCAATATTGAAATATTAAATAAAGCAATACGAATACTGAAAATGAATACTAGCCATGTGAATACTGTCTGCTTTCGAATGTAGTGCGGGAGAGCTAAAGGAAGACATCAATTTTGGAATCCTCCATGTCTCTCAGTTAACGCTTATAGTCCACACCAAATCTACATGAATCTTTCAGATTTGTGTAAAAGCACCAAAACAGATCTATATGCACAGATTGATGCCCTGAACATGTTCAGAATTGGAGGCACCACAAAATTGGTACGGATCAGACATTTTTGCCTCCTCCATTGCCAGGGTTTTGCTCCATATCTGCTGAACTGACCATGATAGAATTCTCCATTACATGATGATCTGACAAGTTTATGATTTTTCTAAGAGAACTCTGCAGTTCTCTTAAAATATGAAACCGTTCAGAGCATCAAACCGTACATGTAGACCCGTTTAGTGCTCTTATAGAAATCTGAACGATTTGACCGATTGCATCTGGACCCTAAAATCATCTGACCTGAACCTCCTGCTGTCTCGGTGGCCCCTCACCTCATCCACGTACCCCGACTCATCCCGCTGAGGGGGGGCATCCCGGGCGGCAGCGGAGGGGGCAGCTGGCCCTGCCCGGCGGGCGGGGGCGGCGGGTACCCGCCGGCCAAACCGGGCGCTATCCCCATGGCCGAGGGGGGCGGCGGGGGCAGCGGGTAGCTGTAGGCGGGAAGCAGGGGCGGGTGGTAGGACGCGGCGCCCGGGGGGTAGGCGAGGCCGTGGTAGCCCAGCGGCGGGGCGCAGGCCTGGGGCACGGCGGCGTAACAGGAGCCCTCCGTCGTCATCATGGACTGGAGCTTCTGGTAGCCCTCGCTGGACAGCAGGGAGCTGGAGGCGGGGAGGTCCAGCGGCGGCGGGGGCGGCGGAGGGGGCCGTTGGGGTAAGGGCGGGGGGTCTGATGGTTCGGAGGGGAGGTCCGGGGCTGGTGGGTAGGAGGAGGGGGGTTTGTGGTCTGGTGGGAGAGCAGAGAATTGTGGTAACGGTGCAGAAGAGTAAAAGTCAAAAAACATTTTTATAGCGTGGAAGAATTTCTCTATAGAAATACAACACACACAAATGTGCAACGACATGTGCAGAGCAAGGCCAATAATAAAAAATAATAACAAAAAAAGAGATGGAAATGCTGCACACTACAGTCCATATGCAGTCCAATGAAACCACTGTGGTCTAATGCGGTTGGTGTGTGTTGAGCGGACATCAACCTGCTTGGAAATGGCTTGGCTGTCAGTTTGCGTCTTTTCTCTAAAGCCGGGTTAAAACCTGGGGTTAAGATTTAATATGATTACATCTACTAAGTAGTCAGATTTCACCAATGCGGTTAACCATCTGATCTGCTGCTCTTTCACCACACACACACACACACACACACACACACACACACACACACACACAGACACAACCTGGCCTGACTAATATGAAGAGATCAGTGCTCGGCTTGAGGAGGAAGGCCAGCAGCATTGAGGTTTTGGCTGTATTTAGCAGGACTAGTCCAGCATGTGGAATACTGCTTCTCTCATGAGCAGAAGACCTGAGGATCTGATGGACATGGCTGGCAGTCATCTCCTATCTAAGGCTGCTTTCACACCAAGCATGTTCTGAGTGATTCATTTGAACTCTGGAGTGTTTACTCCTGGTGGTGTCGTTCATTAGGAGTGAGAACATAATACCAACCAATTACAGGAAACAACCCCAAAACACAAGGGTTTATGGGTATCAGGAGAGGGGTGTTGGCTTAAGTCACTGGGACTGGAACTGAATTTATTTTCTCTAATCACGTGAGATGACAGGTTACCACAACTCTGTCCAATAAGCCAAGTACATGTGGCTTTTCTTTACAAGCCCTGGTTTGCCTGTAATTGTACAGTGTAAACCTAAATGAACGAAATACAAAACCGGCAACAAAGTCAACTTTTCCACTACGGTTCAGACCAAAGAAAACCAATTACTGGTGTTATTACAGCCTTATTTGTCTTCTCCCACTGAACCACTCTGATCCAAATACTTCCCCAACATGGCTTCTTAAATGTAGAGTAGTAGTGCTGTGGTTAGGCTGTGTTATAACAACAAAACTAGTTAGTAGAAGAAAATTTCTTGAGATCAGCAACAGTAAATGAGCAGGAGATACCTGGGATATGTCCAAGGGAAAAGTCCTGCCTTAATCAGTTTTTATAAATTCTACTACAATTTTGGAATTCGTTCCAACAACTCTACTCAGTTCTACTCTCCACTGTGTCCCCCCATCCTACCCTCCTCATGATCTAAATGACAGCTTTACAGGGCGTTTAAATGGAGCCAAATGGGGCAGAAGGTACTGACCTGGAAGTGTGGCGGCCAGAGGAGGAAGAGGAGGGGGAGGAGGAGGAGGAGGTTCTAGATGCAGGAGCTCTGGACGAGACAAAACACAAGACAGGGAAGAGGCAAATGAAGGCAAAGAATGGACTGATTACAGCATATGGATTCATGAGCTAAAATGAATCCCTGAGGCCTCCAGTGTATTAGGCCTATTCAGGGTTTTTGCTTACCAGTGGCCTTGCTGTCATCTTTGGGAGACGGCTGAAGAGCAAAAAAAGATAATATCAGGATCAGAGAATGCACAACTTGCTAAAAGCAGGTTGAGATGCATGCAGGACACAGGCTGTCTTCACCAGCACTAGTACACACCCATCCATCTCCACTATATATATGTGCAAAAGTCTTAGGCATATGTCAAAGATATCCATAAAGCGAAGATGCTTTCAAAACTAATGAAATGAAAAGTTTCTCAATATCAAAAATGTACACTAAACAGCAGTCTACTGGCACACTAATGCAGAAAACAAATAAACATCTAAGACTTCTAAGAAATGTATATAAAAAATCTAGGGGGCCTAAGACTTTTGCACAGTACTGTATATAAATAGATAGATAGATAGATAGATAGATAGATAGATAGATAGATAGATAGATAGATAGATATCACTGACCTGGGCTGGTCGGGGCGGTCTGGGGCTGCTCTGGGGGGAGGCCTTCTTGGCCGGCGGTGGGGCTGGGGAGGAGGGGACGGAGGAGGCGGGGGGTTTCTCCCCGGTCCCTGCCCCTCCCTGGGGCATCTGCTGCTTGCCCTGGGAGTACAGGTCCAGGATCTGGTGGCAGATATCTTTGGGATTGGAGGCAAAAACGAGTCAGAAACCAAAGTCACTGCTATCAACCGCACCTGGGTAAAATAGCATTTGCAAATACTTCTTGGCTTTTCTTTCAACCTGCTCAAACTACCAGAGGGGTGGGGTTTACCACACTGGGACAATTCAGATACTGCCAGGTAAGCCGCCAGTCACAGAAACTTAAGACTAACTCGGCTTTTCCAATCATTTTGTCTGATTGTCTAAACTTTCTGGCCCTTGCTGTATTGTCTCATGAGTCAAACCCCACTTTATGTGGTTAGTAACGCTAACCCCCTTACCTTCCAGCACCTCCACAGGCACGTCCTGGACAAACTGCTCCCACCAGCGCCGGGACGACTGCTTGGACGTCCACTCCTGGATGTCGAACTTACAGAGGCGTCCGGCCAGGTACATGACGGCCACGGCTATGATCTCTGGTTCCCACTGCAGGGCCAGCATGGTGCACAGGCTGGGGAGGACCACAGCATCGCAACGCCATATCCGTCTATTATTATAATACAAGCTTGCCAGTACACATGCATTAGTATGCTAATAAAAGGGATTTAGTTACATTTTTTTCGTTAGGGGTCAGATGATATATGGGGTTGATTTTGGCCTTTTATTAAATGTCAGATATCAGCCTGTCAGTGTCAGAAAACCTGACATTTGATTTTCTTTGCACATTTTATTATTCATGTAATTGTTCAATTATATTTTTGTGAATGAATCCTTAATTTAAAAGGCAGTAATGTGTCCCAGAGTTTCCCTACCATTGCATAGGTCACCCTGCCTTAAAGAGCTGCTAACCCTAAAATAATTGTATCAGTCTGGGGTTCATTGGAGAGTTTTAGTGTCAGAGGCTTTTCCACACTGACAAATACAATTCTTCAAAAACCGATATCGGTTGAACCCTAGCTTTACGACTACAGGAAAAGTGTGAGAGAATGTTGTAATCAGATTAGCTTGAATATCAACCCCATGCTAAGAGTGATTGACAGCTGTCAGTTCTGAACTCACCTGTCATTCACAAAGGTCCAGGCCATCTGAACCAACTTCTGCACCTTGTTCTTGTCACCTGAAAAACACATGACTTGTTTCTCCATCAGCCAAACCTCCATAAGTGCATACATTTTTTTTCTCAAAAATTGGCTATCAATTCTCAATGCTAAGATCTTGAGCGGATGCCCCACAAATGGACCAGCAGAGGCGGACGTACCTTTGAGCTGCTTGGCATAACGCAGCAGGAACTGGTAGGGATGCTCCACCTGCAGGTCGAACTTGATGGTCTGCAGCAGGATGCGCTCCAGCACCATCACCTCCTCCTGTTAGCGTGAGGATTGTTCCTTAAACAAACCGGGGCTTTGCAAAAATGTACATTTATATTGTAAAAAGTCCCAAGCGGGGAAGGACTTAACAAGATAGATCCCCGCAGCTTTCTAGGGAAGAATAAAAATCAATCTGTGGGTCTGAAGTTAGAAATTCCACAGCCTTTGAAAAACAATGTGAAACACTAATTTTCATGAAATACAGACAGAACAGAATGACAACTGTTCATGTTATTCTGTTGTTTAATGCATCTCCAAGAGCCATTTTTAAACTACAGACACTACAGAAACTACAGACCCTACAGATACTTTAGCCAATAAAGAGGAAAACTCGACCTAAAACACTGAAATAACATTTAGATCAGCTATAAAAACGGTGCTCTCTCTCTGCTGTAGATTGCCCAGCTCCATGGGGCAGACTGTGAGTGGAAACGGAAACGCTTAACAGTCCTGCAGTGACATCTAGTGGGTGATTTCTGCATGATTCTGTGACTTTGACATTGGCACCCAAAAAGCATGTCAATGTTGCGAGGCATTACCGATCATGGCCAAATGATGGGAGTTTCTTGTTACCAACCTTTGGATCATCTCCAAACTGGGCGAACTGGATGTCGGTGAGCAGGCTGCGAGCGGTCTTGATGATGTCTTTGCACTTCTTGGGAGTTTCCTCCACTTTGCCTGCTAGGAAAAGGCAGCATCCCCCTGTCACCTGCAGGCACATCCAACAGGTTAGGAACCAAATATACTGGGCCTCCTCCTCCTAATTCACAGGTTCAATTTACAGTTTTTGCGACTCAAAGTGCTTCACATAATAGCCTACATCTTAATATTTACTTCAGATTCAAATAAACAGTCACTATGCCTGTTTGGTCATCTGATTGGTTTGGAAGTCTGAGGTTTGGATAAAAAGTATGTGATATATACAGTGCCATCTACCGTATAGAACTTACTTTAATGAATTTCCCCAAGGCTGGAGTGAATAGAGAACTCCATACTTACATATCTAGGGAACTGCTTGAAGGAATGGAACATGTAGAAGCGGTGGAAGTAAATGATCCCGGTTGCCAACGTGTCATAGTGTCTGGCCACAGAGGTTAAGAGGACTGACAGTGGAAGTTTTTGGAAAATTGTAGACAGTGGGTGGATATTTATCAAATCAATTTCAGAGTCCCAACAACAAGCTACTAGAACCGGAGCTGTCATACACACCAGTCAATCCCTTTACTATTACAGCCTGTGAAGGAGATGTTCCTTCAGCAGAAACTGCAATTTCCTAAATATAAAAAATTGGTGAGCTGTTGCTTACATATTCCCAATCAACTTATTTGTTTAATCTTTGTCTTTTGCGCAGTAAATATCTATTTGTGAAAGTTGTCTTCTCTGTGTGTATTAAGGGTTTTTAGTGCTAATATGGACAGCAATGTGACAGGGTCAAATAATATCAACCACATGACTTTAGCCATCCATGTGTCAAGTGTCATTTATCAGATTATCTTTTATAGGGTGCAGCCATAGTCCTGTGTGCCAGCCAAGGGCAGAGGTTTCTTATAGTTAACACGTTTTCTGTCATATTCCATGGCGGTTAACAGGTTATATGTTAAGTTTCTTGCAGGTTAGGTTAGGTTATCTGGCTATAAAAGGATACAGCCCCAGCCGTGTGCCCACGTCAAAGATGAACCGAGCCCCTTCTCTCCGGTACCGCGCCTCGGTGGCAGGGTCCAGTCCCTCTGACTGGGACGGGGTGTGGGCCAGGTCCTTCTTGTCCCAGTACCAGCAGGGTTTGATGTGGTCCAGGCTGGCCAGGTCCTTCTTGTCCCAGTACCAGGAGGGTTTGATGTGGTCCAGGCTGGCCAGGTCCTTCTTGTCCCAGTACCAGGAGGGTTTGATGTGGTCCAGGCTGGCCAGGTCCTTCTTGTCCCAGTGCCAGGAGGGTTTGATGTGGTCCAGGCTGGCCAGGTCCTTCTTGTCCCAGTGCCAGGAGGGTTTGATGTGGTCCAGGCTGGCCAGCTCCTTCTTGTCCCAGTGCCAGCAGAGTTTTGTGTGGTCCAGGCTGGCCAGGTCCTCCTTGTCCCAGTAACGTAAGTTTCATGTAGTTCAGACTGTAGTTCTCCTGTATTATGTTTAAGAAACCAGCTGCTAACCTACTAGCAACGGTTTAATAGTCTGCCGACGAGGGGGGCTAGCGATACTGGCTACCGTTACACTACACTAGCTACCGTTATACAGCAATGGAAGTGATAAAACAATGACTCAAACCCAAGGCGATATTTGTTCACACAAACTACCGTTACAATTACACAGCATTGGAAGTGATTAAAAAGAGACAAATATCTGTGAGATGCATTCCCAGTGATATACAGAAAGTTATCCGTTCAGCACCGGCTATAGAGATAGCTAACTGATTTAGCTGCTTAGCTCCATCCAAACAAAGACCACGGGCGCCACATCTGGGATAGACATGTCTTTCAACCAATCACCACAGCTCTAACCTTACCATTTATGGTCATTTTAATCAATCTAAACTAAACTTCCAATCATAAGGCTCGTGAGGCGGGAACTGTTATTATTTAAACCAATCAGAAGGCGTCTATGTTATCAACCAGTCGCTGTCCGCTAGAGCAGCGCGTGCGGCCAAACAACCAATTAGAATAACGGAAGCAACTGTTGTTTATGTGGGCGTATTTCCTGGATGCGCCAATCAACATGCGTGGTTCAGTCAAGGTAGGTTTCAGTGCAGGAACAGAGGAACTGCTGCTGTCACATAGAAAAGGTAACGATGACTGAATCGGCGAAAAATGCTTATGGTTTGCTTATGTATAGTTCTGACTTGGTATCCAATAGTATTCAGTATGACTGCATGCATGTGTTTTACAGTCAGCTGCGGTTAGCAGGCTAGCCTAGCCAGCCAATCCAGCAGATTAGCCCCTGTTGAAACTCAGGCTGATCCTTTATCACTTGGCAGGTTAGCAGCTAACAGCGAGCTAACACAGCTAGCCTGGGTAACGTTAGATCAGAGCAGCCAGTAAAGATGAATGGGCTCTGTACCCTGCCCTGCTCCAATTACGTCTCTGCTTGGATGGGCGTGATTCTTTTTATGCTAGTAAGCTAGCTGCTGGCCTAGTGGGAACGGCTACAAATACCCTGAGCCGGTCCACGAGGAGCAGGCTAACTACTGGGTTCCAGCTTGTAGCCGAGCTAGCCCCAGTGATATCTAGCTAACACCTCATATGTAAATCTTGGCTAAACTCTAGCTTGCTATAATAAAGATACAGAAACCATACACTGTATCAAAATGATTCATTTCTATGTGTATTTTACTGTCATATCGTGACATGCAATACTTGCTGGAGAAGTTGGCAGTAGATAGGTCTTGGTGACAAACGGGCTAAATTGGAAAGGTTTTACTTGTGTCATTACTTTTGAAGAGTAGGAGTAGCTTAAGTATCCCCACAGTTGAAACGCCTAGGCTGTGAAACTTAATTTCCATTGCAGTGCTCTTCCCTGCATGTTTGGTTATGTTTTTAGGCAGGTCAACTATGTTCCAATGGGCTTTGACAGGAACTCAAAGCTTTGTCTGTCTGATGCGGCCGGACAGGAGTTTATACTGAGGTTTCAGCAAAAAGCATTTCAACACAGAGGCCTTGTACATATTAAACAGCTTCAAAGGCTTTAGTGTCCGAACCGTTTGAGCTGCTTCTGCAACTTGCCAGAGACTGTGTACAAAACCACAAGTTCACCAGCGTGTCACCATTGATTTCCACACAGCTGAAAGTTCACTGTCTATTGTGCGTTTTCCATCACTTGCTTAGTGAGGCGAAATGCACGCCTACAGAAATTGTGTATGTGATTTCATCATATAGCTAAGTAAGCTAGACCTTAACCGCCAGAGTTTGCAATAGTTTTCACGCCGTGTGCCACATTCTACGGAGAGGATAAGGCTTAGATAAAAGTTATTTGTAGGGACATGTTACCCAATCTGGGTCCTATTGGGTGGCTGGAAAAGAAACACTGTCACACACTCCCTGGAGGGGTGGATTTGACTTTTTTAAACTGCCATTGTGCGCAAGACCCAAGAAGTTAATGAATGCAGATGACAGCCCGAAGCTCTGTTCTGCTTATAAGCGACTGGCTTTGGACTAAAGTGACAACTGCTACTGAATGTCACTGAGCAGCTGTCTAGTGTGTGTGTGTGTGAGAGAGAGAGAGAGGTGTGTGTGTGTGTGGTGGTGGTTGTAGGGAGAGTGGGAGGGACGGGCCTTTCTGTTGGACAGAATGAGACCCCCGACTACCAAAAATGGCCTCAGTCACTTCTTTTGCTTTGGTGATCTGTCTGGATTGTGAAATGAGGTGTGTGTGTGTGTGTGTCTGTGTGTGTGTATGTGGGGAGCAGCTGCAGAGGGAAGAGGAATCCACATTAGTCCTGCTAAGGCCAGTAGGAAATCTTCTTGATCCACGTAAAGTGGACATTGACACTTGGTCTATTTAAAGTTGTCATTATGCTGGCGTAAAAGCCCGAGGCCTAACACTGTCATTACCACGCTAAGTGAAATATTAATGTGTCACTGAAGTCGAGTGTAGAGATGCATGATATTAAGGGATAATTAACGTTTTTCAGCATGATATTGACACTGTTCTTTGGCCTGAGATCAGTTTGAAGGGTCTGCTAAAAGCAAACCAAACATCAGTAAAATGTAGTAGCTGTAATTGCTAAGACATGCTTCAACTGTTATGCAAAGTCATTGTGCATAAAACAAAGAATTTGTGATTTAAGTAGACTTGTCATGAATGTTGAAGCACAGTTTTCCCTCTGACTCTCATTCATTTCATATTGATGTGTGGTCATTACTAGAGAACCAAGCCATGCATTTCCATGTTCTGAGACTGCAATGAACATTCTCATTTAACATGGTAGCTGAAGTTTTAAGCCTGCTAATGGCAATGGAAGTGGGTTGGGTGTTATGCTAACAGTCTGCCTATTGGCAGTTTATTTTAACTAGCATAAAAGATAAATATTTAACTAGGGCTGAGTGATAATGTAATATTATCGTTTATCGTCTTTCAGTGGAATCATATCGTGATGATATGAAGATATTTTAATATCGTGACACACATTTCTGCTGTCTGAATTGATGATGACAAGCAAATTTTACTTAAAAACTCTCATAAAATGAGGTATGGTAGGAATATTATTTGAATATTTCTGTTTTGTTTGACATCACACCTAACATTACCATTCGGTTCAATGAGAGGAACATTAATTTGAATATTTAACGTGATTTTGCATACATGAACTATATCGTGATATATATTGATATCGAGAAAAATCCTTATGATTATCATGATATTGATTTCAACCATATCGCCCAGCCCTATATTTAACAATCTACCAGCACTACCTTGCAGTCTATTTTAAGCTAGCCGTAATAGGTTTTTTGTGTTAGTTGTTGGCTTTAACCACATAACCACATAACACATTGCAAAAGAAGCAGGTCAGAAAATAAAAGTAAAGGACATATAGTCGAATAAAGCAGTTTTTTAATCAAAACTGTAAACATAATTTTTTGTTTCAGACTGACTTTGACATGGAAAACCCAAAGAGGATGTTGACACTCTCTGGCTAACTAGTTAGCCTGTTAGCGTTACAGCACGTTACAGCTAACTGCTTAGCTTGTAAGTGTTATAGAAGACTACTATCTATCTGGCTATTCACTATTAGCGTTACAGCAGGTTATGGCTGTGAAGTTCAGCCACAAAGGCTAAGCGTCTTTCTCAAGCCAATGAAGCAAATAAAGCAGTATTGTTATTACAGGATTTTGCACTGTGATATATTACTTCCTCACTAGATGCTTCTGATAAATCTCTGCTCTAATTAGCTAGCTCACTCCTCTCTATTGTGGACATGAGAGTATTTTTTTCTCAGTAGCTGTGCCAGAAGTTTATTAATGTTGTTGCACTTCCTACTGGTCACCGATAAGAGGTTTATAGAAGTCATAGATTAGGCTACTTAATGTGCCTTTAACAGAAATATCCCACCACTGTGCCTCCATTTCCCAGTGACCTGCAGGATCCTTTCTTCTCTTCTCTTAATCAGAGAAGACGAAGCTTCTAGAAGCTATCCGAGTTAATGATAGGCCTTTTAAAAAGTTGGGACGTATTGTCATTTTTAACATCATGGCCAGAAGCTTTAAATGCTTGCGCCCAGTTCTGTGGCCTACATATTGTTGGGGCGCTGTAGCCTGGCAGTACAGCAGGACTGATGCCAAAAACTCATTACTAGAAATACTTTAAACAGTCAAGAGCTGAAAGTGCGGCTCTGGGTGGTTATTTGAATTTCCTGTCTGGTTTGCATGCTTCGTCTGAGGCAAACAGCTCAACTAATACATTTTGTCTTTTTTGTTCAGGGGAAAAGTGGAATAGGAGCTACAAAGCAGCAAATCAGCTTAACGGTTTTTATAATAGGCCACACAAATGTAACGGCTTGTTTAATGAATGTGTCTCTTTGAAAAATGATGTATTAAGTGAAGGAAAAATCAAATAATGGATTTTTTTTTAGCAGCACTGCTAGTGAGGGTGAAGTGTGGAAAAAAACGTGGAAGTATTCCAGACTGATAAAGAGCATGTTGTCACCACTGCAGCATAAGTAGGTGTTTTGTATGCCTGCTGCGACCTTTGACCTATCACTGTCCACAGTATCATCATTTATTGTCTTTGAATACAGACCTACATCATACACACAAGCCAGATAGGAATGCTTGAGATGATATCAGTCTTCTTACTTATCATTTGTCATACAAAGGACAAACATAACAATTCCTACTATTATTTTTTTAAACGGAGAGCATTACATAATCAATGAGAGTCTTTGTTCCTAAACAGTACAGGCTGGAAAGTGAGTGTGGAAGCCAGAAATCGCAGCACCTTGCCAAGTACTCATTGAGTCATTGATATTCATCAACCCCTGCAGATATATTATAGTCATTTTGTGCTATGGGACAGTAAAAATGTGTCTAAACAACATGGCAGTTGACAGAATACATAAGGGATAGACTTGTATTTTTTTTATTGCTTAGAGAGTAATACCAACTCTACCCATCCAGTTCAATTTTCAATGTCAAAAAGCTAGTAGTACAGTATTAAACGCAAACACTAATGACGCTGTATCCTCTCAGCCCAGCTGTCCATCCACCACCATGGGAAAGAAGAGTCGAGTGAAGACTCAGAAGTCGGGCTCCGGAGCCAGCGCTGTGGTTTCCCCCAAGGAGATGATGAACCTCGTGTCTGAACTGCTTCAGAGTAGGTCCACCTCCGCCCGGCCAATACACACCTTGTTCACCTCCACCCAACTAGGGATGGGACGATATGCTCATCTCCCAGTACGATTCGATACACGATATGGGCTTCACGATACGATGGAATAAATAAAAGTTCAATGAGAGCAAAGGATGACTTTGCAGAATTCTGTTTATTTCTGAGCCACAGATCTTTCTAGCGATGGCATTGGCTCGCTAGAATGTAAACAACAATTTAAAAATGCCATTACAAAGTGACAATAATATAATTTGGATGGAGAGCTTGTGAAATTGTGATGGGCAAGCTGTCTCATTTGTGATTACTACAGCAAAATATAATGGAGCTAATATCGTCATTCATTTTTCTGCCCCACGATACGTATTGTCACATTTTTGTATCACGATATATTGCATTTCGATATATCGTCCCATCCCTACACCCAACGCATCCTAAGAAGTCAAAGAAATGCACAACAGTTGCAACATTTTAAAGGAGTGTAGCAACTGATAACGTCATATCTGTCAGATATACCAACTTCTCAAAATGTTATGAAACATTGCTTTAAAACATATAGTGAAACCTTTTAATGTAGCGAATTGCCTAATAATCTAATGAGTGGATTTGGGGGGTTTTAAGAGAAAAGAAAGAATTTATTTCTTGCACAGTTTTAAAGTCTAACAACACTTTGTACAGACATTGCATCCAGAAAAAGTCATGGATATTGCAATTTTTAAATTCTAAATAGCTGTTAATTGACTACGCTTGGCCACTCTAGTGTTAACCAGCCGGTATTACTCCATAAGGGCTGAAATAACTATAATATTAACTGATGATGTAATAGTAATGATCCAGTAATGTAATAACATGAGTTACTACAGTCCTCTTAAGGCCCATTCACACCTAGAGCAGTAACTATAAAGATAACTATAAACGATAACGATACATTGTTCCTCAAGCATTCACACCATAGTCGACTTTAGTAGTGCTCTGTTTGTGGGTGCCTTGTAATTTCATCATCATAAAACAATCGGCTGCTGATTTACAGCATGGCAATTTGTTCATGTTTGGTAATGACAGCTGTAAAGTTGAGAGGAAGTAATGCTGACATGGAATCAGCCTCTTGTTAGAATGCTGTATAGTGTTTTGCTGTGTGGTTAACGTACAGTGTTATGGTTAAATCAAGTTAAGGGGTTATGGTTAAATCAAGTTAAGGGGTTGTTGTTGTTAACTCAAGTTAAGGGGTTGTGGTTAAATCAAGTTAAGGGGTTGTTGTTGTTAACTCAAGTTAAGGGGTTGTGGTTAAATCAAGTTAGGGGTTGTTGTTAAATCAAGTTAAGGTGTTATGGTTAAATCAAGTTAAGGTGTTATGGTTTAATCAAGTTAAGGTGTTATGGTTAAATCAAGTTAAGGGGTTGTTGTTAAATCAAGTTAGGGGTTGTTGTTAAATCAAGTTAAGGTGTTATGGTTAAATCAAGTTAAGGTGTTGTTAAATCAAGTTAAGGGGTTATGGTTAAATCAAGTTAAGGGGTTGTGGTTAAATCAAGTTAGGGGTTGTTGTTAAATCAAGTTAAGGTGTTATGGTTTAATCAAGTTAAGGTGTTATGGTTAAATCAAGTTAAGGGGTTGTTGTTAAATCAAGTTAAGGTGTTATGGTTAAATCAAGTTAAGGTGTTGTTAAATCAAGTTAAGGGGTTATGGTTAAATCAAGTTAAGGGGTTGTTGTTAAATCAAGTTAAGGGGTTATGGTTATGGTTAAATCAAGTTAAGGTGTTATGGTTAAATCAAGTTAAGGGGTTGTTGTTAAATCAAGTTAAGGTGTTATGGTTAAATCAAGTTAAGGTGTTGTTAAATCAAGTTAAGGGGTTATGGTTAAATCAAGTTAAGGGGTTGTTGTTAAATCAAGTTAAGGGGTTATGGTTATGGTTAAATCAAGTTAAGGTGTTATGGTTAAATCAAGTTAAGGGGTTATGGTTAAATCAAGTTAAGGGGTTGTGGTTAAATCAAGTTAGGGGTTGTTGTTAAATCAAGTTAAGGTGTTATGGTTAAATCAAGTTAAGGTGTTGTTAAATCAAGTTAAGGGGTTATGGTTAAATCAAGTTAAGGGGTTGTTGTTAAATCAAGTTAAGGGGTTATGGTTAAATCACGTTAAGGGGTTATGGTTAAATCAAGTTAAGGTGTTATGGTTAAATCAAGTTAAGGGGTTGTTGTTAAGGTGTCATTGTTAAGTTAAGGTATGGTTGGCTGTATGGTTAGGGTGTTGGTTGATGTCACCTTCTGTAGTGCAACTAAGATCTGGCACCAAAGATCAGCCAATAGCAGATGGCCATTTCAGTAGCATGCTTTTTACTTATTTAAATGTCAGGCTTTACACAGATTTGGGTTTGGTGTTAAATTACTCTTAAGTTAAGGTGTCATGGTTATTTGTTTGGCAGAATGCAGCAGTGCAGCGCCCTCTGCTGGGAAGGAGTGGGAGGAGTACATCCAGATCCGAGCCTTGGTAGAGAAGATCCGCAAGAAACAGAAAGGTAAGACACACACACACACACATACACACATTGTGGTTCACTCATTCAGTCAGCTATAGGCTAGGATTGGTTTATTGGTGAATTAAGAAGGTGCGCAGCAGGCTTCTATGTGTCAGAATAAAACAGACTTATGGATTCTTTGTTGTCGCTGTGTGTTTTCTGTGACTGTAATATGTATGTGTGTGTGTGTGTGTGGTCAGGTATGTCGGTAGTGTTTGATGGCGGCAGGGAGGACTACTTCTCAGACCTGATGTCCTGGGCTCGGGACAGCGGGGCTTCCTGCGACGGCTTCACAGTGGCCAACTTCGGCAAGGAAGGCTACGGCCTGCGGGCCACCAAGGACATCAAGGTGAGTTGCCCGGGTCCAGACCTTTGAATCCGCCCACTCCACCGAATTGACTGATTCTGGTCTGGCATCGTGACATGAAACAGCGGTTTCTCTCAGTTGAAAAATGATCGGTCCAATGAGCGCCGGGGGGGGGGGACTAACGATTAGCCAATCAGAGCCACGGGCGGGACTAACACCGCTGTCAAGCTGTTGTCAAGCTGTGCCCCGGAACCAAGGAGGACTAATAACAACAATGGAGACCTCTATAGACGAGATAGACGCTGCTATCGAGGCTGTTCTAAATCGATTAAAAGTACCAATTACTTTGAAATCCAAACAGCACTCTGCTTTGAAGGCGTTTATTCAAAGGGGAAATGTTTTTTTCGCATCAGTGTCGACTTAAAATGACGTTAGATTCAGGCGGATACGTCGGTCTCTAGTGATTGGTTAGGGAAAATCGAATCCCCCTCCCCCACGGAAATCGGTTAGAGTGGAGGCAGAGTGTAACGAGTTGACAATTCTGTCTGACATCGGGCAACAAGGTGAGCTCACCCAGCGAGGCACCCAATCATTATTCCTTTACTTTTTCTAAGGATTTTGGGCTTTTGAACGCTCAACTCCGATTCATCTCTCCCCGGGAGATTCCTGTTCCAGTGCTGAAAACGCTGAAGAGTTTAGTAAATGAATGCAAGTCTGTGAGCGGTGTATTGATGCAATGACGCTTACACTGTGTGTGTGTGTGTGTGTGTGTGTGTGTGTGTGTGTGTGCACAGGCAGAAGAACTGTTCCTGTGGATTCCCAGGAAGATGCTGATGACAGTGGAGTCGGCCCAGAACTCTGTACTTGGTAAGGACTTTAAGTTCAGATGAAACTTTATTGATCCTCGCAAATGGCAATAGGATACATCAAAGACGAGTAGAATCTAAATAAGAATACAGCAAAAATCGAAAGTCGAAATATATAAACGTCAAGTATTTAAATAAGCTCTGTACCCCTCCAGGTCCTCTGTACAGCCAGGACCGCATCCTGCAGGCCATGGGCAACGTGACGCTGGCCCTGCACCTGCTGTGCGAGCGGGCCGACCCGTCGTCGCCCTGGCTGCCGTACATCCGCAGCCTGCCCCAGGACTACGACACGCCGCTGTACTACCAGCAGGACGAGGTGCGCCACCTGCTGGGCACGCAGGCCGTGCAGGACGTCCTGAGCCAGTATAAGAACACAGCGCGCCAGTACGCCTACTTCTACAAGCTGGTACAGGTGAGTGGCGTGCATGCGACGCACACGCATATATAGAAGTACATGCCATGCGTTCAGTGACATGTGACACTACAGAGAACACACACACACACAGACATGGTAACGTGTTCCTGAGAAGACTGGCAGAATCCAAAATTACACAAGCAGCAGTTTGCGCCACTGTCGGTAACGTGTATGTGTGTATCTAACCATGCATTTGAACACAACATTCTATATCATATTTTCTTTTTCTGTCTTATCGGTCTTCAGTTGTAAGACTGAATTCAAACTATCAGGACCAGAACTTCCCTTTCCTGCTGGTTTACTCCAAGAAAGTGAAAGCTAGCTTGGCGCTAGTTCAGTGTTTGCTAGCTGTGAGCGTCTTTGCTAACAAGCCGTCTGTATTACTTTGAAGCCAAGACAGCCAATGGCAACAAAAGCACACAAAACAACCGTCACCACATTGTTTTGAAAAGCCACGTGAAAATTAGAGGTAAAATCAAATCCCCACTGTCTGTAATTTGACTACTAATGTTATTGCTAACACACTTAGCAAGGCCTGCTACGCTAACGTTACATCCTCAACAAAGGATTAAAACCATTTTGACAGTTCCACCATGATGATATTTGTTATTGTTGTATTTGTTATCGTTATCTTGTGTGTTCGTCTCATCAACTATTGTAAGTAATGTAAAACTGGCCTGCGTTCAGCCCCGACAAAACGTAGCAAAACGTTTATTTAAACGGAAACGGTGGTGCGTTGAACACCCTGTTGTGTTACGCAAGCGTTGCAACTACGGCAGCTGAGAAGGCCATTCTTTGCGTTCTTTTCGAAGAATTTTCGGAGCCTGATGAAATCGGGTTAAATACGTGTTTAATACTACAGAATACGCTCGATGTTACAGTCACTGCCCTTGCCGTCCAGAATAGCAGAGAACATCCCAATGGAGTGAAGGGGTTTGTGGAAACTGTGGTTCCTAATTATAGTGATCCAACATTTACCTCGCATTTCAGGATGACAAGGCAAACATTTCAGGTGAAGGATAATCCACTTCTTACCTTCGAGACTATGTTACGATCTATATGAGCTAGTTATTATATTATGAGTATATGATATGATATTGTAATATTTACCATTATATATTTAGAGGAGTAGAGTGGAGTAGAAAAGTTTATGAAAGTGTCACTCCACAATGGTTCATACACCGTTTCGAGGAAACATGACGTTCAACCCGGAAACCGTAGCAAAACGGTGCACACCGTTTTCAGATTGAACGTGCCCCTGATGTTGTGATATAGTGATGACTTCTGTTGTCACATGATCTGGAATTATTACCACCTGTTGGCACAGAAAGTCTTTGTAAACCCACACCTGATGCCAATCAAGTGAAGAGCGAACCTGAAGAAGCCACAATGTGAAACGTGTTGTTCGCCCCGATATTTTTTATGAATTAAACTAAAAAGTCGAGTTGAGCAATCCTGGTGTGCGCTGGATTACTTTGATCTTAAAGGATTAAACCACTTACAACGGAGACGTCCAACAAACAACATGCAAAACCTAAATCAAACTATCTAATGTTGTATAAAGACATGACCTACCTTAACAGAAAACCAGAGAACTTGAAGTGAATCTTCTCCTAGCTAGCCAAACACAATTTGAGTTGTAGAGAAATGTGAGTCTTCCAATGCAACTGCAGTGAAAAGTAGTGTCAGCAGGAGCATCAGCTGGTCTATAAAGGTTACTACCACAGGCATTTCTCTCTCTGTGTTTCTCTCTCCCTCTCTCTCTGTCTCTCTCGGGTCAGTAGAATGGAGTTAAGACGTTTTGCAGCAGCAGTAAGCGCACTGTGGCCTCTTGAACTCAATTCCCCCACGTTTCGCTGATAAGCAGCAATGATACAGAAGGGGCTTTGGGGAGCCTGCAGTACCCCGTCATGACCAGGAGGGGGAGGCATTGGACTGTCTACCAGAATATAGATTTAAAACAGGAAGGATTGATTTGGAAAAATGCAGCACATCACCTCATATGAGAGGAGGAAACCTTCTGCAGCAGGATAACTGGTGGTCTAATAGTTGGACTGAGGGTTATAATCACTGATATAGTCTACTGTATTCTGTTTTTTTTTTTTGCAGAAATAGTGTACTTTTGACCCAATACAAGCATAACTTTTAGTCCATTTAAAAAAAAAAAAAAGTGATGTTGATGTCAAGATCAGCAGATGCCAATGATTTAATTCAATTTGGAAAGAGAATTTTTAGAAGAAAATCAATCTGGGGAAACTTGTGAAAACGCTCACATCAAGACTTTTTCAGTCCGGTTTCACGCGCCAGCAGACAGCAGAGGATGTAAATAAGATGTAGGCAGAGTGATTAGGGCCTATGATGAAATGTTGGTTAACACTCCAAGACAGCAGATAGTGGGATGCTAATCTCCGAATATGCTAATGTCCCATTATTAAACTGAAGCATGGTAAAATGACAATTCCCTTCAGCTCGGCTTTGATCAGAAAACACCACAACCGTTCTCTTAGAAGTCAGCCTCTTTTTTCCTTATATCAAAGAAGCAGCGGAAAATGTCTTTCAAATGATTCATTCCTTTTGTCAGCGGCTAGGTATTTGTTTTAATTAGATGATGGACAGGCAAGGGAAATTAATGGTTTGCATGTGTCAAGATAACAGGCATCATAATATACGTTTTTGACTGGATCTTTGCTGACAGACGGGTTTTTAATAGAATGTCTCAGATTGTTCTCAATTTGTTTTGATTAGTTTACCGTTTTTTAATTAGTTCCACGACATTTATAGGAAGCTTTTAATTTATATGAAGGTTTTTTTTAACATGTAAGATAAATGTTTACCCCTTATCATGTTTTCCTTTCTGAAATCTCACTATCATACTATCATACTGTCGTTCTCAGGCCACTAGGTGGCAGTGTTGGATTCTGAATAACCTCATTCAATAAGATGGGAAAAGAATCCCAGTTTCTTTAATCAGTGACACATTACTATTGTTTTCAATGAGGATTTTGAGAGTCCCGTGGTTTAACTGTTGTTAATGTCACTACTATTGGTTTTAGTGTCACATAATCTAAATGCTGTTAATTTCATTACTATTGGCTTCAATTGAGAGTTTTTGTGTCCCGTGGTCTAAATGCTGCTAAATTCATTACTGTTGGTTTCAGTGGAGAGTTTTAGTGTCACATGGTCTAAATGCTGTTCATTTCATTACTATTGGCTTCAATTGAGAGTTTTAATGTCACATACTCTAGTCTAAATGTTGTTAATTTCATTTCTATTGGTTTCAATGGAGGGGTTTAGTGTCACATGGTGTAAATGCTGCCAATGTCATTAGTATCTTCAGTGGAGAGTTTTATTGTCCCATGGTGTAAATGCTGTTAATTTAATTAGTATTGGTTTCAATGGAGAATTTTGGTGTCCCATGGTCCAGCTGCTGTTTGTGAAGCTTTCCCACCTGGCCGCGCAGGTTTCTTTGGGTGAGACTCTGGCCTTGATGACGATGATGATGATGATGATGATTTTGGATCTCAGAGGATTCAGATTGTCTTCTGGTGGAAGATTATTAACCAGTCAGCTACAGTGACTTCTGCACTGTGCTTGACCCATTGATGTAGTATAAGCAGCATGCAGGGCTGACCTCCTGCTTCATGGATGAATGAATACGGATAATGATAATGGATTATAGGTAGACCTAGATATATGGATGGATGGATTTAGATCTGATGGTTTGTAAAATGTTCTCAATGATGGAAATGTATTCTGTCATTGATAGGTACGTAACTCTCTAGACGCTACCAGTCTCTCTTTATACCTATTGAGGCTCAATTATGCTCAACGTATATGGATACGGACAAAGCCTTCTGTCCGTACTCTGCGTTAATTTCGTCCGTATTTGTGCACGTTTTCTGAAAGCTTACGGATACGGACGAAACGGAGCAGTACCACCGGAGATCGTGGGGGGCAGTGTAGCCAATAGTTCAAGCGAGACCAGCGAGACATGACGAAGACGTTTAAAAAAAATAGCGGAACTCTTTGAGGAGAGGTTGTGCGAGTTGGCGACGATGGACAGAAACATTTGACTCTCTACTGCCCTCTAGTGGATGTATTGCTTAACATCCATGCCAGCGTAAAGGACGCATGGAAGTATGTGGGCAGTGACCGCTACATCGTTTGAAACGGACTTATTTATTTTCGGGAGCATAAATGAGCCTTTAGTAGGGCTGGGCGATAATTCAATATTATCGTTTATCGTCTTTCAGTGGAATCATATTGTGATGATATGAATATATTTTAATATCGTGACACATTTCTGCTGTCTAAATCGATGATGACAAGCAAATTTTACTTAAAAACTCTCATAAAATGAGGTATGGTAGGAATATTATTTGAAAATTTCAGTTTTGTTTCACATCACACCTAACATCACCATTCGGTTCAATAAGATGAACATTAATTTGATTATTTAACGTGATTTTGCATACATGAATACATATCGTGATATATGTATTGACATTGAGAAAAATCCTTATGATTATCATGATATTGATTTCAACCATATCGCCCAGCCCTACCTATTAGCATTATAGACTCATTAATTCTTCCATTTTAAAACGTGTAGAAGTCCCCATAGCTACTGTAGCATCATGACAGTCTAACAGCAGTATAATGTAGACTACGTCAAAGGGACTGTGTGAGCGACTAGAGCGGTGTATTTAATAATGATGTTGCTCAGAGTTCGACTCTTCCTATCAGGAGCGGCGACACACACACTCACAATACCTAACACACACACACACACACACACACACACACACATACACACTCTCAGCTCTCCGTTGCGCTTGGCTTGAGATGGAAACTCGGCAAAGAGGGCTCACGGAGGTGTGTGTGTGTGTGTGAGTTAGGTGTGTGTGTCCTGTCCCCTCGTCTTCGATACATCTCCTTTCATCACACACACACTTCCCTCCTCCTGTAATCTCTCGTTCTGTCCCCTCCTCCTCCTCCACTCTTCCTCCTCTCTCCCCCCACCCCCCCACCCCCTCCCTCCTCCTCCTCAGATGACCGGGCTGGAAAATTAGCTTGTCACATTGGCTTTGAATTGAATTGACCTGAATGTACCTTCCTCAAAAAGACCCCCTCTCTCTCCCTCTCTCTCTCTCACTCTCTGTCTCTCTCTCTCGCTCTCTGTCTCTCTCCACCCCCCACCCCCCTCCCTCTGTCCAGTGTGTGTTGGATGTATGATCCACCGCACAGGCTGATGTATGTTGATGTACACACACAGACAGACACACAGACAGACCTACTACTGACATAGATGTGACTCCTGCATGTAAACACACACACACACACACACACACACACACACACACACACACAGCCCAGACCCTCCTCATAATACAAGGCTCTTAAAAGCTCTTAAATAAGGTCAACTGTGTTTCAAAGGTTTTCAATCTGCTTTTTCTCGCTGCTAAGTGACAAATCTACTACTGTTTTTTTACTTTTCAAACTTATTATAGGGGTGCAGAATTTTTTTATTCAAATTGGCATTACAACAATCTTAACTTGTAGAAACCTGTAGTCGCATTGAGGATTTTCATTGATATTGTTTTGTTCTTTCCCTCCCTCCCTCCCTCCTTTTCTTTCTTTGTCTTTGTCTTTCCTTCATAACTTTGTTTCTTTCTGGTATCCGCAGATCTCTTCAAGTCTTAAATGATCGAAATGGAAGACCCTAACCCTCATTTAGAGTCTCAACTCAATTTTGTCTTCCACCAGAAGACAAAGTAAGAGTCAATAAAATAAAATAAAAATACAATAAAATAAACACCAGGGATAAAAATTAAAGTAAAAACCAATGATTAGAACTTAAAAACTAAGGCTGTAACATTACTCCAAATTAAAAGTGAGATTAAAAAGATAGGTCTTTAATTTCCTTTTAAAAATACAGAGAGAGCTTGCCATTCAGTATTGAAAGCTTTAGGGTTAGGGTTTGCTTGCACAATACCCATGAGCCTCTGCTCTTTGTGGAGTCTTTATCCATTAATCGATTAACAGGACACTATCTCTACCTTTACCTTTACTGTCTCTGTCTCATACACTCGCTCGTTCTCTGATCCCCCCCCACCCATGTCTACCCTTTACCCATACCTTCACCCCCTTCCAACACATGCACACACACACACACACACACACACACACACACACATACAGACACAACGCTCCACAGTGGCACATGATGGATGACCCTTGTCTTCTGATGCT